>NC_046170.1:12041705-12399205 GCF_011064425.1 Rattus rattus | reverse complement strand
GTGTGTGTGTGTGTGCTCTCAAACCATATACTGATCCTCAGTACTTAAGAGTACTGACATCACCTTCTGAAGAAATCTAACCCCCTCCCCCAGCCCCTGGTGGTAATCTTTCTGACACAATGAGTTTTCACACAAATGGACTCATGTTTATGAGGCAGCCTCTTGTGACAGGTTTCTTTCACACTGTACAATGTTTTCAAGGACCGTCGTAATGTAGCATGCATCAGTACCCCGACAAAGCATGTTCACTCTATGGGTCTACCATATTTGGTTGATCCAATCCATCAGTTGAGGGATATCTGGGTCATGCCTTCCCTTTTGCCATCATGAATAAGGCTGCTGTGAACATTGCTGTACAGTGTTTTGTGTGAACATTTTTAATTCTCCCAGCACTGTAGATCTAACAATGGATTTACCAAGTCACGGAACCCACAACTCCATTTTGAAACTTTACAGGTTTTGTCAAACCATTTTCCCAAGCAGAGGAGATAATGTTTCTCTGTCTCTTCACTAATGTATGCTGTTATCTGTCTTTTTATTGGACTGCTCCTGGTGGGCGGGCACGAAGTCTCATTTCTTTGTGATTTTGATTTGCACCTCTCCAGGAACTTTTCATATGTATATGAATATGTAAAGCTTCTCTGGGAAAATATCTACTCAAATCATCTGCCTTTTAAAGCTTTAGTTGTGTTGTTTGCCTTCTTGTTACTATATGTTAAAAGAGTTTGCAGGGACTGGAAAGATAGTTCAGCGGACAAGTGCTTGTCTAGCATGTGAGAAGCCTTAATTCAACCTCTAGCAGTGGGGAAAAAAAGCCTTGTTTCTCCTCCTCCCCCCTCCTTCTCCTCCTACTCTTCCTCCTTCCTCTTTTTCTTGTTTTTAAGTGTTCTGGGTGTAAGTCTATCATTAAATTCGTTAAATATGTAATTATAAATATTTTCAACTAAACTCCAAGCCTTTGAATTCTATTGATAGCGTTTCTTGAAATACAAATGTTTTCAGTTTAATGAAGTCTAATGTATTTACTTTTGCTGTGCTTTGATATTTAAGGGAAAAAGAAATATTTTTCTTCCCATTTTAGGTTTGCGACTGAGGTCCTCTAATAGCGACAAGACGATGAAGTTTTACATTATGACAGACATGAAGAACCAAAGGCAGAGGGAAACCTCAGTATTTTACGCTGACATTTGCCAGACCGTGGATAGTTGTAGGAACTGTGAGGGAGGTGTAAGCCAAGGGTCATTAGCTGAGGGAGTCTTGCGAGGGCTGTGCATTCGGATTCCTTTCTGAGTCTCTACTTTGCATGAAGTAACAGCCTTCCTGCATATAAGGAGAATACTTCTTTTTGTTTATTTTAAGATAATATTTCTCTATGTAGCCCAAGGTGGCCTTAGCTCTTGCCTCTTCTTCCCAAGTGTTGGGATTATAGCCTTGCACCAACAGACTGGGCTCAGGAGGGGAGGTCTTGCTGATGGTCTCATGACCTACTCCACAGAGAAGCCTGGAGAGAACTTCTGCTTATCTCTTAATCGCCAAGGTTCTCTATTTTGAACTATAGCATCCAACCTAAGAAGCCATAGTCCAAGGACATAAGGGAAGGCTGTGATTGAGGTCTGTTTTCTGTGTGACTCACCCAGGCTGCCATGAACCCACTGACTTAGAGCTGGAGCAACTTTGTGGGACTGAACCTGTAACTTGCCCTAAACGCCTGGTTAACATCAGAACTCGCTTGAATTGTTGGGTGCGCAGTTGGTGTTGCAATCAGAGAGAAGGTGGAAATAAAACCACTCAGCCTCCTTTGGGGCAGCCTAACACCTTGATTTCCAGAAATTCCCCCCCCCCCAGGTGGCTCTTAAAGTGTGGGTTGACTAGAAACATTGGCAAATCCTGAAGGCCCACCAGGTTTGGGCATCAGGGTCCCAGGAAGTGAATGACTCTTGCCTTAGGTTGCAGTGGATTGTTGGGGGTGGGGTGCGGTGGGCTTTCCCTGCCCCCCGCCCCAGCACTAGGAAGGGGGTGCATATCTAGACATTCTGACCTACTTGGCCTGGGATGGCTGGATTTCACTGGTTTTAAAGCTCCGTGCGTACGTGCGTACGTGCGTAAGTGCGTATGTGCCGTGGTGTGCACCCTGTACTAGATCACTGCTTAGGAAGACAGGCCTCCAAGGTCAGTCCCCCAGCGGAGAAGCAATATCTCTGAATGAATGGGGGTACTGAGGAGAAAGGAGGGGCAATAGTCCTAAATGCTGACATTCCTTCGCCCATCTTACTATCCCTTTATTTAATGCAAACCTTTATGAGATCCCACTGAGTTCATTTTGGAGACGAAAAAGATTTTTGACGTCGCCATCTAGCGGCCAGTGGTGAAATAGACGTTTCTGAGTAATTTACAAAAGGCTTCCTTTGAGGAGTTTAAAGACTAGTGATTGGGATGATATTTTCAGTTCGTAGGATACTTGTTTAGCATGCAGAAAGCCCTAGGTTTGATCTCCAGCACTTCTTAAAACCTGGCCATGGTGGTGCTCGCCGGAAACTCCATCACTGGGGAGGTAGGGGCCAGGGATTCATGACTGTCTTTGGTTACATTGTGTGTTTAACGTGTGGGCCATCCCGTCTCAGAAAAAAACTATACCTTACTGGAGACGTGGGTCCCAGGCTGCACAGAAAATGATGAAGGCTTCACCTGGAAGGACAGCTCTGTCTACCCTCAGGGCTAACTGACATTCCTTTGACAAACAGCTGGAGGAAGATGCTGGCTTTCAGATGTCCGTGGTGGTGGCAGATTATTCCAGGTGCTGAGTGCCTCAAGGAGAAGGCAGATGTGTTCTAACCAGAAAAGGCTTCCAGAAACTGCGTGGGGCAGGGTGGGGCGGGGTGGGGCCCGGACAGCAGGAGGAGCAGTGACGCAGTCATGAAAGGAACCACTTCCTAGACGTTTTGTTCAGGATCTTGACAAGGGCACAGAGTGATGATGGCTCCTGCTGGGGCCAGACAAGAGCCCAGAAAGGATTTCAGGACTGGGCTGCTCCAGGGTCTCACTGCAGCAATACATGGGGGAAAAAAAAAACCTTTTCAAGAGGATAAAGGGGGTGTTGTGAGCTTGGGATGTGTGTGTACAAAGGAAGAGGTGATTTTTTTTTTCATATAAATAGTTCAGTGTGGACAGAACAGATTTAAGAACTTGAATTGCTGGAGGTAAGGCCTGGCCTGAAAGTCCCCATGAGATGTTTGCCCTTGTTGGCTAACATTAGTATTAGTATTAGTATTAGTATTAGTATTAGTATTAGTATTAGTATTTTTTTATTTTGGCTAGGGTCCTTTAGCCACAAACACGCCTGCCACTTCAAGGGAAGCCAAAATTCCAAAGAACACAGTTCGGGAAACACTGACCAGTTAGAAAGTCTCCAGTACTGTGTCATGGGACCCTGTGAAGTGGCCTTTTGGATGAGCATGCCTCATTGGTGACTTAGAAGACACCCAATGTCTACTGGTCCAGTCAATAGGCCATGAGAACCCAAATTGGATGGAGATGGAGATGGAGTTATCGATGGCTTTGACAGGGTAAAAAGTAGTTCAACAAACTCTGAAATACTGCCACTGAGAAATGAAGACCCCAAACTTGGGCTTAAAATGCAGAGTGGATGTAGGCATTCTTTATTTTCTTGGACTATGGAGACTGAGTTCTGGGCCTAGCACATGCTAGGCAAGTACTCCATGACTGAGACACATCTCCAATCCTTAGTATTACCATTGAGCCCCAGTCAACTACAGGAAAATTAAATCAAATTTCATAACTTGCCTAAGATCATACAAACTAGCAGGCGTCAGAGCATATGAGGGACAGGACCCCTTTAGGGTCCGCTAACTCTGGCCTGGACAGAGCTGACTTGAAGCATCATGCTCATTCCTTTCTGAGCAAGCAGTGCATGGGTGGGGAATGGCTGTAGGGCAGCTTAACTTAGGGCAGAATAGGAGGCAAGAGATAGCAAGTCCCTCACTGTCGGGGATGCTCCAAGTATGGCTGGGAGATCCTGCCAGAGTCCGAGAGATGGCTCCTGCGAAAAATGCCCAGGTCATTTTTTTCTTTGCAATTCAGCGTTTCTGTCAGGACTCCTCCCCACCTGTGTGTACAATGTGTGTGCATGAGTTCTTGTTTGGGTGTGCATGTGTGTGCAAGCTGGAGGTTCATGTTGGATGACTTCCCTAATTATTCTTCCCTCATTCTCACTGAATGTGGAGCCCACTGGTTAGGTTAGTGAGCTCCAGGAGTCCTCCTGAATCTACTTCCCCAGGACTGGGGTTAGAGGCATGCTCTGCTGATCCAGCTTTTTATATGTGGGTTGGGGATCCAAACTCAGGACCTTGGGCTCTCCTGGTAAGCTCTTAAACAACTGAGCCATTTCCCCTGTCCTTTGGTAGTTTTTAAAGTCCTTATTATGTGGGAGAATGGTAAGTTTGATATAGGGAAAGTATACATTATTTATACTATGCTAGGGTTTCTCCGAGGATACTCCTGAGTTCTGGGGGTGCCTGGGACAGATGTCACACAAATGTTTAGGGTTCACCCTGCAGCTAATCATCAAGACTTTGGAAGTTTTGTTCATTTCTGTTTATGATGAAGGAATCGGGCTGCTTACACTACCTGGATGCCCAGTTGCTGGTAGCAAGATTTGTTATTCCATGCTGTTTTTAATGGGGTCTTATGACCTGATCCTCACTTTGGGGATGTGGTTTCAGGAACTGGGTAGACTTACTTTGGGATTAGAGAGCTGTAACCACTGGATTCAAGGAAGTCTCCCTGGCATAGAGGAAGACAAACCCAAGCTATCGACTTAGCTTTTCTGTGCTCCAGTTTCCTCATTTAGTAAGGGAGGGAGTGGTCAGGAGACACTTGCTGAGGTGTGTCTGGCGCTACCTTCTGCACATGGGAAATACTCAGTGCTCATGTTCCTGCTCACTGGTCCTTCTTGTCACAGATGGTGCCAGTTCCCAGGCCTCATCCTTGAAGGCCAAGGCCATTGCCTCTCGGGGCTCTGGCTTTGGAAGGCTTCCCAGGAGTCCTGGAGCTGAGCGTTCGTTATCTTTTCAGCCAGTATGAGACTTTTGCTTGGGGCCTCCCAGCTAAACTAGTTTCGCCTTAAATACAAGGAATCAATCCTTGTAGCCAAGCTGTTATTCCACCATTGATTTGGCATAAATTTGGAGAGAAGATGGCTAATAAATACTTGCAGAGGCGATAAACACTGGGGAGAATTATCTCTGAGGCAGCTGCTAGGGGTGGGTTAGGTGGGACAGTCAATTCCCATCTTCCCACCCCGAGCTTCTGCTCCCACCCTGAGCTCCTCATTAGCTGCTGGATGGACTACAGCAGCAGAGAGCTGGCAGTATTGCTTGGTCTGTGGTAGATTTAGGGAGGAAGTGGAGGGGGGGAGGGGGAGGAGGGGAGGAGGAGGAGGAGGAGGAGGAGGAGTCGCTGAGGTCTTCCTGGGACTCTGCTGCTGAGACCAGCTTAGCAGCACAAGCAGTGAGGGGAAGGCCTGTCCCTCTTCAGTCCTTGCTTCCCACTACCCACTTCAGTGTGAAATCTAGGCCCCTACCTGTGTATTTATGGGTGGGCAAATTAAGCTTTATGCCTCTGTCTTAACACCTGCAAAGCATACATTCCTCGGGAATTCCCTGTGCAAGATGCTGGGACAGTGTGCTCCACAGTCAGTGCCCCTGCATGTGCCAGCGGTGACAATAACTATCACTTTAAGAGTCAAAGGAGAAACTGTCTCCAAGGTTTTCAGACTGCAGAAGGCACTGAGTAAGGGTTTCTGCTATCTGGGGATACACTAAGGGAATTGAGGGGGGTCACCCCTCAAGACCTGTACCCTGTCTTTCCTTACTATAGCCTGCTCTGTTGCCAGCTCTGCTGTGGCTATCCCAGAAGAATGATTGTCATTGTCCTGGGATCCCCGGAGCCCCTGAATTTCATGGACTCAGTTTCATGAGTTCCCCACAAGTTGGCAGGCCAGGAAGCAGATACTGGGGACTGGTGTCACCTTCAAGGGCTTCTGCCAGACAGGCTCCACTTTTTAAAGGTTCCAAAGCCCCCTGAAGTTCCTCTGGGGAACAAGTCTGCAAAATACAACCCTCCATTAAAACAGAGCACCTCATCCATTCTTGCTCATAAAGGCTGCATTAGCTACTTTCCTTACTGCGATGGCAAAATACCTGAGGAAAACACCGGAAGGAAAGGAAGGTTTATCTCAGCTTGTATCTGAGGGTGCAGCCTGTTGTGAAGGCACAGCTGCAGGAGTGGGAGGCAGCTGGTCACCTTTGCAGAAATCAGGAAGCAAAGCGACAAATGCAGGTGCAAACTCACTCTCTCCTCTTTATTCAGCTGGGGACCCCAGCCCAAGGAATGGTGCTGCCTACAGTTAGTGACTCTTTCTACTTTGATTAACCCAAATCTAGACACTCTAGAGCAAAAGGTTCCAGAACTACGTTTTAGCTAGGACATGTAGCATTAGCTGCAATAAGACCCCGTCCCCAAAGCTTGTTCACTTAGGAAAACAGTGGTTTGTAATGTGAGCTAGTAATATGTGAGTGTTTTCCTAAGTGACTGAGGTATGGGGACTGGGTGTTATTGTAGCTAATGCTGCTTATCTTGGCTGACACATCATTCTAGAACCTTTCCCAACACTCAGTACCAGTCATTGTTGGCCACCAGTGACAATTAATTTGCTGTGCCTGTTCCATATTTTAATTAATACTTAGAAATCAAACTGAGTATTTTTTTTTTTAATTGCAGACCCATTTCAGTTCATAGCCTTCTGCATAGTTCCAAAATGGACCCTCCAATTATGGACCAAATCTGGTTCTAGCATGCTATCAGGTTTAGCTGCGTGGAACAGTTCTATCATTCAACTTCTCCCCTTTTCCATCCTTCACGCGCCAGCTATTCTTTATAAGAAACCTTCCTCTTAAGTACCTCATGACCTCAGGCCTCTCTCTCTCTACTTGCCGCCTCTACCTCCCTCGTGGGGCTTCTTCACAACACAGGCCAGTCTTGAGGTCAAACTTAGCTGCCCTCTAACTCTCCAGACTCCAGTCTGGTTGCCATAGCGATCTGTCCCCTATGCAAATCTGGACACATCACTTGCAGATCTAATACCTTTCTACCTGTGGAAATATTTTCCAGGGACCCTCAGAACCAAGGGACCTCCCACCCCTTCGAGAGCTCAGCAACTCGAGATGGTACCTTAGGACTTGGAGGGATGAGGGATGTTAGACTTCAAGGGTCTTTAGAGGGTGCGTCCTGCCCTACCCGCCCCTCCCTCCTGCACCCCTGCAGCAGGTCTCTCTCGTGGCTTTGAGGCATGGATGGGGTATGGGATGAACACGAGACAGTTCCCTTCTAGCAGGGGTGAGGTTATGTCTGTCTTGGAACACTTTCTACAAGATCCATTTAGCGAGGCCAGCTGGGGCAAACTTGCAGTCTCTTGGGAAGAGAGAACAGCAGGAGCGAGGGAAACGACACAACGGCGCCCCCTTCAGGCCAAGGTCAGTAGGTTCACTTCCACAGCTAGGCCTCCTGCGCTTGGTTCAGACAGTTAGCTCTTACCTCAGATAGTGAGCAGGCTTCCTCTCTTTGAATACTCATCATTGAAGAATGGCATGCAAACTGTGAATTTACACAACTTAAATATATGGTTCAATGGGGGTGGGTGAAGAAATACATTTCTAATTACCCAAAACTTGCCTGATGTCCCTGCTAAGTCCACATCCACACTTTCCCTGCCAGAGGTGAGCATGAGACTGGCCATGCCAATTCTTCATGCAAGTTATGGAGCTGTATAAAAACAGGGTCTCCAGGCACAGGTCCCCTGTGTACAAGGTCTTTCTCAACAGTGTGCCTGTGTGATTCCTTTGTAGTTATTGTATGGATTTTAAACTTGCTGGGAAATACTCCATTATGTGCTGTGTACAATGCAACTTGGTACCTTTTGTTTACTCAGCTTTCCTTTTGTACTTGGGCTTTCCCCCCCTTCCTCTGCTTGAGGCAATTACAGACAGGGCATTTCCTCCCGTCAGGGTTTCTGTTCCATGCCTGGCATTGTCCTATTGTGCTCTGGTCCTGGTTATCAGTTCTGTTTTCCCCTCTCCGTGGGCACCTGTTTGACTGCTGGGCCTTAGGGTGTTTGACCTGGACTTGTGATGGTATCGTGAGGTCTCTCACTACTTTGAGAGGCCCAGCTATGACTCTGTCAGCCTTAGTCTGGGGAGAATACTGGGGACTACGTGCGTTTGCTCCTCTGTTCTTACTGATGCTGACATCTGTGGGCCACCTTTTAGCACTGGGTGCTCTTGCCTAACTCGCTCTTCATCTGCATCCCTTGGCTGTCAGCCAGTTGGGAGGCCGCTTGTATGCCTCTAACCAGCCTTCAAGGATGCTTCTGGAACTGGGATATTTATCAGAGACAGATCAGGAAAGCCAGCACCATGAGACAGGCAGCTCTGTGCTGCCTTGGGGGACACATTCTTGGCTGTCTTCCCAAAAAGCTCTTGGTGTGGTACTGTCTGTCAGCATTAACAAGCATGGGTGTCCTTAAATGTTTTTATCTTTGTGTGTGTGTGTGTGTGTGTGTGTGTGTGTGTAATCTCAGAGTCTGGAAGGCTGGGGCAGGTGAGTAAAAGGCCATCCTGGGCTACAAAACAAGACCGAGTCTCAAGAAAACGATGCAAAACAAACAAATTCGAGATTTCTTCTAGACGGTGTGGTTTTGTTTTAAAGGTGTATGCCTTGCTTCCATCCCTGTCCCCTCCAAAATCTTGGCTAACATAAGACAGCAAGGCAAGGAAGCACCTCCTTTGTAGATGGAAGAGGTAAGCTCCGTGTTTATTCTGCCTTTTTCCATGGCCTAGCTACAGGCAACGTACACTTTACCTCCTGCCATAGGCAGGGACCTAACAAGGGCAGGAGCTATGTTTGGAAGGGACAGGATCCGGGGCCCCCACTTAATGCTGTAGGGTGATAAAGAGCTGGAACGAGATGACGAATGTCTGTTGACCATGCATGCAAATCTGAGCTGTAATGCGTTACGTTGAGCTGTGTTGATCCTGAGAAAACTGCTCTCTGTGCTTCAATGTTTCAAAGAAACCATCTCTGCTTGTGATGGCCAACGTGGCAGATGCTATTCACCTGTGGTCAGAGCGCTTGGAGCTCGAGACCGATTTTAGTTTAATTTTAATGATTCAACAACATTTAAATTCAAATTGCTGTGACCATTGGCTGTGATATAGAATCCACCACTAGAGGGCAGTACTGGATGTCTTCAAGCCACATACCTACACAAAACCCCCAAACACAGTGTAATCCAATTTAGTGTTAAAAAAAAAAAATTAAAGCTTTGCCTGCTCTTTCTTTGTTTCCCACATGTATTTTCCCTTTCCTTTTGGACTACGGATGTCAACGCCTGGGAGAGGCTGACCTTCTTAATGGGGACACTGGAGGGCAGCAATGGGCATTTCCAAAATGCTCAATCACAGGTTTCCTGAGGCCCCTGGCAGTGTTTTGTGTGTGTGGCTGATGGCCAGCAGCCTCGGGGGGAATGCCAGAAAGCTGTGTTTGCTGAGCTCTGTCCTCTTTTCCTGAGCTGGGCAGCCGGGTGGGGAGGTCGTGGAAGTGGGGGTTGGTTGTTTTATAAACAAGTTCAAGTTCCCTCGTCTGTTGGTCTCCGTAGCAATTGTGTTGTCAGTTGCTCAAACCGTTTTATTCTGCAGCCGAGTTTGAAAACGAGTGTAAGGAAGAACAGACAGCCCTGAACACGGAGTCAGGAGACCTGAGCGTGAAGCCCCGCCTGGCCACCTGCCTGCTGTGGACCTTATACAAACTGCATGGCATTTCTGGGTCCCTGGTCTCCTCTTTTGACACATTATGACCTGACGCAGAGAGCTGCATCTGCATGAAGTCATCTCCTTTTGGTTATTCGCTGGGCCTGTGCTAGTCAGTTGTTGACCACCTTAAAAGAATAACCGAGGGAGGATAATCAACTTTCAAGCAGCACAGACTTATTTAGACTCATGGGTTTGGAGGGTGCAGCTCGTGACTTACTGGGTCAATTGCTTTGGTCTTTCTTACGGTCAGGCAGCCCATCACGGCAACAATATGATGGCAGAGCAAAACCACTTACTTCATCGGCCAGGAAATAAACGAGAATGAGGGAGTGAACTGAGCAGTCTCTACCAGAGACCACCCATCCCCAGTGACCTAAAGTCCTCAGTAAATCCCACCTCTCAAAAGCCAGTTTACCTTCCAACTGCACAGTCGTGGGCACCACATCTTAACACGCAGCCTTTGGAGAATATCACAGATGGGAACCAGCAGGGCTCAACGCCTGGCCCACCTGCTGCCCTGCCTTTTCTGCCTGACCATGCTGCTGGCATGGACCCAGGAACCGTGTAAAAGAAGGGGCAGAGGTGGCCACAGCAAGGAGGAGGAAGGACTGCAGGACTAGGCGCTTCCAGCCACAGCGAGTGACCATCGGCTGCTTGGACAGATGAACCGAGGGACCCCAGTGTCTTCATCTGATGGACTGAAGTGGTTCTGCTGACAGCTTCAGCACCCGTTTTGAAGATAAAGCAGGACCTTCAGGATGAGCGCATCTGGCACAGCAGGTCACCGGCCCGTATTTGAAAAGCAACAGGCGGCCTGGCACGTCAGGAAAGTGCAGGGAGAGGGCCGCCAGCTGAGGGTCTGGACACGAGGTTGTAGCAGTGGAGGGAGAAATGGGAAGAGGTGGTGGCAGGGGTCCACGGTCCCTGGATCTGGCCCAGAGGAGCTCTGGGAAGCTGGGTGAAGTTACTCATGAGTTGTGCACTAGGTGTCTGTGTTCTTTGGGTTCTAGAGGGAAGAAAATAGACAAGAATCATTGTTTTTATATCTTTGTCTCAGGGAAACCATAAATGATTTCCTATTCACCACTGGGTTAACCTCTTAGGTTGCTTAGGAGTCTCTTGGCACTGTAGTGGACTGAGGGGTCTGCGTTTGTGTTTCCTGATGCACATCAGCCTTTCCTGTCCCATCTATTAGCCTTCTGCTCATTACTGTTTCCCATTTTTCTTTGCGTGTGTATGTGTGTGTGTGTGTGTGTGTAGTGTGTGTGTGTTCATGGATATGTGTGCTTGTGCATGTATGTATACATCTGTGTGTATACTTGTGCAGGTGTGTACATGTGTTATGTACATGTGTGTGCTTATGCATGTGTGTGTATGTGCATATGTGTGTGATTATGTGTGTGTCTGTAGGCCACCGGTCAACCTGAGGTGGCATTCCTCAAGTGCTATCCACCTTATTTTTTGAGACAGCGTCTCTCACTGGGACCTGAGTCTTGCCAGTTAGGGTAGGCTGGCAGGTCAATGAATCCCAGGAACCCCCTCTCCCACCTCTGCCTTCCCACCCCTGTATCACAATCACACACTACTATAGCTGGCTTTTGGTGTGTGTGTGTGCTGGGTATTGAGCTCAAGTTCATATGCTTGTATGTCAAACACTTTACTGACTGAGCTACCTCCCTGAGCTCTCCACCTTCCTTGAGACTTCACTGTGGTCTCCCTCTGGGGACTGATTGTGAAGGTGGAGGAGTGTGTGTGTGTGTGTGTGTGTGTGTGTGTGTGTGTAGTAAGAACCCCCTCAGACTCTATTTGTGGAATGCAGTGTCTGAGACCCAGTCAGAGCCCTCACTATGTGGAATTGCTTCTCAACAGCCTGTTGCTTGGAGCCCTTCCTCGAGTTAGGATAGAAAATGACCTTCTTGTTGATTTGCTCACCTTGGGGTAGGGCAAGGCAGTGCCAGGCTGCAGGAAACAGGTGGAATCAGTATCGATAATATTTATTAAATTTAATTGTTTGAAAACATCATCAACTCAATAAAGATTTGGTATAAAAATGACCCTTGGGGAATAGGGAGAGCGTTCATTTGGCAAACTGCTTACCTTGTAGGCACAAGTACCTGAGTTCAATTCTCCTCAGGCAGGTGTAGTAGCATATATGAGTAATTCCAGCACTGGGGTGTTAGGTGGATTCCTGGGGCTTGCTGGATGGCCAGGCTAGCTCACTGGTTAGGTACGCCATTGGGGGAGCCTCTCTAAACAAAGTGGGCTGTGCTCGAGGAATGAAATCTAAGTTGTTCTCTAGCCTCCATGCACATCTAATCATGCATATGCATCCCACACATGCACAAAAATACACCCGTCATTTGACCAGTGAGATATTTCACTCCCCAGTTTTGACACTAGCATATATCTCTACAGTTGGACAAATATCCACTAAACAGGAACCCTTCACTGAGAATACTGGATCCACACTGAATTCATGGCTACCAGTACTGTAACCCATTAGCATCTATACTGTCCAACTGAAGACTATCAAATGCAGGGTAGTCCATCCATATTGGTCAATACATGATCTACATTATTCTATTCACTTGCTGTGGCACGATTGATACCTGAAGTCGTGCATTAATATTCCAAAAAACAAAAAGCACACACACACACAGACGGACTTTGTGTGGGTTATGAAGTGTTTAAAACATTCAAATTGTTTTTTGACATTTCAAGACCAATGAGTTTAATACAGAAGCCTGGAGTCCTACTTTACTGGACAGCGTTGTCCTCACGGGGACCCAATCCCCATTTTGTTGCTACTACTTGGGGCTCAAGTGTTCCCTCCAGGAGGAGGTATATGCCCTCTCACTGTTTGTGATGGTCACCTGATTCCTTTGAGCATTTGAGTGTGTGGCCCCAGGTCTGTACTGACCTATGCAAATATGCAAATCTATGCTAGCTCAGGCTTGCCTGGGAGAAAGCACTCAAGGAAGCTCATGACAATGTGTGTTATAGTACACCAACCGAAAACCATTTATCCAGATGAGTTACTCCTCCTGGCTCCTTCATAGCAGGGTTAGCCCTTTAAAGCAGTGATTCTCAACCTGTGGGTCTTGACAGCTCCCCCTGGGGACTCCCACATCAGGCTTGCTGCATATCAGATATTTACATTATGATTCATAACAGTAGTGATGAGATTACCGTTATGAAGTAGTAATAACTTTATGGCTAGGGGGTGGTCAACCACAACCTGAGGAACTGTATTAAAGGGTTGCAGCATTAGGAAGGTTGAGAACCACTGCTCTAGAGAATCTTGGGCTTCTAGCTGGGCTTTGTGGCTGCTCCTAGGTTCCTGGTACCATTACCTAACAAGCCAACTCCTCCCTTTGGATGTCTTTTCCGACCCAGAAGACATCAGAGGCCATGCTTAGTGAACTGAACTAGGTATCTTGGTAACAAGTGGCAGTGAAGGCCCCAGGTCTCAGTGAGTGTGTATTGCTGACGTGAGACAAAGACATGCTGTCAAGAACTTCAGAGCCTCTGACCCATGGAGAAAACGGCAATGCCTCCTCCCCAGGGGTGAGGCTCAGAGGGAAACAGCACAGCCTTCCTCTGGACCAAATGTAGATACTGAGAGTGTACACAGCAAGTGTCCACCATAGCTTTCTCTCCCTGGATATTTATGGTCTGAAAACCATTCCCCTATAAAGCCTGTTCCTACTAAGATTAGCTAAACCTGTCCACTCGATCCAGCTGTATACCATAAACCCCGCCTCCTTTGTTTATCTGTATGTAATAGACGCAAGACCTTGTTCTGCTGTATGCACTAACCCTGCCTCTCTGTTTATGTAATAAAAACACTGTGTTTCCGGGGTGCTGAAGTATCTTCAACTGAGAGCTCAGGCCACACAACTTTGACTTTTCTGTCTCTGTGTTTGTCTTTCCTTTATTCCCTTGCCACCCCAGTCAGGTCCAAGTCCAAAGAGCCATGCTAGATGTGGCAGTGTTCTCTCCTGCATAGGTCTGTCCTTGGATCCAGCACTGGCTAGAGTCTGAATGCTCTGAGGATTTCTGGGTCAGGAGGCTGACTCTGATTCCAATAGTTGTGGGTGCTTTAGTTTGCTCCTCTGTTCCCAAAACACTCACCAAAAACAACTTGGAAGAGGGAAGGGTTAATTTGGGTTATGGGTCACAGTCCGTCACCAAAGGAAGCTAGTGCAAGAACTCAAGGCAGGAACCTGGAGGCAGGAATGGGAGCAAAGACCCGTAGGAAATGCTTGCTGGCTTGCTCCACGTGGCTCACTCTGATAGCTTTCTTATACGACTCATGACCAAGTGCCCAAGGATGGCACTGCCTACAGTGGTCTGGGCCCTCTCTACCAATTAGAAATTAAGAAGATGCTCCCACAGACATGGCAACTGGCCAATCTGATAGCGGTGATTCTTCAGTTAAGGTTCTCCTTTTCAAGGAACTCCAAGCTTGTGTCAAGTTGACAACAGAAGCTAGCTATGATAGGAGTCTTTGTCCAGTTTGTTTCTCTGGACATGTATCCATTTCTCTGTAGCTGAGACGATCATTTGGTGGGCATTGTCCTCAGTTAGTGGACACTTGAAAAAAAATCCTAGATTCTTAACCTGTGGGTGGTGACCCTTTTGGGGGTTGCTATCCTGCATCTCAGATATCCTGCATATCAGATATTTACATTATGATTCATAACAGTAGCAGATTTATAGTTATGAAGTAGCAACGAGATAATTTTATGGCTGAGGGTCGTCACAACAGGAGGAGCTGTATTTAAATTCCAACCAATGTCTTAGATGGAAGCCTGTAGTGAGCAATGGCTGGCACAGGTGGTACTAAGCACCTCCTTCTCTGAGTTTGGGCCTCCCCAGCTCCTGTAGGACTGGTTGACACCTCAGTAGCAACTACACTGAGGCTCAACTTCTCCCTCCACCCAACTCTGTCTTTCTCACTTTCTCACAAGTATCTTGCCCAGGACACTTCCCAGCATCTCTTCCAGAGTGGTTCCTAAGGAACACATTGCAAGACTTGGCAGGTCTTTGTAAAAACCTGGCATCCTTTTGGCATGCCCCCAAACCATCTTAGAACATCTGGATTCTTTTACAGCTGAGAATTCCATAGCGAAACGGGCTTTCCAGCTGTGGCTTGTGGCTGAACGTTGTCTGCTGTTTGCAGAGCAAGTCCTCGGATAATTTGGATACTGTTGTGGCCACCTCAGATGTTGATATAAAACAAGGAGAGACAGAGAGAAGCACATTCTATTTAAATAATCAAACTAAATCCAAGCACTCGCACACCACAGCTGCTTGGGGGAAAACAGTTCCAGCTTCTTGCCTTCTTCCAACCCGGGGCTTTCTGGTTTTTCCAAACCGGTGTTTGTCTTCTGGCTTCCCCTTAGAAGAGAAGAAGACATGGGGCTTTGTCTTTTGGTTGACCAGCCCAATCAAGCAAGGCATCCTCGTCCAAAGATGAGGTTGTGACTTCATCACCCAAATGATACATCTCGTTTCAGAGTCTGCAGACATAGTGTCATCTTCAGAGTAAGATTTCAACTCTTTGGTCTGGGACTCGGGACAAAACCCATAATCCAATGACTTCCTCTCGACACTGTTCTCATCTCCTACAAGTTCCTGCCCAAGCAAATCACCTAAATTTTTCTTGAACCTCCTGCTCCTTTGTGTCTGTTTATCAATGCAGGAATGGATCTATCTCTCTACCTTTTGTTGTTGTTGTTGTTATTGTTGTTGTTGTAACATTTATTCACTCCCACACATAATGATACAAATACTTTTTTAAAAGCTGTGCATTTGAAAGTTTTAATGGAAGCCTTGCATCCAGCCCTGGCCCCTGTGGCTAGGAGTTGTTCTTGACATCCGCTCTAAGTCTTGCTTCTCCACTTACACAAGCTGTTCTTGCTTTAGGACAACTGAACTGTAGGAGCAGAAGTCATCTGGAGAATTCATATTAAACTAGAAAACTTCAGGGGGCCGGCAAGATGGCTCAGTAGGTCAAGGCGCTCTGCTGCTAAGTCTGATGACCTGAGTTCGATTCCTGAAACCCATGTGGCAGGAGGGAACTGACAAGGCAAGTTGTCCTCTGACTCCCACATGCTTGTAGGAATAGAGAAGCCTGTGTTTTGTATGAGCATGGACACACACACACACACACACACACACACACACACACACACAAGCACATGCACATACGGGGGGGGAGAGAGAGAGAGAACAAATAGGAAAAATTCAAGTGTAAAAAAGAGAGAAGTGAGACAAGAAGTCATGGTCTTGTCTTACATTTTCACCAGTCTTTGTGGGATGGGTCTGGCTCCCTTCTCTCTGTCTCAGGGAGTTGGGCAGGGCTCTCCTGCCAAGACAGCATACACTCAGGCTGTGCTTCCTTCACTTATCCTAGGCCAGTGGTTCTCGACCTTATGCTGCAACCCTTTAATACAGTTCATCACATCGTGTGACTTCCCCCCAACCCCCCACCATAAAATTATTTTTATTGTTATTTCATAATTGTAATTGTTTTACTGTTATGTATCAAAATGTAAATATCTGATATGCAGGATGGTCTTAGGCAACCCCTGTTGCCTAGTATGCAGTGGCGAGAATTAGGGGTGGGGGGCAACAGCGGTGTGACCCGCTGGTTAAGAACCACTTGGATGCAGACGCTACTTGCTCCCAGGACACGGAGGCCCCCTGAGCTCTGTTTTATCTCTTTGGGTCCAACAAGGCACATTTAAAAACAGTGATCATTATGTGCCCCACCCTTCTCTCAGCCATCTCAGTCAGTCTGCATCTAGATGGGCATGGTGCGTGTTTGTGAGGGAGGGGAGGAGTCTTAGGATCCACCTCTGGGGAAGCGATCAGCAGCTACTAGGGTTGGGCAGAGGTAGTGGCTTTGTGAGCAGTGTAGCAAGAGCTCAGCTGGCCTCAAAGATCTCTGGGTAACCCGAGTTACGGTAGGCCTTCTTCACACCCCTTCACTGCTCAGTCATTGTCACGGGCTCCCTCGGAAGGAGATGGGACTCAAACGCGCTGCGGTTTTCTATAGTTGATAGCTGAACACTGTCTCCTGGCAGCAGGCCAGTCTCGGAGAGAGGAGGGAGCTTGTTTCCGAAGTTGGGGTACCACAGCATCTACCACCCACGTATTATCTCACTTAACTTTCTCAGAACTCTAAGGAGGCTGATTCTAGCGCAGTCTGCTTTACAGAGAAACACAGGGAGGCCCAGAGGAGTCTCTCTACCCCACTCACTCAAGGTCATGGCACCAAAGATCGATTGAGCCCTAATCTTTTTGGAATTCCCCCAAGATCCTTTCTTACAAAGACTCTCAGTGTTTCCCAGTAGCTTTGTAGAATTAAAACGCACTGATGCCAAGGGCTGGGGACGTAGTTCATGGGTAGAACATTTGTGTAGTCTGCAGAGCTTCAGTTTTGAGCAGCACTGAAAAAACGAACAAGCAAAACCTTATAAACTCCTAACATTTGAGTCAGACATGGTTAAAAGGAGGAGCAAGAGGCTGGAAGCCTGAACTGCAGGTACCTTGAGAGGCCAGGAGCAATCTGAAAATGCAGAACTTAGGATTAGCCATTAGCTTTTATTTAGACAGATGAGAGAAGAGCTCCAAATATTTACATACCAGCTACCGTGAAATTCGAGTTAAATCTGTATTTATTCTGTATCTTGTCATCATAAAGTTGATTTTCTGTCCGAGAAATCTTTCCTAAGGGGGTGAGACACTTTCCTAAAATATTGAAAGGTTTATTTTAATAGTTCCAAGGACCGTAGACTTTTACATCGGAGACCGTGAATATCTGTTACGGAGACTAAATTTATTAGAATGTTTGGAGGAAACTGTGTTTGTACACTCCAAGTTGTAAACTCTGGTTTTCGTAAGAGGTTAGGCTCTCTCACCAGCTCCGTGAGAATGAGCCTGCTTGGGCCTCGCTCTAATGAGCTACGCCCGCACAAAGCCCTGGGCTGCTTCTCAATTAGGGGGCATGCATGAAGTCATTTGTGGAAGATGAGTTTGCAGGAACAATAAATAAATGACTGGAATGGAGAACTTGAAAACAGTGCAGAACTTTGCAGCCTGGCGTTGACGGGAGCCCTGTAAATGGGGTTATGACACACGGGTACTAAGTATAACCCCAGGGTCCTTGCCAGTGATGTTATTAAGACGGTTTGCTTTGGGTGTGTTATGGGTTGAAATGCCCCCACCTCCCATTTATGCTGCAGTCCTAACTCTCAGAACTCCAGGATGTGACATTTGATGGAAATTGGTGACTTAGAGGCAGTAGCCAAATTAAAACGAAGGTGTGGGTGGTGGGCTCAACCTGCAGGACTGGAGTCTGTACACAGAAGGGCTATTTGGACACAGACAAGTGTACACGGAGGAAGAAGAGGTGGACATACACACAGGGGGTTGACAAGCCACAAAGAGAGGCCTGGAATACATGCTTCGATCCCAGCTCTCAGAACAAGCCAGCTAGAACAACACTGTCCGCCACCAGAATAGAAACAACACATGCTTGTTTTTAAAGCTGCCCATTTGGTGTCCTTGGCTCCCATTGCCTTTGAGTATTAGTTAACGTTTCTCGTTGCCGGGACAAAATGTCTGACATGAACAACTTACAGGCAATGATTTATGTCGCCTCCTAGTTTCACAGGGTTTCGGTCCTTTGTGGCGAAGATGCGTTAAGCAGGAAGCTCATGGTGGTATAAGCTTGTTCTGGACTGCGGCAGGAACCAGAGCCCAGATAGATTGGTAAAAGGCCTGTCCCTGTTGATCTATTTCTGTCAGCCAGGCCCTAGTTCTGAAAGCTTTTAGAACATCTCCCACATAGGGCCACTAGTTGAATAAACATTCAAAACACAAGCCAGTGGAGGGGTACAATTCAGACCCACACCAAGGCAGCATCTTGTGGTGAATTCAGTTCTCCAACCCTGACTCCTCTTATTCCAATGTGCTGCACTACTCCATTCTTCTTATCGATCTTTTGCCTCTGCTTCCCAATGAGAGTTCACGTTGCCACAGTGACTCTCTGGAAGTCTATTCAACATCCCTTCATCCCTGCTCCCTTGGCATTCACTCCTGCTGGTACTGCCTTGTTAGTACCGATCACGACCACAGAGAATGGCCCTGCACCTCTCACTGATGCTCCAATCCTCTCACTCTTAATGTTTCTTTGACAAGAAGAGCCTGGGCTGGCCATGAACTTATAATTCTCCTGCCTCAGCCTCCTGAGAGCTGTGACTACAGGTGTGTACTACTGTACCTGCTGTACTGGCCCTCCCTTCCCTTCCCCCCTCATTCACCTGCTTGCATACCCACATCTCTGTCCTGTAGGTCATACGTCATCCCCTCCCCACTCCTTGTCTGACAGTTACCCACAGCACCAGCCCAGCATGCCTGTCCTCAGGTCCCCCTCTGCCCATGACCTTGCAAGCATAGCCACAAAGACAGGCTGTTCGGCGCCAGCAACACTGTAGGGAGGCTCTGGCACCAGTCCACCTGTCGGGACCGAGATTCATTTTCTTTCTAGGTTCTTGTTCTTTCTTGGGTATCATTTTTTTAAATGAAAATTGGCTCCAGGTTGATGATAGCAAATCTGGAAAGTGAGAAAAAGAAATTTATTTTTCACTGGTGAGCCAGGAAAAAGCATTAAATATAAGCCGTGGGTGCAATTGGGAAGTTGGGCCCTGTAAGTGAGAGCTCTGTGTGTGTAAATCAGTGAATTCCGGCTCGTAGCTTTCAATATATGGCTGTGGACTGGTAGGTGTATGTGGAAACAAGAAGGATCTGTATGTAGTTGCCCAGGTGGATTGTGTGTGCGTGTGTGTGTGTGTGTGTGTGTGCACAAACACTATTGTGCATGTAAATGGGTCTGATGAAGCACAAGTGTACACAAGTATTTGAGTGTGTAGACATTTATGAGTGTGTGTGTGTGTGTGTGTGTGTGTGTGTGTGGTGATGTTAGCTTTGCAGCAAGCAAGGGAAGGAGTTACTGTGGAACTCTCTTTAAGCAGTTGGTAACTGTGACACTCTCCTTGCTTCTCTGCTGGTCTGAGGTTTCTGAATTTCAGAGCAAAAGGAACTCTTCTTATGTCCCTAAGATTTGACCTGCCCTTCTATCCTGCCTCAGGACTATCTGGGATGAAGCATCCTTCAGGAGATCTGCTGAGGAGGAGCATCCAGCATTCCCTGCTCATCTCTGTTCAAGCCAAGTGTGTTCCAGCTCTCCCATGATCTAGCTGTGCCAGATTCTTCAGTTCCCTGGGCGAGTGAGCCATGTCCATCCTGCTGGCCCTGGCTCGTGCACACGGTTTCTGCCAAGAGCTTGGAAGAACATGCAGGGTCCCTCTGCCAGGACCGGGCTGCCAAGCCTCTTCCAGTTTGCACGTGCTAGGAGGAGAGCACCCAGCTCACTCATAATAGCCAGCTCCTTCCAGGGGCCCAGACTGAACGCAGCTGTGACCCAGGCCTGATCTCCACATGGCACAAGAATGGTCCTTCCTTCCTCCCCTCCCTCCCTCCCCCCCTCCCCTCCCCTCCTCCCCTCCCTCCCTCCCTCCCTTCCTCCCTTCCTCCCCTCCCTCCCTCCTCCTTCCTCCCTCCCTTCCTTCCTCCCTCCCTCCCTCCCTCCCTCCCTCCCTTCCTCCCTCCCTCCCTTCCTCCCTCCCTTCCTTCCTCCCTCCCTTCCTTCCTCCCTCCCTTCCTTCCTTCCTCCCTCCCTTCCTTCCTTCCTCCCTCCCCCCTCCCTCCCTCCCTCCCTTCCTCCCTTCCTTCCCCTCCCTCCCCCCCCTCCCTCCCTCCCCCCCCCCCCCCCCCCCCCCCCCCCCCCCCCCTCCCTCTCCCCCTTCCCTCCCCCTTCCTTCCTCCCCTCCCTCCCCCTCTCTCCCTCCTCTCCCCCCTCCCTCCCTTCCTCCTTCCCCTCCCTTCCTCCTTCCTCCTCCCTCCCTCCCCTCCTTCCTTCCTCCCTTCCTCCCTCCCTCCTTTCCCTCCTTCCTTCCTCCTTCCCCCTCCTTCCTCCCTTCCTTCCTTCCTTCCTTCCTCCCTTCCTCCCTTCCTCCTTCCTCCCCCCCCTCCCTCCTTCCCTCCCTTCCCTCCCTCCCTCCTTCCCTCCCTCCTTCCTTCCCTCCTCCCTTCCCCCCCCCCTCCTCTCCCTCCTCCCCCCCCCCCTTCCCCCCTTCCTCCCTCCCTTCCCCCCTCCCTCCTCCTCCCTTCCTCCTTCCTCCCCTTCCTCCTTCCTCCTCCCCTCCCTCCTTCCTTCCTCCTTCCTCCCTCCTCCCCCTTCCTCCTTCCTCCCTCCCTTCCTCCCTTCCTCCCTCCCTTCCTCCCTCCTCCCTCCCTTCCTTCCTCCCTCCCTTCCTCCCTCCTTCCTTCCTCCCTTCCTCCCCCTTCCTCCCTTCCTTCCTTCCTTCCTTCCTCCCTTTCCTTCCCTTCCTCCCTTCCTCCCTCCTTCCTTCCTCCCTTCCTCCCTTCCTCCCTTCCTCCCTTCCTCCCTCCCTTTCTATATATATGAACACACTGTCACTGTCTTCAGACACACCAGCAGAGGGCATCAGATCTCATTGCAGCTGGTTGTGAGCCACCATGTGGCTGCTGGGAATTGAACTCAGAACCTCTGGAAGAGCAGTCAGTGCTCTTAACTGCTGAGCCATCTCTCCAGCCCCACAAGAATGGTTCTTAATTCTACCCTCACCAGCTATTTCGACAGTTGGCCATAAGCTTGATTTAACCATGCAACCCGATAACTCCTCTTTCTACCTCTCGTTTTCCCTAGGTTTTCAGTTTAGAGAAAGGGGTGCCTGAGAGAGCGCCATGGGCTTAGTGTGTCTTCAGAAGAGTGGCTGACACTGCTGGTGGAGTCCAGGGAGGGGACTCCGGATGGTGGCCTCATGATTTGGGGTACTTCCTCACCTTAGCTTCCCAACTTCCTCCTCCAGCTCCCAGACTGGGTTCATCTCAACCCTCACTGAGAAGAGGGCATCTGGGCTATTTCAGGCTACTATGGCAGAATACTCCACCCAGAATACTACAGAAGAATACTTTCTCATGGTTCTGAAGACAGCCTAAGCACAAGTCCAAGACTGTACGTAGTGAGGTCCAGCTCTCTGCTTCATAGAAGGCTGTCTAGTTGCCTTGTCTTACACAACAGTAGAGGCAGGGAATCTATTTTTATGATGGTACTAACTCCATCCATGACTGCACTTCTCGTATTCTCCAATCTCTTCTCAAAAGTCCCTACCCCTAATATTGTTTTGTTGGCCGTTATACATAATGATGTAAGCTTTCTGTAGGTATGTGTGTTGACTCACTGAGAAGTATCTAGTCATCAAGACTTTCCAAAAGACCCAAAGGAGAGAGTTGTGTGGTGACAACCTAAGGCGCATGTCAGTGACTCTGCCCAGCAGTTCTGAGGACCAAGCGGGACTGAGGAATTGGGATGTAATTTCTAGTATAGTGAATGCAAAAGACATTCCCAGGTCCTATGACTTGGGTATGTGGCTGTCAGATCCAATATAAGGCATCCTTTTATATTTAAATTTCAGATGAAGAACAGGTACTTCTCTGTTGTAGGCATAGCTTATGCAACATTTGTGACATAGTCCATTTCGTAAGGTTACGTCTTCCCCAAAAGATGTGTTCAAGTCTAACCGCTGGAAGTGATGTTCTCTCGAAATGGAACCTTTGTAGGTTTTACTAAGTAAAAGTTGAGTTTTAAATCCAGCATGACTGGTGTCCTAAGAGAGAAAAAGAAGAGGCCATGTGAAGACATGGAGACCCACAGAGAGAGTTTCACATGACTGAGGTAGAAAACAGAATGCCATTCCCACCAGCCAAGGGATGCCAAGGAGTACTGGCACCACAGGAGCTGAGAGACAGAATGGAGTGGAGTCTTCTGTGAATCCTTCAGAGAGCTAGCTAGTCTTGCCCACCTTGATTTCTGACACCCATCCTCCAGACCATGATAGAGCAGCAAAGCCCTTGGATTTGTGGTACCCAGTTACAGCAGAGCTTGGAGGCAAATGTGTTAGCCTCTGTCTGAAATGCAAACTAAGAAGATGCTGTTATTTGCTGACTTGGGCACCTCAACGGAGGGCATCATCTCTGGTGCTCTCTGTGAGACCATCAAAGGCATGTTGCCCTTGCCCCAGATTGAGTGCCCCTGATGTACTCCAGATATGGGGGCAATATTGTTTGTCTTTTGGGGGAATCTTCTACTTAGTTCTGTAGGTCAGTTATCATCATACCTTCTGATTTCAATGAGACCTTCAGACTCTTGTCAGCTCTGAGGCCTGTGGGGTGGGAGTTGACAGTACGATCAGAAGATCATACAACACAAGCCTAGAATCATCCAGAAAGAGTTAACCATAACCGAAGAATTGTCACTATCAAGCTGGCTGGTTGTCATGTTTGTAGGGCCATTTCTTAATTCCTAACTGATGTGAGAGGGCCCAGGCCACTGTAAGCAGTGCCATCCCTGGGCCATGGTGCTGGGTTCTATTAGAAAGCTATTAGAGTGGACCATTTGCCTCAAGCCAGTAAGCTAGTAAGCTCAGTTCTGGCCTCCAGCTTCTAGGTCAACCCCACTGACCTCCATTTTCTGGATGAGGTGTGACGTTCGCAGACGGCTCTCAGGATATGTGGCTTTCCACCCAGGGGCAGGGCCTCTCTCTACCTTCGTCCTGCCGAGACCCATGGGGCAAGCTCCGGGAAAGCAGGAAGTTGCTGCTTCTTACTTCCATCCAGAAACTCACAGCTTAAACAGAGAAGGATGTGGGTAGAATGTGGTCAAAGCTATGAAAGCCAGAGAGCCACCCCAGGAAGGAGTGGACCAGATGTCACATGTCTTGAGAGAGTGGCAAGGGTGAGGCCAAAGCTGGCTTTGGGCCCCTAGCTAGGAACTGAAGTTGTTTCTGTGCCTTTCCCAATGGCCCACCCTCTTGCCTGGTTCAGGGCTGATTGGAGCAACCTACAAATTTCCCCCAGTCACAATCGCTGTAGCCTCTATGGGGCTGGAATTGAATGGAAAGTAGATGTGAAGGGTCCCTGGCTGAGCAGGTTTCTGTGGCAGGGAGGACAGTCTTGCGGGGACAGCTGTGTCACAAGGTTGCCATACCCCACTGTTCCCAAATCCTTCCCAAACTGTGGAATGATTGGGCTTGACACATTCATTTGCTGCCCGTTAAAAGTCCATTTTCTGAACCTAAGCTAGAGCCCGGGGGCGGGTTTGAGGGTCTCACTGTGAAACAGCCACTGCAGTCGCTTAACACACAGCATAAATATTAGTCTGTCCCAGAACGAGGCTCAGCTGCGGTTGTCTTTGGCTCACACATCTGGCTGAGCTGTTTGCCTTCATTCCATCTCTCCACGCCTGGCTCAGGGGACATTTCAGAATCCAGGCTGGGTGTGTTTGGCTGACCTGAGTCCACTTGGGGGATTCAGCCCCAAAATCCTGATGGGGAAAAAGAATTCCACCACTAAACAGATGAGAGGAGGGGAGAGTGGAGGCTTGGGGTGTCTTGGGCCCATCACCTTATCTACAGAATCAGACAGACGTGTCCCCAGGAAAACAATTCTCACCTGTGCAGCAGGAGGTCAATGCTATACTGGTTCCTTCTGGCTGCACCACCAAGGAAATCTAGTAGGCTCAGAGTGGAATGGCCCCAGCCCAGCCTGCTCCAATTGGGCCCACAGTCTTCTCTGGAGTTGTTAATTCTGGGTATGAGTCATAGTATCACCTCCATCGTATGGTGCCTATGGACTCCAATGCTGGGTGCTGGGATCATGGTGACAAGTGGGACCATTAAGGTAGTAAGATAGATGAGAAATTCAGATCCATCACTAAACAAAATAATTTTAGTTATAAGTGTTGGGAACAAATTCCACGGCAGGGAGAGACCAGAAGGCCCCTGGGGTGGTGGTGGTGGTGTTGTTGGTGGTGGTGTCATGGCCTCTACAAGGAAGTGACAGGTTTAAAACTGTGTTCTTAGTATGCTTTTATTTCCTATGGTAAACACCACTACCAAAGGCAACAGAGGTATGGGTAGGTACTTCAGTTTACAGCTTACAGTTCATCATCAAAAGAGGCCGGTCGAGGCACTAAAGGCAGGAACTTGGAGGCAGGAATTGAGGCATTAGCCATTGAGGAACACCATTTATTGGCTCGTTCCCACGGCTTGCTTAGCTACCTTTCTTATACACAGCAGGACCACCTGCCAGGGATCGCACCACTCACAGTAGCTGAGCTCACACAAGCCATCGCTTTGAATAATCAAGCCTTACAGACTTGCCTACAGGACAATCTGATCGAGGCAACTCCTTAACTCAAGTTTCTGTTTCCTGCCTGGACTGTGTCAAGTTGACAATAAAAAGGGAAGGAAGGAAGGAAGAGAAAAAAAGGAAGAGAAAAAAAAGAAAGAAAGAAAGGAAGAGAAGGAAGGAAGAGAAAAAAGGAAAGAAAGAAAGGAAGGAAGGAAGAGAAGGAAGGAAGAGAAAAAAGGAAAGGAAAGGAAAGGAAGGAAGGAAGGAAGGAAGGAAGGAAGGAAGGAAGGAAGGAAGGAAGGAAGAAAATCCAACCAACACAAGCTAGGATCTCCAACTTTTGTGAATCTCAGGTTCTCAGTCAGTACAGGGGTGATGGGGCTGCCCTGTGCTCATGGCCAAAGGTGGATCTCAGGGCCTCATGTGGTTCTCCAGAGCAGCCTGGCCATTGGAATTAGTAATCAACTTTCCTCGTGCCCTCAGATCAGTTTCCCAAATCTTTACGTGAGAGCATGCTGACGGTGTAGATCCCTAAACTGAGAGCAGTGCTGTCATTTGTAGTCTCAGTCTGGAGCCTCTCTTGGGGCCAGGGTTTCAAGTCCAGCCTGAACATCAGAGCAAAATCCCATCTCAAAAAGTACCAGGCACACTGCTCCCTGTAGGATGTGAGAGATCTTGGGACTGGCAGTTTTGCAGACACCTCAAGTGACATGGGTATCACATGTCACACATGGTGAGGATCATAGCTTAGATGCCTGAGTGAGGCTCCTTCTATCCCTCCAACATCCAAGACAACTCTATAAATCAGGAAAAGCTTCTCTGAACCCTGCTGGCCTGTCTGCTTTCAGTCTCAGGCCCCTGCCCCCCACTGCCCGCTAAGCTGTGTAAAATGCTGCTTTGAAATAAGCAGCTGCTGAGAATCCCAAAGCATTTGGAGTTTATGAATGCACAGGACAGGACATCTTTCTGGAGAGGAATATTAAGCGTCACTCCTGGCCCCAGCATGATGCTTTGGAGGGAAGTGGATGCTGGGGTCCAGTAGGCACACATCCTCCCATAAAAGAGGAAAGTCAGTCCGTCAGGAACAGAAGTGGAGCAGGTGGGCTGTGTGTGACTGTGTGGGGATGTCCTGGGCTCTTCTGGCCACCGAGTCTAGAGGCTGAGCCAGGAGTCCCCCAGTATATCCATCCATACTCCCCACTTCCTGGTCTGCAGCTTTATTTCATCCAAATCCTTTTCTTGTCTAATCAGCATGTGTCACACATGCTGATGTAATAACAGCCTCTAATTATGCATCTCTGAGACCACTTGCTGTCTGCTGTGGGATGGGAAAAGGAGGAGGTTGGGGATAGGAGAGCCTCTCTCTCTCTCCCTGCCATGCTGCTTTATTCACAGTGCTGCCTTTTCTCTTCATGACAGAATTCATTCTGTTCTGGTGTTATCCCTACCCTCTGCCTCAGCTCAGGCCAGCAGTCTTGTCCTATCCTGTCCTGGCCTTGGAGAAATGGAAGAGGAGCCCATACAGTGCTGGCCTAGGGGGTTCCCTGCCAGGGCTTTGGAAGGTTGACCCACAGGCCAGCAGGGACACAGCCAGGGCTTCCTTTTCCTGGACTGTGGGTGCATTCCTCTAACCAAAGCCCTTGCTAGTAGCTTGCTGTGTTGGCTCCAGGCTTCTTTCAGAATACTGGTCTATGTCAGGATCTTCTCAGAGAGCAACCAGGTTGGGGGTCAGGCCAATAACCTAGTATGACTGTTTCCTCCCGCTCCATCTTGTCCTAAGACATTTTCATAATAGAGATAAGGGTAATCAAGCCAGTGGTTCTCAGGTGTGATGGTGCACTGGAAATCTCAGTGCCTGGGGTCTCAGAGTCCCATATATTCCCATTTGAACCAACCTCTTAGGAAAATAGGTCTGGACATCACCACTTAAAACCTTCTCCCAGGCCAGGCTGTGGCAGTGCCTGGCTAGGAGTGCAGATGAGTGACGGACGACACAGAGCAGACCTTCAGCAATCGAGAGTCCATGTGTCACTGCTGTCTATTGTGCTCAAAGTTTTGCATGGCATTATGTTAAGCTGTTCATTTATTGAAGCATACGGACTAAAGAGTGCTTCATTAATTTAAGAAATCCGTGATAAAAGAAATACAAGTTTACCCACATAAAGGGGGAGTTGGTGAGAACAAGCAGATGTATTTGGCATCTCCCCACCCACCATGGCCTGGGGAGAGGAAGAAGAAGAGGGGAGGAAAAAAAGGAGGGTGAGAAAGAGGAGGAGGATGGAGGAGGAGGAGGGTGAGAAGGAAGGTGGAGGATGGGAGGGTGAGGAAGAGGAGGAGGGGGATGGAGGAGGGGAGGGTGCTAAAAGGAAGTAGTGAGTCTGTAGGAAGGAGAGGTGGAGGAGGTTGCCAGTGGCCTGTGGAGAAACTGTACTGGATTAGGAAGGGTTTAGCAGTTTGGAGATGTCCCCTACACCACATTGGGAGCTTGGTTGCTGGATCTAAGAGAGGCTGCCTTTGAAGGATTCCCTAAGCTAAGGCCCCAGGGGCTGCCTGAGCCAACATTTTTCACAGTGAAAGAGAGGGGCTGGGGGGAGAAAAGGCAAGTTCCTCTACTTGGGAAGGTGGGGGTAGGGTGGCGTGGGTATGAATATTTAGAGGACTGGGGAACTGGTGAAGATATTGATCCCCCAGGCTTTTTCTCTGAGGAGGCAGGCTTACTTCCATTTGAGCTCAGGGCCGTCAGCACTCCCTCAGTACCATCATCTCAACCATCCAGGCTGCACCCAGGGTACAATACCCTACCCTTCCTCAAGAAATGGAGGTTAGATTTCACATCACCAGGGACAGAAGGGATAAAGCCAGACTTAATTGGCTATTTAAAAAGGTGCCATGGTGTTAGTGGTACTGTGATAAGCTGGTATAAAACTCATACTTACTGTTCTCCCAAGACACAACTCACACAGTTAACCGCAGAACAGTGTTAGAGGGCCACAGAGGAGCCCAGCAGGTGGCCCGGGGCTCCTGTCTGAGAAACAGGCTGACTTAGAAAGGAAAACTGTGCTCAGGGCCACCCTCCCAGCATAGGAACTTCAGAATGAGAGTCTGGAGGCGAGAGATGCAATTCTTCCTGATCAGGATAAGGAGAATGGGACTGGAGGATGGGAGGTGGGGTTGGAGTTGTTAAAAGTACAGATCCCTGGGCCTTATCTCAGTTTGGAGTATATTGGCCTGGGGATCTGGGAATCTGTGTGGTTGACATGCAGACTCTAGGGACTGACGTTCAGTGTGAGAGGTAGGGAGAGTCAGGGACCAGGGCTGCCCTGGGTAGATGGGCACAAAGTCAGCTGGAGGAGGAAACCAGGTAAATGCGGGCAGGGCCAGATTTCCTGCCATTCTCAATCTGCTCTCGGCTCTCTGCCTTGGGGCTAACATTGTTCCTGGGGAGCACATTTCGAGTTCTTCCTCTTGGTATCTATGCCTGTGATGGGTTTCTTCCCCAAGCCAGGTCCTGTTTCAAAAGAAAAAAAAAATGTGTGTTTTGCCCTGAAATTGTCACAGTTACTGGAAACAAGCTAGTCTGTCTAATGTAAGCACCTAAATCTGCTTCCTCCCCCAGTGCTCACACAGGACACATGGCTGCTCCGTTTGCACATTGCTTTTCTCCTGGATGAGCAAGTTGCCTACGATGTGAACAGATGAGCGGAAGGAGGAGGAGATTCCAATGGTACCCACCTCGGGCAGTGGTCTGGAGGCCCATCTGTGTTGGGTCAGTTTTCTGTGTCTATGAGGAAAACCCTAGGCAGTTGACTTAGAGAAGCAAAGGTTTACTTGGGCTCATGGTTTTGGGATTTTGAAGGTCACATTGCTCTGGGTCTGTGCTGGGGTAACACATTATGACAGGAAAGTGTGGCTGAGCAAAATTACTTCTGGCACAGGTTACAGAGCCAACGGGGCAAAGGAAGAGACTTGGGTACCTACAATCCTGTCAGTGACCTGAAAGCTTCCTCAAAAGGCAGGAACTTCAGATTAGGCAGCCCCATCAGGTTAGTGTTCCGTGTTCCTGCTTCACTCGGTCCAAATGACAGTTTCCGCTGTTCCAAGACCCTTCTCGGGGGCCACCGAACTCCAGAGCACATCCTACCCGTTTTGTTTTGTTGCTTTTCACATTCCCACTGCAGCCGATCACAGGCTGCCATCTTTGCCCATCCCAAAAATGGCGTTTGCCTACCGGAGAGAAAGGTCGCATGGCCTCCATGATAAAACAAGATGTAGCATTCCTTAAACCCCAGCACTTAGAAGGCAGAGGCAGGAGGATCGCTGTAAATTAGAGGCCAGTCTGGTCTATATTGTGAGTTCTAGGTCAGCCGGGGCTACACAGAGAAATCCTGTTTAAAACACACATCACCATCACAACAATAGCAACAACAACAACAAAAATAATAAAGATAAAATAAAGATGAGAAGGATCTCTTCTCAGTGGTGCTCACTTTACTGAGTTGGAATTGGGGTAAACTGGTCAGCAACCTGGATTATGAACTGGCGTATTTTACTGAAAACTGGACTGAGGGACCATATTTAGCATCATGTATCTGTGAGGAGTCTGAAGTTCTCCTGCCTTAGTATTTTTCTCATTGTGATGACACTATTTGACAGAAACACAATTTAACAGAGAAAAAAAACCCACCACCCTTGGTTCATGGTTTTCAAGTCTATCATGAAGGGGAAGGCTCGGTGGAGTTCCCGGCAGCAGGAGCTTGTGGCTAGAACTCCACATTTTGGTGGCAGGAAGCAACGAGCTCAAATTGACACCAGGTGGCTATTACTCATAAAGCCAACCCTTTAGCAACCTACTTCCTCCAGCTAAGCCCTACTTCCTAAAGGTTCCACAAACTCTCCAAACAATGCTACTTTCTGAGTGCCAAGTGTTCAAATACAGGAACCCATTGGGGACTGTCTTACTCAGGGTTTCTATTCCTACACGAAACATCATGACCAAGAAGCAAGTTGGGAGGAAGCTTATGCTTCCACAGTGCTGTTCATCACCAAAGGAAGTCAGGACAGGAGGTCACAGAGAGCAGGAACCTGGAGGCAGGAGCTGATGTAGAGGCCATGGAGGGGTGTTGCTTACTTGATTGCTTCCCCTGGCTGGATCTCATGGAGACATTTCTTCAAGGGAGGCTCCTTTCTCTGTCATAACTCGAACTTGTGTCAAGTTGACACCCAAAACCAGCCAGTACAACTGACCCCTTGTCAACTTGACACACAAACACATCACTATTAAGCCTCAACACTTATTTTCTTATTCATCCCGAGAACTAAATAACTTTAAAAGCCCCACAGTCTTTACAAATTCAAACATATTAAAATTCAATCCCTTTAAAATATCCAATCTCTTTTGAAATTTGAAGTCTTTTACAATTCAGAATCTCTTAACTGTGGGTTACACTAAAATACTTTATTACTTCAAGAGGGAAAAATATCAGGGTACAGTCACAAGCAAATAAAAGCAAAATCAAACTCTAACCCTCCAGTGTCTAGGATCCAATTGCCATCTTTTGGGCTCCTCCAAAGAGCATTGGTCACTTTTCCAGCTTTGCTCTCTGTAGCACATAGGTTGTCTTCTAGGCTCCAGCTGCCTGTACTCCACTGCTGCTGTTGTTTTTGGTGGTCATCCCATGATATTGGCTTCTCCAAAGCACTGCTCTCTTCTGCTGCAACTGGACTGCACTTTCACAAATAGCCCCTCATGCTCTTTTCACGAGGCCAAGCTTCAACTGCTTTGCATGACCCCTACAGTCCTGGGCCTTCAACTGCATCTGAGGCTGCACCTTCATCAGCCTCTCCTGGTATCTCACAGTGCCAAGCATCAGCTCCTATCCCTTCAGGTTTCCAAAACCAGTACCACCTGGGTGACTCTTATATATTATCAGACTTGCCTACCAACACAAGGTACTGCCTCTGGAACACAGCTTCCCATTGCTCTCAAGAAGCACTTCCCAAAGATTTCACCATTGTGATGCTGGTCTCTTCTTAATCAACACTAATTCCTTAGCTCCAGCTGACCAGCATCAACAGTCCCAGTAATGCAAAGGTTCGCTTAACTTGTTCTGATATCTTGTTAATCACAGCTGTTCAGCCCCAGCTGACCAAAACCACAGAATCTTCACAATCAAAATAGCGATTGCCCTGATAAGAGTCTTTATTCTTCCCTCTGAAATTTCACAAACCAGGCTTCTATCTTCTGCACTGTTCTCAACATTATTTTCCAAACTCCTATAGATCATCTTATAGAGCTTAATATCCCAATGGCTCTTCTAGCCCAAAGTTCCAAAGTCCTTCCACTGTCCTCCCCAAATAATGGTTGGGCTGTCATAGGAATGCCCCACAATACTGGTACTAGTTTGTCTTAGTCAGGGTTTCTACGGCTGCACAAAACATCATGACCAAGAAGCAAGTTGGGGAGAAGAGGGTTTATTCAGTCCATCCCCAAAGAAAGTCAGGGCAGGAACTCACACAGAGCAGGAACCTGGAGGCAGGAGCTGATGCAGAGGCCATGGAGGGATGTTACTTACTGGCTTGCTCTCCCTGGCTTGCTCAGCTTGCTTTCTTTTTTTTTTTTTTTTTTGGTTCTTTTTTTTTTGGAGCTGGGGACCAACCCAGGGCCTTTTCCTAGGTAAGCTTTCTAAATCCCCAGCCCCTCAGCTTGCTTTCTTAAAGAACCCAGGACTACCAGTCCAGGGATGGTCCCACCCACAGTGGGCTGGGCCCTGCCCCCTTGATCACTAATTGGGAAAATGCCTTACAGCTGGGTCTCATGGAGGCATTTCCTCACCGGAGGCTTCTTTCTCTGTGAGAACTCTGGCTTGTGTCAAGTTGACACACAACCAGTGAGTACAGGAACCTTTTGCATTCAAACCAGAGAGTGGGTGCACACACATACACACACATATGCATATGGACATGCGAGTGTGTGTGCATGAGTACTCGTGAGTGCACACACAGTGATTCAAGCCCTCTCCCTGCTATGGAGTCTATGGAGTGTAGACTATGATAAGAGCAAGGCCTTTGGAGGAAGTCATTCTTGCATTTATACCTTAGATCTGTTACAGGCTGTAACCTTTGACAAATTCTCCATCCTCTTTGAGCCATCGTTTCCTGTTGAGAAACAGGATGCTCTTGATACCTTCTGAGCACTTAGAAACGTGGGAGACAGTTCTCTAAGTACGTGGCACCTCCTAGGAGCTCAATAAATGCTGGCTGGTGTGGTTATCATTATTGTCATTAGCAGCTCTGATGACTTCATTTTATCATCTGTTTGTGGGTGGTAGCTGTTGTCCCCTCCAGCTGTTGGTGCCTGTGCTGGGATCACCCAAGGCCGTGAGGCTGCCTGCAAGGGCATAATTTCATAATTAGGTTGGCAGATGCAGGATGCTGAGGACCCCCTGTCGGGGATCACAAATTAATTAGTGTAGTTTGTGGAGGAGGAGGCCCTTCCAATATGTTTGATGATGATAAGCCAGTTCTAGGTGTCTAATGACTCAGCGGAGGGCTGAGCCCTGCCAGCATCAGTGGGAGGCCATACTCTTAGGCTACTTAAGATACCCAGGTGGTCTGGGAGGTTGGGTGGGGTTCAGTCACCCAGAATTGCAGCAAGGCCATGCAGAGAAAGTGTGCAAGTCTGTCAGTTTTCTGGTTTATCCAGGGCTGGGATGCCTGCTGAGTATCTCAAAACTCCCAAACAAATCACCAGGCCACACTCATCTGTTATTCTCCTGAAGCCCCTGGGAGCCCAGGGATCCATAAATGATAACGTCATGTCCCAGGGCAGTGGTTGAGAACCACCAACACTGCAACCCCTTAGCACAGCTCCTTATGTTGTGCTGACCCCCCAACCGTAGAAGGATTCCATTGCTACCTCATAACTGTGATTTGGCTGCTGTCATGATTCATAACGCAGACCAAAATCTCGTTCATCTCCTCACTGAATGAAAGGTGTCTGAGTGCTTCACAGGGTTGTGCTGTAACAACTAAAAGTCCTGTGGGCCATCCCTGCACAAAGCTTTAGGGGAACCTCTGTCTCCATCCTTGACCTTGCACTTGCAATGGTTAGCACTTTCTTTGTCAGTGCGAGGGAAGCCCAGCTGCACCCCATCCTCACCAACACAGCACGCTTTTCTTTTAGCCTCTCCAAAGGAAGGGCAGCGGTTAGCCCTCGTTTTGTTTCGTCTTGAATTCCCATGTTGACTAATACATTTGAGTGTATCCTTTCTGCAATAGCAACCGTTTATATGTTTTCCCTCTGTTCTAGTCTTGTACCCAATTAAGAATTTAAGTTACTTGTCCTTTTGCTAATGATTTGTAAAAATTGGGGGTTCTGATGATAGATTGGTATAAAGGCCCATGCAGCCCCAGGCTGTAGCCTGTGCATTCCTGAATCTTATTTTCTTTACCTTTTCCTCCCCTCCTTCCTTGAGGTGTGGCCTAATGTAGTCCAGACTGATCTCAAACTTCCTGTGTGGTTGAAGATGGCTTTGAACTTCTGACCCTCCTGCCACAACCTTCTGGAGTCAGGTGCGCTACCATTGCGCCACGAGGCTGGCCATGCCACAACCTTCTGAATGCTGGGATTATAGGTGTGAGCCACCATGCCTGAGTGTTTATGTATTTTTCTTCAGGATGCTCTTGGGCACCTGAAAGTGCTGTGTGAAGAAAAGAGATACTGGGGCCAGAAGAAAGGGAATGTGTACGGTTTAAAGACATCTCCGTGTACAGTGTACAAGGTGTTCAGGGGAGAGAATGCAGACAGCATGACTAGTGGAAGATGGATGCCGGGGGGAGCACTTGGAGGTGCTAGTGAACTGAAATCCCAACATACCATAGGTACAGCTGATTGTGGTGTGGATGCTGGTAATCTGAGCGTTCGAGATTGGGGGAGGAGGATCTTGAGTGTGAGGTCAGACTGGGCTACAAAGCAAGACCCTGTCTCAAAAAAAAAATCAATCCAAACCAAATGAAACAGGACTTGGCATGTGAAGTCATAGAGGAGGGTTGAAAGTGAAGGAATGAGTTTGGGGAAATGGGAAGGTAGGATTGGAGGACCTTTGGTGTGGAAGCCCATCTGGGAAGAGGGTAGATGGTTGCTTTTAGGATGTAGTCTGTAAGAAATGTCTCAGCAGCTGGTCCAGGGGAGATGACAAAGGTTTTCTCTGTGGTGGAGGGTACAGATGGGTGACAGTGGCATCTCATCCTTCCTTCACTCGGGGATCTGCTGAGAGATAATTATAAAATGAGTAAGAACGCACCCATTGTCATGATAACACTGTAACTACCACCATGGGAAAGGGGAAAATTGGTGAGTTTAATGGAAAAAGAATCTTTTAGACAGTGACAAGTGGGACCAGGGAACAAGGGGCAGATATGGCTGTGTCTTGTATTGGCTCCACAGGGTGGCTTTGGGATAAGCCAGTGGGGAGCCTGGGTACCAGGTCCTGAAACAGGGAGGTATTGAGCTTAGCGGGGGGGTGGGGTGGGGGTTGGGGTTAGGGTTGGGGTGGGGGGTGGGGGTGGGGGTGGGGCAGGGGGTAGGGGATGGAGGGTGGGTGGTGGGGGTGGTGGGGGTGGGGTTGGGGATAGGGGGGCGGGGGGTGGTTAGTGACAAAGGGACAGAGCCCAGTTGGCATCTGGGTGTTTTGTGTAGTTGAACAGACACAGGTCTCTGCCTCTGCCTCAGAGACTTTGCCTTTAGTTAAGTCCTTTAAAGTGTGTTTCTTCATCTTTCAAACTAGGCTAGCAACCTCTAGCCAGGCCTCATTTCTTTATCTGCCAAAGCCCCTGGCTTACTGTCCTGCTCCACATCTGGGAGAGCCTAGAATGTCTAACTGGAGTCGGCTACTGCACTCACTGTCCCTGACTCGGAGGCAGTTCATAATACATGGTGTGGTATAGAGAGGAAGGTTTTTCAGGGAACTTCTGTCCTGTTCTCAACTGCTGCTGCAAAGGACTCAAGTCACAGGGACCCCTGCAGGGCCTTAGGGAGAGTTGCCTGTGCCTAGTTCAGCAAAGGCTTGCTTTCCCGTGGCCTCCAATTAAGTGAACGTCACTCTCCGGTAGGTTTCCTAGCTATGCTATTCACAGCAGTCAAGGAGTTCAGACTCCGAAGGTGATTTCTCCCCGAGGAGCTGTTTCAGCGGTCATTCTTGCAGAAGATTCAGTCTCCCTGGGTTTCCTGCCTAGTGTGGTGCCCTGGACCAGGGAGAGGGGAGCAGGCTCAGAGGACAAGGGCGATCAGGGCAGGGCTGTGGTCTGTAGGAGGCCTAGACCACCGGTGAATAGGGCTGAGATTGCGTGAAAATAAGCACCGTTGTTGCAACTGGGCATACTTTTCCTCTTCTCTGCAAGACGAAAGTAGGCAGAAAACTCAGGTAAGTGCCTTAATAAGAGACTGTCATAGGCTCAACAATAGCTATTAAAGACTATCAATTATTTACATATGGGAACCCGAGAGGGAGGACTTTTAGGTGCACCTTTCAAGCCCACGTAGTGCGGATAGCAGAGTTAATTTCCAGCTCTGGGATTGTACTTAAACATTGGTTACCAAGGGCATTAGGGAGTTAAAGATCCTTCGCAAGCAATCAGACTTCAAGCTAATGGAATTTCCACGGGCCTCTGTGGCACTGCGAAGACTCTGCACCCAGCACAGCGGTGGACTTTTCAGGAGGCAGACTGACCCAGAAGCCAAGCTCAGGAGAGTGCTGAGGTATGCTGGATTGAGGGGAACCAGCCTGTTTTTTCCAGCTTGGAACGTCTGCGCTGGATGTCGATTCCTTTGACGGTCACTAGGGGGAGCCAGGGCTCTCAGCAAAGGTTTCTCTTCTACTGCTTAAATTTAGCCCAAGGAGATAGGTATTCAGGATTCTTTTCTCTCTTCCTCTCTTTTCATTTCTCTTTGAGACAAGGTCTCTACATGTAGCCCACGCTGGCCTTGGAGTCGCGGTCTCCCTTCCTCAGACTCTCGAGCACAGCCATTAAAAATGGGCACCGCCACTCCTGGCTAGTATCCCGGATCCTAAAAGCTCAGTTGGCATAGGGACTGAGTGGCTGGTGACTGACCTGGAAGAGTGTGCAGTGCTCATGAAATCTCTTCCAGGAAAACTTCCAGAGGATCCTCCCCCCAACTATGACACTCCTGGCTTTCCTGAGCCCGATGTGATTTTCCTGGGCACTGGCATGGCCTCCCTAGGAAGAAGGAAGAGGAAGACTGGGTCTACTGGTTATTTCTCTTCTTCATCTTCCTCTCAACCTCGCTTCCTTTATTATACATTTCTTATGTTCAGGGGTTGTTCCATGTTCCTGTTTGTGGGAGCTGGAGGATGGTGGACGTGAGCCACGTTAATGACGATTTGGAGACACAGGGATTTGATTAAAGCCTGGAACATTTGCGGGAACATGGTCTATGGAAAATAAAACCCCATTTGGTGAGCCGGTCTCAATTATGGCTCCACGTGGAACATCCAATGTGATATTCTGTTAATGCAGTCTGCTGGGAGGGGGCTCACATGTAAGATGGGGCCATAACCCCAAGTTACCCACAACCCTGTATGGGGAGCCACATAGAGCAATGGGAGAGAGGTTTTCTTATTTGCATCAACCCCTTGCCCACAAGCTCTTTGTCCTCAGATGAAACAATACATTCTTGTCTTTCTTCCAGTGCTCCACACAAGCCCGGTTAGGCTGTTGGTGTGTGCCACACCTCTGATCTGTCACTGGACAGTGGATTCCATCAGAGTGAGGATAGAGGGATGTCTAAGCAGCCTGCAGCTTAACACTTCTCAGGGAGTGGTTTGGGCTTCTCCATGGATGATGGTGCCCTTCATGTGGATAAGGACTTAGAAATGATTTTCAACTATGTGGACCAGTACTGGCCATGAGGACTTGGGAGTTACTCCAAGGAAGAACCTGCCTATGAAGCAGGTGGCCACAGGGTTCTGGGATACAGATACCCAACACTGAACCCTGGAGATGACTAAGTTCCAGGACAGAGTTACCGTTTTCTTCCCAGATGCTGCGAAGGATAAGTAATATGGGGGGATATGACCAGGCACCAGATTCAGTGTTTGCAGCACTGGGGCACAGATGAGAAAGGGACACTTTGAGAGCTCCGCCATCCTGTTGCTGATGGCCAGTGTCCATGGACTCAGCTTTGCCCCGCCCACCCACTCACCTGCCCTTCCACTCCCCATTGAAGAGAGAGCAAGTGGGATTTAGGCTTGGTCCTGCTTCTTTGGCAGGCAGCGTTCTTCCATTCTGTTTAGCTCACTGTTTTCTCTCCCAGTTGCTACTGAGAATGTCTTCACGTGCTTCAATAAGATATTTGGTTTTCCTTAAATATATTTTAAGAATTAAACAGAAATTGAGTCATTTTAAAGAAGAACAGAAGTGAACAACAGTACTGGTGGTTTGTATGCGAATGTGCCCCAAATCCCAGCTTTGTTCAGGGAGGGTGGGAAGCATGTTTAGAGCACAGTCTATGGAGACTCCAGTTCTGACTCTCACATTGGGGGTTGGATCTTGGATCTCTCTGAAGTTAAATTTCCACATCTATAAACAGAGCTAAAAAAGACCTAGGTGGGTATCCAGGAGGAACCAGTGAGGCGAAGCTCACTAAGTGAACAGCATAGGGCCAGGCATGCAACTGATACTTGATACTTGTACACCATTAAAAGTTAGATTGCAACTGGGTTGGGTGGAGACCCTAGGGGAGAGAAGCAGTTTTTCCTCTCCCCAGTAGGGGAAGGGTGCATGGCTCTAGGGCATGGAGAGTAGAAGGAAATGGGTTCCTTGTAGGGTATTGGTGGGGGGGCAGGGAATATATGCAGATCCTGTGGGCAGAAGAGCCCTTCTCACCTCTACCCCTGCTCTGCCACCGGAGTTCTCCTTCTAAGATTTAGTTTAGAATGAAGGGTGTTTATTAAAAGATCCTGGCTCTGTTAACCTTGGAGGCTCCTAGTTTAGAAGCCTGAGTTCTCTGCTGGGTGCTCAAAACAACAAGCTAGTTAGTGAGAGTGCTTGCAGCTGATGAGAATCGTAGCCATCACCCAACTGGAAGGAAAAGGGGCTGTGCCTGAAAAAATAAGAGTGGCTTTCTCGTCTGCTCATCCATTCATTCATTCTCCACCTGCTCCGGTAGCAGGTGTTAATGTTACAGCTTTCACTGAAACCAGGGGCTCTTCCCTCTCTGGGACAAGCCTAATTATAGTTCTTTAAACTCAGCAAAAGGCAGTCATTCCAGGCGCCTAGTCATTTGGATGTCTGTAAGAAGTCTGTGGTTCTTTGTTTTTTTGTTAAGTATTTACGTGACATTCGGTCTCTTCCTTTTCCTCTCCTCCTCCCCTCTCTGTCTCTGTCTCCGTCTCTGTCTGTCTCTCTCTCTCACACACAATGCTTTGACTTATCCATCTATCTATGCACATTATTGGATTATTAGCCCTGCTAGTCTACTGGGGATTGAGTTCAGAACCTCACACATGCACGCAAGCACCAAACCACTGAGCTGTGTTTTCCAATCTTGCTCTGTTTCCTCAGACCTTAAGCAGGAGAGAATACCTAAAGCTCGAGCTTAGGCACATTTCCTGGGTGCTCTCCTTCCAGAGACAGACTTTTCACCTCCCACATGAAGCTAGCTTAGCTTCTCCGTGATCCTCCACATCCCCCCAACTCATCTAGAAGCTTCCATGAATGCTGCTCTCCTTGTCTGGAGACTTCTGTCTTCCTCAGCATCTGAGACCTCGGTCCTCCTTTAGGTAGCTGTCTCCAGATTTTCCAGCCCTTTTCTGCTCTGGAATTCCCCATCCCACATTCCAGATCACTGCCTGGGACTAGAGGTCTGTTTCATGAGTCTCCCATTCGGCCTTAGTCCTGAATCTTCGAGGCAACTTGTGGCAGCAGGTCTGGTTTTAAGACCCACATTTGCAGAAAACTCTTTTATGCATGAAGGTCAAATCCAACTTGAGCAGCCGAGTGCTCTATGATCTCACTCATAGCTCATAAGAGGCATGCACTAAATATATGAGAAAGTGTTCAACATCATTAGCCATCCAGGAAATGCAAAGTCAAACTACATCAGAGAGTCCTTCTCACTCCATTCAGAATGGTTATCACGAAAAGAAATCAAACAATAATGAATTCTGGCGAGGACGCATGTGTGTGGGGTGGGATGGGGAATATAAACTAGTGTGGTCACTATGGAAACAGTATGGAGGCTCCTCAATTAGAAATAGGACCACCCGGTGCTCCCACGTACTGCCCCTGGGCATATAAGTCAGCATGTAAGAGAGATTCCCACACATCCATGCTTATTTTGGCCAGGTTGTGGAATCAGCTTATGTACCCAGAAATGGGTGAATGGGTAAAGAAAACCTGGCACTAATACACAATGTGGTTTTATTAATTTATAATGAACAATGGAATATGTAATTTTTAGGAAAAAGGGGTAGAACTGGAGATTATAATGTGTGAAATAAGAGATTCATGAGGACAAGGAGGGCATATTTCCACTTATATAGGAAAGCTGCGATCAGAAGGAAGAGTAAGCCATGAAGCAGGAGGGAGACAACTTGGAAGAGGAAGGGAACTAGAGGATGAAGAGAAGGAGGGGTAGGGGATGAGAGCAGGTAATGGAGGGGAGAATGTACGTGGCATTCCTGGATGTAAATATTATAATGAATATAACACTGATTTAAAAGGCATCCCTAGGGTTACACAGCAGAGAGAAATAGAAAGGGCAACGACTTGAGTATTATGGTCTAGTCCTCTTGTCCATCTCTACGGCACAGTGCTAGACTCAGGGGGAGTCAAAGAAGGAGTCCCCTGAGCGCAAGCTACCCCAGAGATGGATTGAATGTGGAAACCAGTCTCATGGGCTTTAAGGGAGTATAGGCAAGTCTAATTGCAGCTGCTGCTGGCTGGCTCGTGTGTGTGTGTGTGTGTGTGTGTGTGTGTGTGTGTGTGTGTGTGTGTGGGGGAGAGAGTGTGTGTGGGGTGTGTGGTGTGTGTGTGTGTGTGTGTGTGTGTGTGTGTGTGTGTGTGTGTGTGTGTGTGTGTGTGTGTGTGTATGTGTGGTATGTGGTGTGGTGTATGTGTGAGTGTGTGTGTGTGTGTGTGTGTGTGTGTGTGTGTATGAGTGCATGTGTGAGTGTGAGTATGTGTGTCTGTGTGTGTCTGTGTATGTGTGGGTATGTGTGAGAGTGTGAGTATGTGTGTGTCTGTGTGTGAGAGTGTGTATGTCCGTGTGTGTGTATCTGTCTGTGTGTGTGAGAATGTGTGTCTGTGTGTGTGAATGTGTGTGTGTATGAGTGTGTTTGTATGTGTATGAGTGTGAGTATGTGTGTGTGCATGCATATGTGTGTGTCTGTGTATGTGTGGGTATGTGTGAGAGTGTGAGTATGTGTGTGTCTGTGTGTGAGAGTGTGTAGAGTGTCCGTGTGTGTGTATCTGTCTGTGTGTGTGAGTGTGTGTATGTATGTGTGTGTGTCTGTATGTGTGTATGTGTGAATGTGTGTGTGTGTATGAGTGTGTGTGTGTGTGTGTTTATACATAGCCCCTTGATGACTCTACCACATGCTTTTGCCACTCAGCGCTGTCCCTCCCACACTTAAGCTCAAAGCACTTCTTTTGCTTTGTTTTATTCCCCAAAGGCTCCGAGATGACTTACAAGAAAACATTCGGTAAAGTCATAATAAAATATAAATAAGAACAGCAAGGGAGGACATTGTTCACACTAGGACGATACATTTTCTGTATTCTGTGACCCTTCTGAACCACACTTCCCTCTATTCCTCAATCCTTGGGTGCAGAGAGGTCTCACAGTCACAAGCTCTAAGTAAAGCACACAGTACTGTGTGCCTTCTGTGGCTTCAAGGTAAAGATGTAAGGCTTCCTCAGGCTCCCTTGTGCATGCACGATCAGTAGGTTCCTTCCCAATCAAAGCCACTAATTTGCAAGGCGAGTCACTGTCAGTTTTCCTTAATGCTCTCGCTGGGCTGTCTCCCCTTCTTGATCAGCCCTCTCCTGATGAGCTGGCTCTGCCTGCTTGCCTTAATCCAGTGGCTTTGCGGGCACAATGAGAATGTTATACAAAGGGACAATGTCAAAACCACTGAGGGCAGAGCTGAAGCATGTGCCAGGAGCTCCATGCCAGGCACTGGAAAGTGTTCCTCTTAGGACCCAAAGTGTGGGCTGCAGAGCCACAGGGCCACTAGTCCACTCCATTCTCACAGATGACTCAAAACCATCAATTCAGCCACTGAGTCAGTTTCTTTGCTTTGGGTTATCTGGAAGCCACTCTTCCTCCGGGAGAACCCTCGAAAGGGTGAGGGTGCTGAGCAATGGAGATGCCAAGTTATGCTTGGTAGTTGGCCATGAGGTGGTGAGAGCCTGGAGGGAGTTGGCTTGGTTGAACTCAGAGGTCATATGGTGACAGACATGGTGACATCTCTCTCCTCTGGTAGGTGAGTGACCTGTAGCTCTTTTGATGGAGGTGGCTTACCTAGCATGTGTGTAATTTTGTAGGGTCTGGGGACTGCGCATCAGTGGACTTGATAAGACCATTTTGATGGATATTCTATTATTCCTTGGAGGATTGGGGTTAGGGAATCCTAAGGGAGAAATCTTGGGAAGGGCCACATTCAACTTCAGTGTTGCTCTTGACCGGCTTTATGGCCTTTGGCATACCGGATCTTCAGGCATTTGGAGCAGAACTGAGACATTGAGCTTGACACACATGGCATTTGCAGAAAAGGTCCAGCCCTACTAGGAATCTTCTCTCTATCTCTTACCCCAGGTGAGTAATTTATAAACAGCAGAAAACTTCACCATAGCTCAGGAAACTAGACAATCCAAGATAAAGGCACCAGTGATAAGATGTCCATTGGGGACGCAGTCTCTAGCTGGGCCTTGAGTTGCATCCTCCTCAGGAGATGCTACGGAATCACAAGGTGGAAGAATAGGAGGGGTAGAGTCAGCTCTCTGAAGCCTCCTCGACAAGTGACTAATCCCGTTCTCAAGGCCTGTAAGTTTCAGCACCCAGGGGACATTTAGACTGCAGCAGATCTGAATCAAATGACCCTTGAAAATTCTTCCTGCTTTGGGAACACAAGGCTTGGACACCAGTGAATCCTGGAATGATCTTGGAGTCTGTCTGTTAAGAGCTTAGCTTTTACTGGACGCCAACAAATATATAAACAGAAGCTTCCTGCGATGAAACTTGACCTAGTGAATCTGAGAGGCGACACTTATGGACGGTAGTGATGTATGGTGGCCAAGGAGAGGTAGGAAGTTCCAGTCCCTGGGCAGGGGGAGAGCCTCCTGGACCTGCGTAATGGCCCGAAACCGGGGCCAATGAGATAGTTGGGCATGGTGAGGGAATGGCAGTGAGCAGAACACATTTGAGATTCAGAGGGGAGAGTGGACATGTACCAACGGGTGAGGTCATGCCAGGTGCAGATTACCAAAGCAAGGGACATGGGCCTGGGACTCTCAGTCTCCCTTGGCTCCACTACCCTAGCCCTGATAATCCGAGGTCAACCATCTGGACTCTGATACCCAGATACATTTGAGGTGAGTCTTCAGTGGCCGGTGGGGGTGCTTATTGTCTTGACCCACACGTGGTTCAAGTTTCTGCTTAAGATCTTTCAATGGTTCCCCACTGCCTCCTGACTGAGAGAGTTCCCAGCAGCCTTTAAGGCACTGAGTGATCTAATCTCTCCTTTCTTCACTTCTCCACCTGCTTCCTTCACACTCCCTTCCCTCTCCCCTTTCCCAATCCCTTCATACATATCCTTTGTAGCTCAGTTCAGTCGTTGCCTCTCCCAGAAGCCCTCCCTGATGTTTGAGTCCCTGATGATCTTTCATAGTTCTCCATCGTTTAACTCATTTCCCTTTTCACTTTGTCTCCCCAGCAAGCTGGCAGCACCCCCGAGCTGGGCTAGGCCTATCCTTTTCCACTATATTTTGTTATCTGGCAGTGCCTGGCCCTTCGTAGGTGCTCATAAATCCTTTCTGTATGAATATCTTATGGAGTGAATCAGTACAGGTTGTCAATTTCTTCCTGAACCTCTGCTTGCTTCTGGATCCCAGCTGGGACCCTGAATCCCCAACTCCCCTCCCCCACCCCCCCCTGACGCTCCAGAGGCCCCAGAACTAAGATTCTACCGCTTAGATTCTGCACAGGTTTTGTTCTGTGCGTGCCTATTTCTGGGTTTTCATTTCCACTGCCAGGTGCACAAAAGCACTCTGCGTTCCCACATCCCTGAGCCCACCCACCCGGTTTCTGATGCTGCGGAGACCCTCAGATTCTTCAATAGGAGGACCTTTCATCTTTGTGGGCTCATCCTTTTTAGAAATGCTTTTCAAAGCTGCTTGAAAGCCCCGAAGGTGCCGCTTTGATGTCTGTGTTAGCTTCACTGCAGGGGACAGGCAAGCTTACTTAGGTCCCCTGGGGCCTGAGGATGGGGAGGCAGGACCCTTACGGGATCCTAGGGAGGTATGGAGGGCTCAGGGCCAATCAGCTAGGACTGGAAGTGGCAAGGGAAATCTTCCTTACTTAGTAAGCTCCATCGTAGACATCCTCCAACAGCTAACAGCTTCCGTGTTCTGGCTTCTGCACACGGCCCATCTTACGACCCTGCCCCTAGCGCCTGGGTGCTGAATATCGTCCCAGCTGTGTTCCCCACTAGAAATTGTCCTTGACCAATGGGAACCTTTGCTCTCAGGCCCCTCAAGGCTGAATCTGTTTTAATGACTGACCGGTGTTCTGCAGGGAGTGGTTATAAAGGCATGTCTTCCTGGCCTCAATTTAGTCCAACATCAGAGGGGACGTTCTTCAGAGATGTCTCTCTGGCTCAGCTGTAACTGTTATCGTCGCCCACTGTGGTCAGCTTTGGCCATCCCACCATACGTGTGCTTTCTCAGGGCTCTCTCCTGGGTTTTCTAGGAGCTTCTCCAACTCAGGGTCCATTTACTGGAAACCCACTGAAACATTCTTTCAATCCAGATGCCTCAAAGCCTGTAGTCCCCAGAGAGGGAAGAAATGTTGAGAGGCCCCAGCAGCCCCACAGGTCCCAATCCCCCGTCTCTCCCTGTCTACTTCCCATAGGGCCCGGGTTGAGGAGTCACTGCCATTGAGGTGCTGGCTGAGCTCTTTAAAGTGCCTTTCAGAGAAGTCCCTTTCACAGATGTTCTAGATTTCACAGGAGCAGTAGGCAAGGCAGGTGAGGCATAGGCTTGTGAGGAGTGGGGCCTGCATGTGACAGGCTTCTGACAAAGGCCATAGTAGGCAACATCTTGACCATCAGGTCTGAAGGAAGCACCCTACCTCCCATTGCTGCAAGGGAGGTTGCCATATCTGCAAAACAAGATGGCTGTTTAGCCTCTTCCCATTCAGACACAGATGTAGGAATTATAGAAGTGTCCTGGCTAGTTTTATATAAACTTGGCATAGACCATTAGTGAGGAGGGAGCCTCAGTTGAGATTCACAAGATCAGGCTATAGGCAACTAGACCCGGTTCTATAAGAAAGCAGGCTGAGCAAGCCACCGAGCAAGTCAGTAAGCAGCACCCCTCCATGGCCTCTGCATCGGCTCCTGCCTCCAGGTTCCTCCCATGATAGGCTACATTGTGAAAGTATGAGCCAAATGAACACTTTCCTTCCTAGTTTGGCTTTTGGCCATGGTGTTTCATGGCAGCATTAGAAACTTTAACTAAGACAAGAAGCTTGAGGAAGCTCAGTACTCTGATGCCCAGAGAGACCCTGTTGATCTCTTCAATGGTCAATCCTTCTATCCTTGAGGAGTGAGATGTAAGAATTTGAGAGAAGGGTGATTAGCAGGACAGAAATAGAAGGGGAGGCCCCATCCCCAAAAATATTCCTTTATGCTGTTTCTTACAGTGCCCATGGGGCATCTTGACCACCTTCGCTGACCCCTGAGGAGACTCCTCACGTCTAAAAGTGAGCTTTCTCCCTGGGGAGTTGACCTGTAGCTAACCCCTCTGTCCCGTACTTCTTGCTCATCAGCAATGGGCAGAGGACGGAATGTCTGGTGCTCATCTTGAGGGTCTTCCTCTGGTACTCTCCTTGTTCTGGTTCTAGTAAAGTAGGCTCATGCTGAATTAGCCATCGCTCTACCCTTTTTCCGTGGTTTTTAGGGAGGGGCCAGGAAGGTCTGATATATGGATGAAGAAAGGAGGGGCAAAGGATTTAAATAAGGAGTCCATGGTCATCAGAAAGAAGATGGATGATGGAGCTGGGGCTGAAACCTAGACCCACTAACTCAGAGTCCTAGTCTTTACCTTGAGCTCTTCAACAAGTTAGAGATTATTAAGTATTTGGTGAGGACATGGAAGTCAGAGCTCCTACCTCAGGACTTGCCTCCTAGCCTTGTCCCGAGACTGGAGCCTAGAGGAGGACTTACTATAGGACTTTAGGGTTGTGGATTTGGTCTATGTGAGCCACCATACTGTTGAGTGATCCCTTGTGGGCTTCCAGTGACAGCTGCAGCTCTATGCCCAGCAGCATCGCTGGAAGCATGGAAGACCGTGCCCATCCTGCCCCAGCTGCATTGGGGTGCCTCTCATCTCGCTGATTGGAACTACAGCCAGCATCCCCCACATCAGGCAGCGCTAACTCTAGTGCTGGGCGCCATTTCCCAAAGTCTCCCGAGGCCATCAGCACTCGATTCTATCACTGTGTGCTGATGAAACTTAGTGAGTGAAAACTTGCAGTGCCACTTGCAGTCTTTGCAGAGCTAAGCCAATGTGGGGTATTGCAGGAGGTCCTTTCTTTGCTATTTCTAGCATTCATTGGCTGTCTGCCTTCCTTCGGCAGTAACTTCCCTCCATCTGCAAAGCCAGTGATACAACAGCATATTTCTCATATCCTCAGACCCCCTTCTCTCTCCTTACTTGGGGCATTCTGGGATAATCCCTTCATCCTGTGACAGCTGATCACAGAGTCTTGATCCCATCTGCAATTCCCCTTTGCCATGTGATATCACCAACTTATAGGTCCTAAGAGTTGGGACCATGAGACACTCTTTTATCATATTACACCTGTCATGGCTGTTCTAGGAGCCCATTTTTTTCCCCTAGATGCCTCCCCAGAGTCACTTTGCCCAGTTCTCTATTGATGATCTCTTGGGCAAGTAATTTGCACCTGACCCCCTGTCTTAGGGGTCATGTTCTAGGGCACACAGGATGGGGTTCGAGCCAAATCACACGCTTGGCAAACTTTTATGGAAGACACAGCGGAAAAAATGAAATTCCCAAATGATCCCTAAAAATATTATGTTGGAAAAAAGTTAGTAATCCCAGGCTCTGAGATGAGACAGAGAGCTGTGTGTTTCTGTAGGACATGGCCCTGTGGGTGGATTCTGTCAGGACAAGAAGCAGCTTTCCTACCTAGCAGAAGGAAGTCTAAAGGGAGGAGTGTTACCTTCCACTGTACATCTTTCTCCATCCACAGGACTCCCAGATCCTGCCAGGGAACACACATGACTGTGCTAATAAAAACCTCCTCATTCTCCTCGCTTAGCAAAGCCCGATGCTAAGTAATTGCTTGAATCAAAGTTATTAATTGGGTCCTTAATATACTTCAGAATTGGAGCTGGTTTTGATTAGTACCCATCACTGTTAAAATGGGAATGTTCTCATTGGCTGCTGGTTTTCCTCCGTAGTTTAGACACCATTGGATACAGGGTCCATTCTGCACCTTCCGAGCTTTGAACCATGCTTTTTCTCTCTCAAAGAAGTACTTTGCGATCACGGGCCCTTCCTTGCTAGAGTCAAACAACCAGTGGACTCCACTAGCTGGTGGAACAATTCTCCTAGCCATTTAAAAATAAACCTTAACAAAAGCATCAGGCCAAAAAAGAAAAAATAACAATTCTCCTATTCTCCCTGTTAACATTTTGCATAGTTCCCCCCAAATCGCACAGGTATTATATGTCTAAAGGGCTCCACTGCCCATGAAAAAATTCAGAATATGGCAGATAAATCTTAGGTCTCCATTTCTCTAAATCCTAATCCCCTCTCTTCCTCCCAGCGGGGTACTCTATAATGAGTTTGATGTAGTCAGCCCTGAAGAAAAGAAAAGCCGTTCACAGGCACTTGCAGATCCATAGGCAACAATGGTGTCCCTGTGTGTGTTTTCTGGTTCACAAATGGCACTACGCTATTCACATCACTCTGCAATTTGCTTTATTTCATTCTACAATGTGATTTCTGGGTCTGGGTCCAAACTGGCAATTCTAGTTGATTTTCTTTAAAACAAAACAAAACAAAACAAAACAAAACAAAACAATCATGTCCTAAACTTAGAAAAAAATCACTGTTAGTGGATATGTGGGTTAGTTACCAATTCTTTTTGCTCTTTGAATCAAGGCTGCAGGGTACACCCTTCTGGTATCTTTGTGTGCGTATGTGAAGGGGTCTACAGAGATCCCAGGGACCAAGACCATCCGGACATTGCCATGGGATGGTATTCGCAGTTGGAATGGAAGCCACTGTTCAGAAAGACTGTGCTGACTGGGGTACCCCACCTGCAGCCTGCTAGTACCCTTCTTTTCCTGTGTCCTCATCTGCACTTGGTAGTATCTGACTTTTGCCAGTCTGGGCAGATGCTGTGTCTACTCTGAAACCAGGTTGGTCTCTGGAAAGCTCACTGTTCTGTTACTCCCTCTCTCCCTCAGCTGCAGGTGGAGTCGACTGGGGAGGCATATCAGTGTAAGGTGTGGTGGGTTGGGGTACAGGATGGCAGGGTAGAGTCAGGGTAGAGAATACTGGTAGGGCAGCCAGGATGACAGGGCTGGGCTTGCATTGGGCCTAACAGGAACTTGGAGCTGGGAAGGCAGGACTGCAACAGCAGGTAGGAGTCCGAGGAGGGCTTTGGTGTGCACTGGTGTTGGGAGCTGGCTGTCCTGGGAGTACAGAAAGGTGTTTGAGTGGATGTGGTTCTGGGGTCCAGGAGCAGAACAGATATAAGTTAATGAATGAAGAGCAGACTAGATGCTGGATACTCTCTGCTGGCTGTGGCTGGACTACACATAGGTGACAGGATAGTGCACACAGATGTCATACAGACATAGCCCATAATTAAGGACGCAATTCTCCCTTCATCGAGTACTATGCCTGTAGGTCTGACACAACCCCTGTTTCATTCCCATCAAGGATTCTTCAGATGGATGGAGTCCCCAGGTGTGTGTGTATGTGTGTGTGTGTGTGTGTGTGTGTGTGTGTGTGTGTGTGTGTGTGTTACTACCATTCAGGATTCTAGACCTTCCCAAAGAAGAGGCATTATGGCTCTGGTGACCATTTCAAGGATACTCATGTAAGAGTTTTTTATTTGAGAGGGCTGAGTCCTGGGGTCTTTTCTGTTGGCCTGTCCCCTTTGTAGAGAACCAGGGGGAGCACTAGACAGGAGATGCCAGTGTGATTGACAAAGGGACATCCTAAGCTCCACCTACTTCCTCTTCTTTTTTGCTCTGGTCTAGCTTAGGATTGGCAAGGGTGGGCAGAGGGGGCTGGCTGTGTATATGAGGCTGGATGTTTCCTTAGCTCAAGTGTTGGAGGAGCACTCACAGAGAGAGTGTCAGTCCAGCAGGCTGGCCACAGGGGAAGGGAATTGTGGTCAGAGGGAATAGCATATGTAACAGCACGGAGCTTCAAAAAATTCTGACCAGAAATGCACATTGTGATAGAGAGGTGCGGGGTGGGAGAAGTGACCATCGTTCAATGAAACCCGAGGCATGGGTGACTGGCCAAACAGAATTTAGTCTTGATTTTGAAATCAATAGAAAACCTAACTCATCAAGTAGGACATGCGTCATTAGATTAGTCTCAGTACCTTATCCTGGACACTGGAGATGGAGAGAGTCTCATACTGATGACAACTGGGCACTCAGTTTTGCTCAGAAGCCTTGCATATATGATTGTAATTCTACAACCTGTCCTAAGAGAAAGGTGCATTGGACAGCTATGGCATCGTTCCTGTACCTGTAGTCCACCTGTCTGGAACGGGCTCCCATAGTGAAAGCATAGCGTCTTCTCACAGACACACATCTTGGGGGGCAGTCACGGCAACCTCAGAAAGCAAGGCCAGCCTTGTGAACGTATTTCAAGTCTCTTACGCTATTACATCCATTAAAGACTCGATTGGCCAAAGCAAGTCACATTATTCCACTGTGATGCTGTAGCAATTATGAGAAAGGTTTATTTGCACTTGGGAGTAGTTTTCACTCCTCACAAAGGAGCTTTTTGTCTTCACTTTGTAGAAGAGGGGGAAGGGATGGTTTGTTCCAGGAATCGTAGCCGGCTTGCAGTGAATCAGGCGGTTTTGCTATGGGGTGGGATTGAAGCTGCCTGTGGTGGACTCTTCTTGACTTATTCAGAAGTCCACCATAGCCACTGGGCCATCCCAGAGGTAGAGACTTCTCTATTGATCATCCCCACCAGGGATGCCCTCTGTCCTGCCTCATGTGTGTGCTGACCAGCCTATGTAAAAGAGTCTCACGTCGGACTTAGGAATAAAACACCCGGTTCTGTGTCTGCAGCCAAATCCCTTTGCTGTTTAAGGGCCATTGACACTGTCTCTTCTGAGAGCATCCTTCTGTGATGACTTTTCTGGATCTTGGGTAAGTGGGGACTTGTGTGTGGGGACTTTGAGACCTGTGGGGCTAGGCCCAGGGTGTTATGAATAGCTTGGCTAGTTCCCACTATGGTTCTCTCAAACCTGTTCTGAGTCCATCAGTCCAGAGGGGGTGTTTCCCCACTACCCATGGGGTGACGGTGTGTTCTGAGAATAAGCCTGCTCCTTGGTGACAAGCCTTGCTGAGGCAGAACAGCTCATTTTATAGACGTCTGCTTCTGAGATGTTATTTACCTAGTTAACAATCACGGCACATGCTGGCTTCAGCCCAGGTTCTATCAGTTTTATGTCTCAGAAGGAAGAACATGGAGGCCCGGGAACACCCTGGATACGGATGAGAGTGTGACCCAGGGTGGTCAGCTTTGAGTGGATGCCGCTGTGACTCTGAGAGAACCCATTACTGCACAGGATGGTACAATCCGTTGGAAGTGAGTCTAGGGTCATCCAACTAGCTTAGTAGCGTCAGGAGCGGTAGGAGTAGGACGATACCACTTCCCCACCCATTCGTTCTGCAAGGCAGGCCTGGGTGAAATTGGTCCCACTCTGAATGATGTCAGAGGTCATTTTAATCTGCAGCTTTGTTTTTTTAGACATGCTCAGAGCTCAGCTGAAGAAGAGCTGTCTGTTTAATAGGAGTCTGGGGAAAGGTTCCTGTTTATCAAAACACACCCACACAACAAAACTGCCGAGGAGTTCGCATTGCCAGAATCAGCCTGAGGCCAGGGTGAGGTGAAGAGATAGGATCTTATTTATTAAAGGAAACAAGATTTTCTCTTGCTGCTCCGCTACAGGAGCAGATGCTCTGAAGATTGACGGAATCCCAGGGCACAGGGAAGGAGTGTGGCGTGGGCTGAAGAAAGGACTTATTCAACACCTTGGTTCGGGACTCGCCCACCAACCCTTTCCCAAGTAACCACTAATTTGCGCATGCTCAGTGGCTGTTCTGCAAACATGAGTGGAGGCTCTCATCCAATCTCCTATTAGCCTTCTCTGATAGGTGTTACGATGACATTCATTCGTTCGTTTGTTCGTTCATTTACTTATTTGTTTTTTTGTTTATTTATTTATTTTTAGGATCTCAGGCTTTGTTCTGCCACCTAGTCTCCAGGCTACATCTCTGCATGTAGATGTTTCTTTAGTTTTCGATGCATCTCTGCACGTGGACATTTCTTTGGTTTTCTGGTCTCACCCGTTATTGTAGGACCCTTAAAGCTGGGGATAAACTTCACCTGAACCTCTTCTTCCTCACTCTCTCTTCCATGTTTTTCCTGCTCCTGGGTTGTTTGTGAGTGTCTTCAGATGATAAGGCTCTGGGGATTCACTGAGGAAAGCGGGGACTATGTTCAGAGCTCTCTTCTGGTTTCTCCCAGCTCAGTTCCATAAATCTTTTCTGGTCATCTCTGATCTATTGTGGTGCTGTTAGCAGATGTATTACCTACTTTTCTGGCTGCTGTGAGCAAATACTCAAGAAGAATCATTGAGAACAAAGAAGGGGTTATTCTATCTCAACGATTAAAGGACTATGGTGCATCATGGTAGGCAAGGCTTGGCATCAAGACTATGCGATGCTGGTCACATTGCGTCCACAATCAGGAAGCAGAGAGGTGAGTGCCAGTCCTTACGTTTCTTCAGTGTTTTTCCTTTTCATTCAGTCCCGGACCCCAGCCTGTGGAATGGTGTCACTCACGTTCGGAGTGGATCTTCACCCTTGGTTAAACTTCTCTGGGTATGTCGTCACAGACTCACCCAGAAATGTGTCTCCTGGGAGATTCTTGGGTTTAAGTCTTCAACCCATTGGAGTTAGTTTGGTGTGTGTGTGTGTGTGTGTGTGTGTGTGTGTGTGTGTGTGTGAGTCTGCCTGTGTGTGTGTTATATGCACATGCATGTGTTTAATGCCACATGTTTTCCTTGACCATTTTATATCTGATTTTTTTTTTCAAGAAAGGGTCTCTCACTGAACCTGGAGCTGACATATTCAGCCAGTGAATCACAGGGTCTGCTTGTCTCACTAACACCCTAACCCTTAGTGTTAGGATTGCAAACATGAATCACCACACCAGGCTTTTACATACACGGGACACTAGAGATTCAAGTGCAGGTCCATCTGTACTCTACCCACTGAACAATTTCCCCTGGCCTGTTAGTTTTTGTGTATAGTGTATGGCAAACGTATTAGTTGTTTAGCTTATGCAGAAGGCCACAGACTGGGGAACTTAGAGTTCTGGAGGCAGGAGTTTAAGATCAAAGTATAAACCAGGGTTTCTTTCTTGTGAGATCTCTCTTTTTTTGGCTTGTGGGCAGTGCTGGTTCTTACTGTATCCACATATAGCTTTTCAGTGTGTGTGTATGCAGGTGCAGGGTAGGGAGAGAGAGAGGAAAAGAGAGAGAGAAAGAGAGAGAGGAAAAAAAAGGAGGAGGAGGGAGAGGAGGGAGAGGAGGGAGAGGAGGAAGAGGATGTAGTCTGGCATTTTGTTTATTTCATATATGGACACTAGTCCTGCTCCTCTAGCTCAGCGCTTCTTAACCTTCCTAGTGCTGAAACCCTTCCATACAGTTCCCCACGTTGTTGTGACCTCCAACCATAAAATTATTTCATTGCTACTATATAATTGTAATTTTGCTATTGTTATGAATGGTGATGTAAATGTGTCTTCCGATGGTTTTAGGTGACCCTTGTGGAAAGGTTGCTAGACTCCCCAGAAGGACGGAGATCCACAGGTTGAGGAACACTGATCTAGAATCTTGTCTCATACACATGAACCATTTTATTCTTTTTGCTTTCTGGGCCCATCTCCAGTAGGGAGATAGCGAGACAGAAATTCAGGGCTTCAATAGTCAAAAGGTCCCAACAGGTGAATTTTGGGAGGCCCCAATTCTGGGGTTCCTATTTTATTCTGCCATTATATACGTTCCTCAACCAACTGGAGCTTAGCAATATGTTTTCACATCAGGGAGTATGGATTTTCTGATACGGTTTTTCAATTTCTGGCTATTAGAGAGTTCTTCTGGATTCCATACACATAGTAAAATGGAATTTTCAGTTGGTAATGGGATTTTGATGGTGAATCATGTTGATATGTATTCCTGTTATTTTGTTGCTGTTGCTAAGATTTGATAGTGTATATAGTGATGGCTCTAATCATGCCATCTTCTCACATATACACTGTTATACTTCACTCCTCCTCCCCTCTCTTCCCTTTTCATTCTTTCATGTTCTCGTCCCTTACTTGCCCCCAGACAGTGCCTCTCCTGCTTTCAGGATGACTCCCTGTTCCATCGATATGTCTGTAAGTGATATAACTCTGCTCTTCCTTGTAACTGAATAAAACTCCTTCACGTGTTCCACACCACATTTTCTTGACCAGCTTCTCTGTCAAACTGCCAACTCAGCAATATAAATATTTCAAGTCCACGAATGTGACATGTTTATATTGTAAAATAGCTTCGTGTTGTGGCCTTTGCTTCAACTTGAATCATTTCGTGTGGTATCTTCCCCACAGCCCCTGGTCAGCTCTAGAGGAATCAACTCAGGTTTTATTTACATGAGAACATTTAAAATTTCTCCCTAATTTTGAAGGATAGTTTTTTGACAGCTCTGGTGGTTTGGCTGTGTCTCGCCATTGCTTTACGTCCTACAAGGTTACCGCTGATAGCCTTATGGATGCTTCTTTAGATGCGATGAGTTGCTTTTTTCTTTTGCTGTTTCTTAAGATCGTCTCTGTAACTTTGACTCTTATTGTTTGATTATAGTGTGTTTATAGACATAGGACTCTACGTGGTTCATTGGGCTTGAATTTGTGAGTTTAGCTTCTTCCTCAGATTTTTGGGAGTTTGGGGAATTTGGGGTCATTAGTTCTTCATCTGTCTTATTATCCCCACCCTCCCACCGTTTAGATTTCTATAGTTTGTGTATTGGTTTTGTGGATCTTGGTGAAGCCTCCCAAGGCTCCTAAGCTCTTCTCAGTTTCCTTCGTTCTTTCTTCCCCTGTCCCCACTATTTCCAAGTACTCAGTCTTCAAGTGAGTTGATCCACCTGCCTGCTTCTATCCACTACTGAACTATTTAACCATGAATGCTATTTAGTATTTTATTTTTCCATTTTGGTTATGGTGTTTTTCAGCTCCAGGATTTCGTTGTGTTCCTTTTGGTAGATCTTTAATCTCGTTCATGATTTTCTTCAGTTGTCTATTTGTGTTTTTTAACTTCAGCATGGTTATTTTGACTCCTTTGTCATGAGTTCAGCCATCTGTATTGCCTTAGGGCTGGTTTCTGGAGTTTTATTTACTCACCGTTTGCCATGCTTATGTCTTTATTTATGTGTCTCTGGAGCCTTTGCTGTGATTTGAGCATCTGAAAAATAACCTCCTCTCCTAATGCTTAGAGATTGGTTCATGTGCAAATGAAGGCTTCTACCAATAAGCCAAGATAGAGCGCTGAAAAAACCCCTCAAACCTCTCCTGGGGATATGTCCTCTCTGGGAAGTAGAGGGATTTTTTTTTTTTTTTAAATAAATTAATAAAACTAGCCGGGCTTGTTCTTTTCAGGAGATGCCTCTCCTGTGCCCCCTGGTGTCTCCATGTGGAATTGCAGAATATTTACCCCAGCTTCCTTGAAGTTTGCCTAGTTGCAATGGCTTCCGTAACTGCCATTCACATCAGTGCTTAAGTCTGGAGAGAGACCACAGGCAGCTCCCAGAGAAGCCAAAACACTGAGTGCACGGCTCATTCTTCTGTTTTAGCTTGAGGCAGGAATCCTGTATGGGGGCTTTCTCTCTTGGTTGTGTCACACTGCACTGGGTCCAGGGATTTCTTACTAAATAAACAGTACCCCAGTTGGTGATGCTGTGAATGCATTGCATAGACAAGAGTGACTGAGCATATGTGACACATGCACAGCCATAACAGCTGCGCTCTGACCTTCCCAAGGCCGAGGAAGAGGATGCAGCCTCCCCCTCCTTCCAGCTTGAGCCCTGTTGTGAGTTTGCTCCCATTGCTTTTCCAATACTAATCTTCTGCCTGGTCTTTGTAAAGATCTCTAGTAGGCGTTGTTATCCCTATTATGCAGATGAGGAAAAGGAGGCCCATGGATGTCATATCATCTACTTCCTGTGCTGTAAGGAGTTGGGAGATGTAGGTGAACTCAGGTCTGCTTTCCTGCAAAGTTGTTTCACTGTCCCCATGACAATGGATGCAGAGACCCAATCTTAATCATGTGTCCTCTAATCACCCTCAGCGTGCCTGGCAGAGTCTAGGAAGGGTTTAGTGTATAAGTAGGCTTCACGTATAGCTAGTTGTTGCAGGGCAGTAGTCTCGCTGCTGTCCGCTGTCCCCTGACCTGCCCCAGCTCCCTTGCCTGTGTGGTTAACTTCTCTTTTTCCTCTGCTTATGTTCTGGAAGTCTGGGTCAGGGTATACTTTTGAGCCTGGGACAAATAAATAGAGGGAGGGTAAAATCAGACACCAGGCAGGACAACAATTTAAACATACCAGACAAGAATCCCCACTTCCTCTTGACAGTTGCTTCCACAGGGAAAATTGTCAGTGCATTGATTTTGTTACTCCAAGTCTCTTTACTGCCACCTGCTGGAAGGTAGTGGCAACATATGCATTTCTGATTATGACTCAAAGATACTCCCAAAGGCAGAGCAGACTCTTAGGCCATTTGCTTGGGTGGCTGTTCTAGAAAACAAATCTGGAACATCCAGAAGCATAAGAGAAGTTCATGGATCTTCTTTGCTGATTGGGTTTAGGCTAATTGGTCCTATGCAGCCCCCAGTCTTTGAATGCACCACACTGGGTCATACCTGTTCCTGCACCAATGCTTGAACATAGCCTTGTTCGAATGAAGGGTGTTAGGAGCACAGCACAAACGCCTTTGAGCCAACAGATCTCTAGAGAAGCCAGGAATGTTAAGCACACATGATGGTCTTTCCAATGGGAAAGATGAAAAACATATTCTTTCATCTAGAAAGCTGGAAATTGGAAGTGATTAATAGCCAGGTGATCTGTGTTGGGCCATATCAAGCCCCTACAATCATGACTGGAGGTGGTTAGTAATCTAAATGACCCTTAACACCAGGGGTTCCTCAAGTTCACACAACTTGGATCAGAGATTCCTAATGGTCTAAAGGATTGTTGCTTATATTACCTATATAGCCAGCCATAGGCTCTCCAAAACTCTCAGAACCAGGACCTAGCTATTTGGCTAATAGCCCAAATGACCTCTGTTCTATCTGACAGAGGCCAGGCCAAACCCTTTCATAGGGTGGTTACCCACTATAGGTAGACTATCTCTAGAGTCCACTTTTTGGGAAGAAATGACATGTTCCCTGAGTCAAGTTTCAATGAAATTATGCCTCCTTGTATACTGGGGATTGTAATTATACCAGGAAAGTTTTCCTTAAATTATACGGTTCCTAATTATTCTTTGGGAATAAACAACCTGGGATCAGATTCCTGGAAGTCTTAAGCCAGGTCAACAAGGTCAGTCTGAACCCAGTTTTCATTCTTACCTCTTTGTGATTTGCTTCTGTCTACCATAACTACCTTTGGGGGGAGGGGGGTCCCCTTTTTTGGTGCCCAATGTGGGACCAACCTTATGATATTCATCCATCCATCTATCCTTTCACTAATTCACAAACTACTGAGGCAATTCATGTCTCTCCTCAAACCCTTGCTATGGTAGGCACTGAAGGATCAATGGTGAGAAAGGAAGATAGACAAGCACATGGGATGCTGTGGTACCTCTGTGCCTTTCTTATGCCAGGTCTTCACCAGCTCTGATGTCAGCTACCTGGTGATCAGTCCTGACAGCTCAGACTCACCTTGCCTTCATATCATCTATGCTAGGAACCTGCTGCTTTTCTGCTCTGGGCCTGTCTCCATTGTGGGCCTCTCTTAGTCCATGTACACTTGTTCAGTTGTTGAAATGCATGCAGGATTTGTTTTTAACAAGTTATGGAGGGAGACATCCAAATATGAAACTGACCGTTACAAAGGAAGACATTCATGGCGGTCAAAGGGGCAGGCAAGGGAGAAGAGGGCAGGGCATGGGGAGTTCCTGAAGGAATGGGAGGGCAAGTGATATACTAAATTAGCTAAAGATTAAATAGTTTGAAAAAAAAAACCCTGGAGTATCTGACTCTGGGGTATTGCTTGGTTTGAGAAAGGAATGTGGGGTATGGGTTGGTTGGTTTGTATCAAAGGTGCAGTGGCTTAACTATCCTCAGAAATGGGCTTGCTCTCAGAAGAGCAGTCTCTCCAAATGTTAAAGCATCCAGAATACAAAGAAATAGAAAAAGAGTTCACATAAGGTGCCACCTCCTCCTTCAAGAGCTACCAGCTACCAGCGCGAAGCCTGGGAGTTGGTGGAGAAATGCTCCACCTTCTTGTCCTTCAGGGGACCCATTCCCGGGGCCTTCCTTTCAGTAGCCTAGAGGAGCTTCGCTTCTCAAATCTAATTTCTTGTGCCTTTCTGTGTGCTTTCCACACACACTTTGAGGATATTTTTCTTCCTTCTGTCATTCCCCCTTAGGCCTTCACTCCTGTCCCTGAGTTTTCACCTGTGCCCTCAGCTTGTTGTCTCCCGTACCTATTGGGGACCCCATAAAAGCCTCCAAGTTCTGGCAGCCTTGGGGACTTCCTCCTCCCCCTCCTCTTCTTGTAACACACACACACACACACACACACACACAAACACACACACACAGTAGGTGGTTTACCTTCATGTATGTATGTGTACCACATGTGGGCCTAGTGTCTTCATCAGATCCCCTGATACTAGAGATACAGATGGTCGTTGCCACCATGTGGGTGCTGGTCGTCTGTAAGCACGAATGCTCTTAACCACTGAACCATCTCTTGAGCCCCAGCTTTGGACCTTTTCACAGTACTCAGGAAAGCTCCCTTGAGAAAGCTGAAGAATCTGATTACTGGTTGAAAGGATTGGACACAGAGCAGCTCAAGCAGGGAGAGCTGCAGTGACAAGACCCTGGGGCTAGAAGGAGAAACGGCCTATTCTAGGAAGACTTTCAGACTTTCAGAGGTACCTCACCCCTGACTTCTTGTCAGTTTTGTAGTATTTCGGTCTTCACTGCTCCACAGAAACAAAATCCCCAGCATTTACACCAAGATCTTGCCACACATCACAAAGGGGAGAGCACATCTGAGTGTGGACACATGCCTATTCAATTTTGAGTTATGCGAGGGTGATAAGTCCCCATATAGTCAAGGACAGAAAAGCACAAGTAATTAGATTTAAGAAGCAAATATTTGGCTTCATTCCCCATGGTAGTGGCAGTAGTGAGAAACAGTCTTTTTTTTGCACTTCTTCCTCTCAAGAGTCCCCAGAGATTCATCCCTTTCATGTCTCAGGGCTGTCACAGAGGTGGTTTTGCCTGGGTTCCCATTCCATTGGCCTAAAAAGGGTTTCCCAGACCCTGGTCAGTTTACTGTGGTAAGCCCTGCTGGATCTCTGGCTTCATGTCCTGATCCCCAATGCCAGGCTCCGAAGAGCCAGTGTCTCAAGTTTTTGCCCTTGCATGCAAGCCGAGGTCTACGATCTACTGGTGTTTCCTTGTCTCAAAGTGAGTTTAGTTTCTCTCTTTTATTTTCTTTGCATCAGGACTGTGGTGTTTAAATCCTGCCTTGGTAGAACTGGGTAATTCCTTCAGTTACCTCAGACATAGGGACAGTAACTGAGCCTGACTTGAGTGACAGTAAAAGGTTTGATGTCACCTAGCTGGCCCCTGGTATTGGAGTGAGGTATTTGAGGCTGCAGAGATCTCTGTCCCTGAACACATATCCTCTGTGCGAGGATCCCATCCGCCGCCAGGGGGCGCTGTGCCCACGCGGCCGTCCTCCAGCCTCCCGAGCCTGACCGCCGCCCCTCTTGGAGCTCTGACTAGCTGCAGCTGCTGACTGGGCTCTGGGTTGTGTGCACTTTCCAACCAGGTCCGCCAATGCATGCTGTCACAGTTGGGAACTCTGATGAGATTCGTTTCCTTCTGGCCTCAGTTTGCGAGTCTGGAAAGTGGCTTTGTGGTGCTGCCTGCTGCTCTGTGGCCGCTCCTAAGCTCCAGGTCTCCTGGTTTCTCGGGCTCACGGGTTTCTGGAACTTGGCGCCTAACTCAGGTCCTTTCAGTTGTCTCGCCAGAGAAAGCCACTTCTCCCTCGCTTCTCCCACCTTTCTCTTGTCATCCCCTCCCCCTTCTATCTTTAACTGCTGAGGTCAATTGAGGACTTAGTTCGAATCTGGTTTCTTCTCTGTAGAGGAGACCTGTGCTCTAGAGCATGATTTTACTACCCTCAGATCCATCTATAGTTGCTGCTGACTACACAGGTGAAAACTTAGAAGCCTCCGTCTAACAGCCTTGCTTCCAGTTCCCCCTCAGCCCTATCCTAGGAGGGAACAGGATCTAGGGATTTCCACGTTTCAACCAGACTGGATTGTTCTCGGATCCACCTGACACTTGCACAGGAATGGTGATAGAGGAGACTTAAGTATGTGTGCTTTTGGACCACTGAGGCAAGCTGCCTCTGAGGTGGGTCTTGAGCTTGCATTTTAACGTTTCACCCAGGGCGATGCTGACCTTAGAGATTGCTGCTCCAAGACGAATCTCTGAGGTGGATGATGAAGTGTCATCCTATCCCAGCAGGCTTGGAGAGGGAAGATGGTTGGGAGCCTAAGAGAAGGGGCAGGAGGGAGGAGTCACTCCTAGCTGCAAGTGCTGATTGGTAGTTTGCCGAGACCTGGGGTAGGCAGGTGAACACAGCACTTCTTTACAATTTTATAGACAGGGCAAAGGCCCATATAAAATCCTGAAATGTGCAAGGTTTGTCATGAGAAAGTGATGACTGGTAGCCATTGCCCGTTTCTGCCTGGGGGAGGCAGTAGTGAGCTACATATGGGTAGTGCTTTCCAAGGAGTCTCCTACCTGAGAGCAGGATAACCGGAAAGACCGGGAAGCCTTGGCTGACTGGAAGGGGACTGGACCCGAGCACAGGCTATGCGCTCTGCTGCCTATCTTTGGGCACCTGCCTGCCTCCTCCAGGAGCTCTCCGGAGGAACCTGTAATGACAGTGTTTCCAGGAAGCTGACAGGGTAATGAAAATAATTTAGAAATGCTGAATGGGCCCCACACATCCATCGTTTTAAAGGCAGATATAAAAAATGTAAAGGGTATGAAAGCATGGCTCTCCCCAACCCCGACCCTGGCCTCCCAGCGTCTTCCCCCAGGCAACAATTAGCACGCGCTTTCTGCAGAACTTTCCACATACTGTGAGGCTACAAACACGGACGGCCATATGTCTCCCTTTAAAAATATAGCGCATTATACAAGCTCTTCTACACCTTGCTTCGACCTAAAAATACATTTTAAAAATATATATCTTCCAGACAGCTCAGTATCACCATCTGAGGCTGCTCTCTGTCTCCCTGAGTAAGAGGCTGTGTCCCTGAGGACAGCAGATCTCTCACTTGCCAACTGACCACGGGCAAGTTGCTTAATTGATCTGTACACTAGCTGCTCATTAAAAACAAAAGACAACAATAACAACGCTCGTTTCGTGAGCTCCTGAGAATTCAAGGTCGCACACAGAAAACAGTCTGTATAGTGCCCAGTGGGTAGAAAGTGCTCATCATACTATACACTAGTTGCTCATTAAAATAGACAATAATAATAATAATGATAATAATAATGATAATTGTTTCATGAGTTCATGAGAATTCAAGTTCATAAACAATACAGAGTCATTCCACATAGAGCAATGATTCTCAACTTTCCTAATGCTACAACTCTTTAATACAGTTCCTCATGTTGTGCTGACCCCCAACCATAAAATTATTTTATTGTTACTTCATAACTGTAATTTTGCTACTGTTAGGAACCATAATGTAAATAGCAGGCAGGATAGCAGATATGGGACCCCGTGTGGGTTGCGACCCACAGATTGAGAACCACTGGATATGGAGTCTGGCGTGCAGTAAGTGCTCCATGAATTTGGGTTATTAAGGTCATCGTATTTTAAATCTGAATGCCCTGCCCTGCAGTGGGTCATGCAAGAGCTCTTGACTCTGGAGGGCTTCATTATGAGAGGCCTTGCCTCTCATCAGCTGTGTGCCCTTGAAAAGAAAAGATTTTCCAGACCCTCTGGTCCTCCCGAGCCATCTATAACATTTGATTTTAGCCATTTGCAGGGGGGTTTGGGGGCCAGATGAGATAAAGGACAAACATGGCACCTGGGCAGGGCCTAGCCTGTGACAGTAATGAGAGACTTACAAAAAAACATCAGCAGCAACTGTCCTTTAAGCCTTTACCGTGAGCCGGGCGTAGGGCTTAAGTGGCCTCTTGTGAGCTCCTGGTAACCCTGTGCCATTTATCTCCCGGCTTTCTCAAGCCCTCCTGTGTGTCTGACGTGTTCTGTGCTTCTCAATGGGGTAGCTACTATATTACCCCTACTTTACAGCAAAGGGGTCACATAGCCAAGAAGAGCTTGGTTTAAAAGCTGGTAAGATGGCTCAGTGGGTAATAGCATATACACGAGGACCCATGTTTGAGTTCCTGCTACCCACATAAAACAAAAGCCAGTTATGGCTGTGCATATCTGTAACCCCAGCTGATTGGTTCCCAGAGTGCCCTGCCCAGCCAGCCCAGGAGAAATGGCAAGTTTGGTGAGAAATCCCTTTTTAAGGCAGTGAAGCAGAGGGAAAGAAGAAGACATTTGACATCCTCCTTTGACCTCCATATGTACACCCATATTCATGCAAAACTCACGCACATACACAACACTCACATACACAACACACATACATACTTGGCATACACATACACACAATGCACACAGATGCACACACAACATACACACACATATATACACATATACAAACACAAAATACACATACATCACATATACAACATGTACACATATAAGACACATACACATACACACATACACACACAAAACATACATACATATACACATGCACACATACACAACACATACATATCATACATATACATATACACAACATGTATACATATACATATACATAACATGCATACATATTCACATACACACATACATATACAACACACATACACACATATGCAACACACACATATATACCTGTGTGCACACACACATATACACAAAGAAAGGGAGGGGGATAGAAAGGGAGGAAGAGGGGGAGAGAGAGAGAGAGAGAGAGAGAGAGAGATATTGAGGGGACAGGATATGAATTTAGAATATGCCTGGTCATTTCGTGAGGCTCCTAGAGACCTACTCCCCTTCTCTCCCTTTTCTTCTCCTTCCCTCTGCCTCCTAACTCCCTCTCTTATGTTCTGACCTCCCTGACTTGTTGGACTCTGGGTGTGTCCAGAGTATGTGTGCGTGGCCCTTAGGTACAGGAGCAGAAATCTATGAGCAGATACTGCAGACACAGCCAGTCCATGCTCCCTTCACAGCTCCTGTGCCAGCACACCTTACCTACTGTGTGTGGCCGTGGCTGCCCGTGGGTAGTGGGTGCTGAAACCACCAGGCCTCTTAGTGTGCCCCATCTATGTGTGGTGTGAACAGCCTTCAGTGCCCAGAACATCCTTCTGTTGTTTCAGATGTGGTGAACCAGCGGGCCCTGGCCACCCAGTCATTTGCTTGACAGAACTGTGTCATTAGGGCCAGAGGGAGATAGCCTGTTTTTGGCTTCATTCAATCTGGTGTCCCTTTTGGTTCTGTTGCCTCTGTGTGAGGCATAGTAGCCGAGAACTATGTCGGGTTTGGGTTATGCACACTTCTCTTCTAACAATGCCTAGCTTCTCTACCTGCATGTACTTTGCACAACCCCCTCTGTGAGCAGCAGTCTGAGACCGATACCTACATGGACTGCACATACACCCTTCTCAAAACATTAAGGGTAAATTTCTCTGTGCCCATGAAATAACCAGATTTAGACAGTTTTTATTCAAATATATTTCCAACAAATCTACGTAATAAGACCAGAAGGCTGATCAGACTAGAACTGATTTTTGGTGCATGTGTATAAGGCAAACTGTGCTCTCAAAGTTAATTTTTACGAGGAACCCCCAATTTCCCACCTTATCCCTATGTGTAATCAGACATGCTTGTGATTAAATGAGATGCATTCTGTGAAGGGACATGTGCAGCATGATTATATGATCTAATTTCCTAATCAAAGTAGAGAATCATCCAAACTATACCTTCTTATAGCAATCTTTCCTTCCTTTATACCCATAAAAAGAAACCCCAGGGGGTTGGGGATTTAGCCCAGTGGTAGAGCGCTTGCCTAGGAAGGGCAAGGCCCTGGGTTCGGTCCCCAGCTCCGAAAAAAAGAATCAAAAAAAAAAAAAAAAAAAGATACCCCAGGCTGAAACCCAGGCCCCTTGAGTGCCCCTACTCTCATGGCCGAGTGTTCCCTTGTCTTTTCTTTTCTTTTCTTTTCTTTTCGTTTCTTTTCTTTTCTTTTTTTTTTCTTTTCTTTTTTTCGGAGCTGGGGACCGAACCCAGGGCCTTGTGCTTGCTAGGCAAGCGCTCTACCACTGAGCTAAATCCCCAACCCCTCCCTTGTCTTTTCTATCAGTTTGCTTGAAATAAACTTTCCTTGAGATTTTTGCAAATCTGTGGGGGCTTTTGCTTCAAATCTTTGAATAAATTTAGGTTGAGAACCTGGGAAATACTTGGTTCCATCCCCAACCATTGATAATATTTAATAGTTCTTAGTTCTGGGTAGAATTGGACTGGTAACATCTATGGAATAAATCCAGTTGTGTTTGGGTATAGTTTGTATCTGAGAGTTCATATCTTGGTAGCTTGGTGCTTGGGATGGTGATATAGGAAGCAGCAGGACCTTTACAATGTGATCTCCATCCTATCCCATCCTCTTGCTATGGTGACACCATCTGCCATGAGGTTCTTATCTGAACTGAGCCGTGTCCTTGAACATCCAGAACTCTGAGCTCAATAGACCACTTTTCTCACTAAAAATAACTTGCCTAAGGGATTTTTCTCATAGCAACAGAAACAGACTAACACAATGGAGAAGAAGATATGTAGGTATATATGAGGCTAAAGTCTGGCCCTGACCCAGCACATCTGACTGTTCAAACACACAGTCCATGCCTAGAAGGTTATGGGCATGTGTACTTACACTCTCCTATGATCCAGAGTAACTGGGATTGTGAGCTGGGTGAAGTCTCCTGCAGGGAACCCATATGACTATAGTAGCACTGAGCGGGTGAGCACACACAGCCTGTGCAACTGGGCTTGGACCCAATATTGCAATCTGTCTGGGGCCTCAAATGATGAGGTTGAGAAGGAATGTCTGCAGAGGTAGGTGGGTGTGGCCTGGGAGCCGGATGGCACCAGTTGCTAGGCTTTCTAGCCCTGGCCGCCATCCTTCCTGGCCAGCTCAGTGCACACACATCTGGATGCAATTGTCTGAAGCTGCTGGGGTGGGACCCAGACTGTGGCTGGAGCTTTGTGCTGTGCAGACCACACAGGGTCCTTGCTTGCTGTGGTACCCCATGTGGGTCAGGAAGGCAGAGGAGAAAGAGAGGCATGTGGGTGGGAGGATGTGAGATGTGCCAAGCACATCTCTTTCTTCTGAAGACTTTTTGGCTTTCCCCAACAAATCAGAAAGTCCAAAGGAAGAAGCTGACTGTACCAGAGCCACACCAAGTTTAAATCAAGCAGACCCACAGCACACATGTTTTTACTTCTAGACTCATCAAAGGAACTTCAGGCCTGTACAGCGTCCTAAAAATATACCCTGAACTCTCCTCATGCCCCACCCTCTCTACTCTGATTTCTTTTTACCCTCATCGTGACTTGAATATTATTGGCAGTTTGCCATCTTTCTCTGGTCTTAAGCAGCAGGGCTTCATCCAAAAGTTCATACCGAATAAATTTCTGAGGGTCAGTGGGACAGATGGGTTCTGCTGAGAGAAACAACTTGTTCTTTGGCACAGAGTGTGTTAATACTAGAGAAAACCCAGCCCAGAGAGGAGCAGTGACTTATGTCAAGTCACATAGCCAAGATTCACCCTGAAGTGCTATACAGCAGGAGACATCTGGCTGCAAGCGCAACCCTGCGAGCTGCTATACCCTCTCTGGGATAATTGGGATTGTGTCCTATGCGTGATGGAACCTCATCAAGGCAAAGCATGGGGGCTTCGTGGAGGGAGGCACCAGGGAGGGCTCCACGAGAGGAATCCTGACCTGGTTGCCTGGACTCAGTTTCCTAACTTTGGCTGTAATGGACTCTCAGGTCCCCATTTGGAAATAGTAATGTAATAGGAATGTGGCTGTCTTGGTCAGGGTTTATATTCCTGCACGAAACATCATGGCCAAGAAGCAAGTTGGGGAGGAAAGGGTTTATTCAGCTTATACTTCCACATTGCAATTCATTACCAAAGGAAGTCAGGACTGGAACTCACAGGGCAAGAACCTGGAAGCAGGAGCTGATGCAGAGGCCATGGAGTGATGCTGCTTACTGGCTTGCTTCACCTGCTTTCTTATAGAACCAAGACCACCAGCCCAAGGATGACCCCACCTGCAGTGGGCTGGGCCCTCCCACCCTTGATCAGTAATTGAGAAAATGCCTTACAGATGGATTTCATGGAGGCATTTCCTCAAGGGAGGCTCCTTTCTCTGTGGAAATTCCAACTTGTGTCAAGTTGACACACAAACCCAACCAGTACAGGCACTAACATGTGTGGCTGACTGAGCAGTGAGGATGGTTACACCTTCATGTGTCAGCCCATCTGATCTTCCAGTTTCAGGCAGGCACTGGGAATTCTAGGCTGGAAGATAAGGACGCCGAGGCTCAGGCAGGTGAATTGACCTATCTAGGTTGTGCCATCAGTCTCAAACCCAGGCCACCGGTGACCCTAATCTTCTTAGTTGCCATTTTCTTTGCTCCATAGGCTTGGGGTGAAAGTTCACAGAGATCTTGGGTGGGGTGAGGTATGAAGGCCTCTCTCTGGTCACCATTATGGTGGTAGAGCCCTGCAAGAAATGGAGGCAGAGGCTCCTGGGCAGAAATCCTCTCTTGCTGGGCCTCCTCCAGGAGGTCTCCTTTTTCTCCTGGGGTCCCACAGCCTCTGGAGCTGGGGTCCCTCCTGAGTCTCCTGACTCCCGGAGTACATCTGAGATAACTGATTGTAATCTGTGTATACCAAGTTATTAGTGGATGAACTTTCCAATTAGGTACCTCAGTTGAGCCAGTGCGGTCCCTGGGCAGCTCCTGAAATCTGCCCTTGAGTGCTGGCTTGGTACTTCATCCTCGGGATGGCTTGGTCTGCTGGCTGCTCATGCTTCTGCCACGGCAAAATCAGATTGTGCAGCTCCCACAGAGAGAGGGCACTTGACCAGCTCCCTCCAGTACTCACCCGTCCTGGTGGCTGACCTGCCTTGACCTTCAAAGTGACTGACAAGAGGTCAGGGAAGACAGTCTGTGGCCAGTGCTCATGACATTCTAGGCAGCAAGGAAGCACTGGGCTGCCTTATACTTGAGTTACAGAGGGCAGAACTCCTGATTGGCAGCTGGCTTGGGTGGGGCTCTTCCTAGGTGTCACTGACCAAGTGAATGAGCTAGCTTGGGGACCAGGTGGAATCCATGCTTGGAGCACAGCGTGACCTACTGCTGCTGGCACATATTATTTTACCAGGTTAAAAAATTTCCTCCTTCCTCAGAGCTGGGCATTTATCTACTGAAGATGAGCTAAGGAAGACGGGGTTGCAGGAGGTTTGCTGCTGGGAATAGGAGGGCAGCTCAGCCTCTGTGTGGAGTAGCTTCGTGAGTTCTGCAGTACGTTGTGTTCTGAGGTGCCGGATGAAACAATATTGGAAGAAAATTATAGGTTTCCTTTCTGGGCAGCAGAGAGAGCACTCCTAGGTCCTCAGGCTCCTTTCCCCATCTTTACCCTGGTTTGGATCTGTAGGGATCACTGTTCTTGGCTGTTGGAGCATTTGTGTGCTCCACCCTTTTTGTCTGTTGAATTTAGCTTTTGAGGTGTCTTAACCAAATTCTCCTGGATGAATGACATTCTGGATGGAGTCTACAGGAGTTGGTGGAGGTAGTGCCCTCTCCCCAGCAGCCTCCAAGCTTGTCTTTGAGTGGTCTGGTCAGCTTTAAAGAGGTAGAGTGTCTCTGTGATGCTCCTTCCCATTGAAGCACTGAGGGAGGAAGGGTGCTCTTGGAACGCAGGAAGCTAAGAAAACTTACCACTACTACTTCTCGTGAGAATGGATTATTGTGGAGTTCTGCCTGTTGGTGGTGATACGTCCTGATATTGGTCTTTGTGTCTGTGCAAAATTTGCATTTATGGACTTCAAATGTGGGCGCTTCGGCAACTGACCATGATGGAGGGCAGAGATGCATCTCCAGTAATGGCTCTTCAGAACTGAGGGGTGCGCACTCCACCTTTTCAAGCTGACCAGATGCAGAGCTAAATCAAGTCTCCATGTTGCCCCTTTGTATCTCCCCTGGCACCCACACCTTCTCTCTAGGGTTCTGTTGCTTTCTTTTCTTTTCTTTTCCTTTCTTTTTTTTTCTTTTTTGGTATTGCCTCTCCTGTTCTTTGGATTCCATTATCTGTCTAGACCACTCCTCTTCCTTGACTTGAGGACAGACATGGGGTGGGGAGCTCTTCCAGCCTTTACTGCTCAAGGCCCCTGCTTCTTCCTGCTGCCATGCTCAGAGGGGAGCTGTCATGAGGAGTGAGAGAGTCTAGAGCTCCATTCGAGAGAGCAGGGCAGGAGACTAATCCCGCAACTTCCCCAGGATCAGACACACACTTGTCCTGTAGAAATAGGAAGTTGATGGGCAGAGAGTGGGGTTAGCTGGTGTTAAACTCTGTGTTTTTAAGGTGTCTGTCTTCCAGGAGAGCCAGCAACAGGCTTGCTTCTTTCATCTTTCTGGATAAGGAAGCAAGCAAATCCTAGGGACAGTGGCTGGGGTCCCAGCATGAGTGTGTATGCATGTGCCTGTGTGGGGCAGTGTGTGTGTGTGTGTGTGTGTGTGTGTGTGAGAGAGAGAGAGAGAGAGAGAGAGAGAGAGAGAGAGAGAGGAGAGAGAGAGAGAGAGAGAGAGAGAGAGAGAGAGAGAGAGAGAGAGGCAGGCAGGTGGAGCCCATGTACCTATTTACATGGTTTGACTTGTGCACACTCCCTCAATTCTAACAATGTACTTATCAGCTTGAAAACTTTACCTGTGTGTACCGTGCATGCACACCCCACCCTGAACAATGGAGCAAGTTTCTCCAAACTTGGACTGCATTTATTTAAATATTTTCCCATCATATCGTGGTTTGATAGGAAGGCTGACCTGGTCTAGACTAGCTTTGGGTGCATTTGTAAGAAGGTATAACATTTTACACAGGTGAATATTTAGTGGGAGTCTCCTATTTACCATCTTATGCCTATGCATAATTGGACATCCATGTGAGTAAAAGCCGATGTGATACAGGAGGGGACAAGAGCTGTCAATGACTTTTTTCACCCAACTTATCAAAACAGAGAACTTCCCTCACTACATCTCTTAGTCACCAAACCCCTTCTCCTCTTGAGACCCCCAGATGATATCTTCAGGCCCTTAGGTATCTCTGCACTTACACCAGCTGCTCTCTTGCGTATTCTGACTTGTTCTATAGTTTTGTTGCAATAAAGTTGACTTGACACTTAATCCATGAGGCTTTTTATTTTAATTCCCTACAAAGGGGCCAAGAACCTGGAAACACCCAGCCCATGTCACTATCGTGTGTAACCCTATTACGTAGGCTATTTATATTATGAGGGAGAGGGAGAGAAGGAGGGAGGGAGGGAAACATGGAGTGGGAGGGGAAAGAAGAGGGAGAGAGATTATATAATAGACATTATATAAAGTGGAGAGGCTGGATTCCGTTGTTTTTCAAGACTTTCAGAAGCCATCCAGGGACCTTTAGAGACAAGCCAGACGAATGGTGACAGGCTGGCTCACAGGCCCATGACCTTGGCCATATGCGATCGTCAGCTGTGTGGCTCAGCTCGGAATCTCTCCGCACTCTTTTCTCTACCTGTGAAACTATCTTGACTCGGGGGTTGGGAGGGCAGTGTTTAGTCACACTTTTGAGTTCTTCTAGCCCCACAGATTCTGGCTCTGCTTCCCTTTGTAGGTCTGGGGTAAATTAGCACCTCCATAAATGTTTGCTTCCTGCCTTTAAGATAGGGTGTTAAGATGGATTGTTCTAGAACCCAGAGGAGCCTTTGAAGAAGGATATTCTCTATGGCCGTGGATTGTGGATTCCTGTGATTCCTTCTCTGTTCTTCTACATTAAGGAGCCACCTACCTGAGGTTGGGTCTCATGGGACCTCGTCTCTAAGGACATGTGGCCTCTTCACACCAGTCCTCACCTTTACTTCCTAAATGATCAGACAGAATTGGCCTGGTCTTGGGACCTGTATGTGTTCATGAATGTCACAAGGAATGCATTTTCAGCAGGATAGGCCATTTAGGAATCACACCTTCCTCAAGTGGGAGCATCATGGCTGTTGGGACTCATACAGGCTGGGGCTGTTCCTTAGCCACACGGCTGTACAAATGCAAGGTTGCTCCTGGTGCTAGAGCAAAAGCAAGGACCCTAGAGGCAGATGAGCTGGACTCAGACTCCCATTCTGTACCTGTGTGACATGAGGCAAGTTCCATGGCTTTCTGGGTCTTGGTTCTTTGTTTTCGAACACTCTCTACCTATCCCACCTGCCTGGCATAGCAGACATTGCCTCAAACAGTTATAACTAGGTATCTGCATGTCTGGCTGCTGCGTCAAGCAAGAACACTCTTAGTGCAGCCCACAGTACTGTCTTGCAATTCTGAGGGGATGGAAATTTTATGTGCCTCTGAAGCTGAGGATCACACTGTATGCCCAAGATCCTTCCCTGGGGTCTGCTTCCTTGCATGCCTGGTCTCCTCCTCATTCTCAGACATCACTCTCAGCTCTGCTTCCTTCTTCATGACTCATCTCAAAATGCCAAGCCCCCTAACTCTCTCATGTGAGTGCCTGCAGGCTCACTGGGCTCCAAATCATTAACTTAATTCCACCTGCAAAGTTCCTGTTATTACTGTTCCCTTTGGGGGTTGAATGACCCTTTCACAGGGGTCCCACATCAGATATCTTGCATATCAGATATTTGCATTGCAATTCGAAACAGTAGCAGAATTACAGTTATGAAGTGTCAATGGAAATAATTTTATCACTGGGGAATCACCACAACAAGGGAAACTGTATTAAAGGGTCGCAGCCTTAGGAAGGGTGGGACCCACTGTATTTAACACACAAGGTAGCATGCTCACTAGGACATGGCTATGATCAGGGAGGGGTGGTTGTGGGGAATATTAACCCCCATCCCCTAAATTGGAAGAGACTGCTATGAAAGGGGAGGGAAACGAGCACAGGTGACAGCAACATTCCAAGGAGGGTCTTTTCAGTCATTGCACAGACTTCTATTGAGTGCCAACTGTATACTAGACTAGTCTTTGTTCCTAGAGAAATGATGCACTAATGAGAGTCTTGGATAGTGAATATGTTAATATAGCAAGTGGGATGAAGCTTGGAGAAAAGTCATGCGTGCATGTGTTGTGTGTGTGTGAGTATGTGTGTGTATATGTGTATATATGTGTGTGAGCATGTGTGTATGTGTGTATGTGTGTATATGTGTGTGTATGTGAGTGTGTATATGTGTGTATTTGTGTGTGTGTAAGTATGTATGTGTGTATGTGAGTATGTGTATATGTGTGTGTATGTGTGTGTGAATATGTATATGTGTGAGTATTTGTGTGTGTATGTGTGTGAGAATGTGTGTATGTGTGTGTATGCTTGTATGTGTGTATATGTGTGTGCGTGTGTATTATGCTGTGGGTTAGCACTGTCAAGTGAAAGGGAACATTCTGGGGCAGAGCCTAGAATGAAACCAAAAAACAGGAGAGCCATGCAGAGTCTGGAGCATCAGGTGTTGCTGTTGTACAGGGGATTGAATTGCCCCTGAAAACTTGTATTTGTCCTGATGCTGGCCCGTGAATGTCATCTTTTGGAAAACAGCATCTTCCTGGATGTAATGAAGGGGTCAGGTAAGATAATGGAAGGCATCCGATCTGTATCCCATGGGGCTAGTCTTTCTCTAGAACAGAGGGATACATGCTTGAGGTTGTTAAACTGATCTACAGAGCTTTCCTCTGTCACTGTAAACAAAATAAGCAGTCACAATCGCCATTTTTAGTCATTCGTTGTCAGGTGTCCCGGAAGCATATCTCATTTACCCTCTCATAGCTCTGTGAGGTGGTTTTTGTTGTTGCCCATTTCACAGGCAGGAAAACTGAGGCTTAACAACTCTAAGTGATAACTATCTGCACTCAGCTACTGAACTGGGTTTCTGAGACTTAAGCCCACATAATTTTTGCATCCAAGAATACGCAACATCTCCCCACTAACCCCTGGAGCAGCTTGAAGGTAGAGATGATTTCTTTCTTTTTTCCTCGAATGTTTCTGGGTATCCAGCAGAGTGCCTTTCACAGAACAGCCAGTTAAAGCATATTGATTTTTGCATTCGTTAATGATCTCTTAAGTCTTGACAAGAGAGTTTAGTCCAGTCAAAACTTTTGACAAATCCCAGACCAATTTTCCCTACTCTGTTGATTTATTTATTCTGTAAACATTTGTGCAGAGTCCCTGTGTGCCTGGGACAGGTTGCAGTGAATTTTCTTTTTTTGGTTCCTTCCTGAACAGACTAACTACATGTGCAGCTTGGATAAGGCCATGTTTTTATTGGTCTTAGAGTAAAACACCCAAAATGTCCTCCTGTAATGGCCTTAGGGGGACCCAAAAAAACGAGAGCTGGAGGCCGGCTTCTTCCACAAAGGCTCATGCTTTGGTTCCCTCTACTTGTGGCTTTGGGGCATTTGTACAGCTTTAGAGCAGCTAGACTCTCCTGGTGGCTGTCTGTTCTGCCTCCTGGTGAGCAGGGCATCCTCCTGGCCATTAAGATGGCTGTTCCCTGTCCCATCTGGCTATGTTTGGTGGTGGGGAGTGCTGAGAAATGGGGTGTGAGAGCTCCCCTGAGGTTGCCACAGGGAAAACAACTCAAACAGCAAGATGCCATTTCTTGCCCATTCGCAGGCCGCGATGAACTCTTACAGTGACAATGAAAGGACTGTGTGACAATGCCCAGGCTGCACTGTCTCTCCCCATGACAGCGCATTAGGAATGGTGCAACTCCCTCCAAGAGCAATTGAGTATCATGAGCTGAACCTTAAATAAGCTTGTGGCCTTTTCTTCAGCAATTGCTTTCCTAGGGTGGACGCTGGTTAAATCACAGATGCAACGAGCTTTAGATGCAGTGTTGCTTGTCAGTCTCTATGGTAGCAGAACTCCGGAAAGATTAAGTGTCCAGCAATTGGGCAGTGGTTAAATAACCACTTCCCCCATCCCATCCATCCAATAGAATGGTATGCATCCATTTAAAATGATGCTTGTAGGTATTCGTGTTGCTGTGGAAACAGGGGTCACGATACTTGCTTTTATAGTGTGCCAGGCACGGTTCCTAGACTCAATGACTCAGGTAATCCTAGCAATCTCTCCTTGCAGGTGGAATGTCACACTGACATAACAGATGAAGAAATGACCAGCCACTAAGGTGACAAGTCAGGGCTCATCTGCCTTGGTCGTACTGCGGGATCTTGAGTCCCAAGGGTAACACTGCAGGATCTTGAACCCCAACTGTATCTTGACCATTTACCACTCTGCTTCTCACTGTGACTACGGAAGTAGAAAAACCAAAACCACGAAACTCCACGTCCATCCACTTCCGGTTTTTCTGGAAAAGAAGTCTGTTACCTACTCAAAAAAGACCAGAAAAGGGCTGAGGAGGTGACTCAGTAAATACTGCTTGCAGTGTAGGTGCAAGGACCTAATTCAAGTTTTCAGTATCCTCATTAAAAAACCAAACCAAACCAAACCAACAACAAAAGCCAGGCACGGCAACATGAGTCTGAAATCCTAGGGCTGGCAAGACAGCGACAGGTAGATTCCTAGTTTGCTGGGCAGCTACTCCTGCCAAACGGTGGGGCTTCAGGCTCCCTGAGAGACCTGGTATCAAAACATAAGGGGGTGAGGGAGCAAAAGAGAATGACACCTGACATTGACCTCTGACCTCCACGTACATGCATACTCACTTGAATGTGTACCTTACACACTCAGAGAGTTAAACACACAGGCCTTCCCCCACTCGCAGTCACACAATTACACGTGGCCACACATATAGAGTCATACACATAGAATCACACACAGTCAGTCACACCCACACAGCCACACACAGCCACACACAGCCACACATAGCCTGCCCCTTTAACCACACAGAGTCAAACACACACAGTCACAGTCACACACACAGCTATACACACACACCCACAAACATACGCAGCTGCATACACAGCTAGCATACATACATATTCCCACATAAACATACAGCTGCACATACATACATACACAGCTACATACACATGCACACAGACACACAACACATACACACACACAGAGCCACACACATATACATACATACTCATAGTCACACACACACACACACAGACACACACACACACACACACACACACACACACACACACACACACACAAACAAAAACCCCCTTTGCCTCCTTGAGCACATAACCCTTGTTAACATTTAAACTAGTAACAAGGCAGATTCAGTCAAAACTCCTAAGTTTTCTTTCCCCCTCTAAGACTGACACAAATGAAGGTTACCAGCTACCAGGTATGATGGTTTGTATGTGCTTGGTCTGGTACTATTAGGAAGTGTGGTCTGGTTGGAGCAGGTGTGTCACTGTGGGCGTGGGCTTAGGACCCTCACCCTAGCTGCCTGGATGCTGGATTCTGCTAGCAGCCTTCAGATGAAGATGTTGAACTCTCAGCTCTGCCTGCACCATGCCTGCCTGGATGCTGCCCTGTTCCTGCCTTGAGGATAATGGACTGAACCTCTGAACCTGTAAGCCAGCCCCAATTAAAAGTTGTCCTTGTAAGACTTGCCTTGGTCATGGTGTCTGCTCACAGCAGTAAACCCTAACTGAGACACCAGGTTTCTTTAGCCATTTCCTCCTATAGATAAAAGCTACTTTAAGGGTCTGGAATGGTGCCTCGTACAGTAATGTTCTGCAAACACAAGAAGCTGTGTTCGAATCCCCAGTACCCATATTAAAACTAGGCATGGTGGGTCAGTGCTGGGATGGGGGAGGGTGGAGACAGGAGGATTCCAGGGACTTGTGGGCTAGCCAGTCCAGCTAATGTACAGTCTGGTTGAAGTGAATACTTATGCAGCACACGAATGCGTACACCACAGACACAGGAAACCTGTGTTAGGGTGGCCTTTCAGGACCTCAGATTGTCTGCCATGTTCTCATTTCTGCTGTCTTCCCAAACATACCTTCTCTTTGTCTTCCACTTCTTTTTAGTGGTGAGTAAATAAACTGGATTGGCAATATTGCTCCCTTTGTAGTAAAGCAAGAAGGAAAAGGTCCAGGAAGAGTCTGTGTGACAAGAGAACCCTGCTCCTGGCTGTGGTTGCAGGGGGTGTCTAGGGTGTGCTACACCTTCCCTCTGGCTGTTCTTTGCCTCTGAATCGAGAAACAAAGAACCTAGTGCCCTCTGGTCCCAGCTGCAGTGCACTGAGAGGTATCAGGCCCAAGGTGTGGATTCTCTCTGGAGGCTGGTTTTGGACTTCCGTTTAGGATCTCTTCTAAGATCTCATGGCAGTGCACCTCAGAGGTTGAAGAGGGGCCTGAAGTTTGAGAGGGGATTGGCTGTTTCTTTCCTTTTTCTCAGTGGTAAGCTGCTTCAGATAAATCTTATTCTTGAAGCAGGGCTCCAAACTGATGTTGCCTGCAAGGCCTTGAGCTTCTCAGAGACAGGAGATGGCTTCATGTAGAGCAGTTTCTTGAGGGGCCCCTAGTTGGGGGGAAGAAAAGGTCTTGTGGATACTGATCTGTAAGGAGGCAGAGACACAGAAAGACACAGATTGCTTTGGCTCAGAAATAGTAGTTTTTGAAATGGGGGTAGGGTAGGGCAGCCAGAGGAGACTTGGAGGAGATATCCAAGGCCCCATTTCAATGTCTTTGTGTTGTGATGTCATCTTTGCATTTTCAAGCCCTGCCACCTGATGGAGTCACCTCATCTCTTTAAACTATAGGTGACTGGCAGTTGGAAATCACCTATGTTTTAGGGTCATGAGGATGAGGAACGAAAAAGAGATGGTGGTGATCCTGAGCTCCTTTGCAGAGAGGACCATTCTTCCTGCACTCTGGTTTGCTTGGCAGGTGAGTGGGCTTAGTCTGTGACAAGCACTCCAGGAGACTGGTTGGAGAAGGCAGCAGAAGCTAGAGTTTCCCTCCTCTCCACTGTGTCTCTGGTTGGGTTTCCCTGTAGATTTTTGGCCTTGCTTTTTATTTGTCTTCAAGACAAGGTGTCACTATGTAGCCTTGGTTTGCCTAGAGTTCATTGTGTAGACCATACCGGCTTGAAGTTACAGAGATCTGCCTACCTCTGCCTCTCAAGTGCTAGGATTAATGGTATGTGCCACTGTGGCTGGCTCAGGCTGGTTCTGGGTCTCTTGTGTGTTTCCAGCTCATCATATGGAGAGATCCACTCAGGATTCCAGCTCCCATTGAGTGACCACAGATCCAGCCTCCAGTAACATCACAGTTTTCTTATGTCCCTTCAGCCCTGGGATGGTGGCTTCCTGCTGTTTATTACATTGAAGTCTCCAGGTTGGTTTAACAGCTCTCTCTGGGTTATCCATACTGCTAGGACACCCCCAACTCCCCACATAGTTGGCTCAGACAATTGTGGGTGCTGGAGAGAAATCTCAATTTTGCTATAGGCTAGAGACTAGCTAGCTAGTGGGATAGCTGCTGTCTGAGGCCCAGAGCCTTACAACCAGGAGCCTCAAAGGTGTAAACAGCCCTGGGTTCAAGTCCAAAGATAGGATATAAACTTTCCAATTCAAAGACACAGAGTGCACCCCCCTTACTCCGATAAAATTAAATTTTCTAATTTTTGTCACTGTGACCAACATAACTTAAGGGAGGAAAGGCATGTTTAGCTGCTAGATTCATGTGGGTGTATGTGTAGAGTTAATCCATCTGGATGTGGAAGACATTGTGGGTCCCTCTGTCTGTGATGGCAAGAGCCTGTTGACTGAGAAGTGGAGACCATGGTCAGAACCAGGACAGGTCTGACCTTCAAAGGCCTGCCTCTAGTGATCTGTATCCTACACTCTGAAAGATCCATAGCCTTTCAAACAATGCTACCTGCCCAGGATGGAGTGTTGAAACCATGAACATGTGGGGACCATTCCAGACTGAAACCTTAGCAACCAGCCATGTTTAGGACCAGATTGTGGAGGGCAGCATGTTTTACTGGCATATTGAATCAGCTGCTGATTTCATCCAAGAAAAACAATACCATAGACATACTGAAAGCAACATTTAATCACATATCTGAGCACCCCACCATCCAATCCAGTAGACATGTAAAAATCAATCGTCAGACTTATTCTCTGAGTTTGTTCCAATCCAATGATGTTTCCCTGTTTCCCTGGTTGGACTCTTGTCTGATGCAGGGATGAAAGTTTTCTTGTGACATTGGTGTTCTGTTTTTAGATAGCTAAGTAGGAAAAAAATGTCAAATTCAATGATATTTCTCAAATCATGTGCCATGAGCGATTGAGTGATGATGTAAGTTATTATGGTCTCATGTCATTGTAACATGACAGTGTATATCTTTTGGATTTATTGTTTGTGTCTAAATTAAAGTCTACTTCTAAATTTATAGGTTTGTACTCTGAAAACATTATAAAATAAACTGTTGATATTAAAATCTCATTAATTGTTAGGATTGTGAACTATTGCGAGAATAAACTGTTGCAGTAATTAATTTTGTTGATGAAAGTAAATTTTATTATTCAGTCATCTTCAAATATTTTCAGTCAACAAATAGCAGAGAGATAAATAATGGCTAACACTCAAATACTAAGAGTGTAAACTAGATAGCTTTAGGAGGAATATTATTTCCTTTCTGAGGCAAGCAATATTTATAATTTTAAATAATAATATAGAACAGAATAATAGGAATTAGATTGTATCACGGTCACAATATTTGTGGAACCTGCACTGGTAATGTTAAACAAAACAAGCTTTAATAACTGCATTTAATTTTTAGCTATTTAATCCTATCTAGGAGTTCTATCTAGGTCATGAGGATTTCAAGAAAAGCATTTGAATGTTTCTTGATATCCCGAGAGAATGAATTGGAAGCGAAATGTCACCTTTGCTACTTCAAAACATGAGGAAAAACCTCCCAAATTATGTGTAATAGTCGCAACGAATCTGACCCAGATGCAATAAGAATACAAAACATGAAGGATTAGGGAAAGAGGAGGCGACCCAGATAGTTCTTCTTCCCTGAACTCAACAGGGAGGGAACAGTTATTTAATATTACCACCGACTTGAGATAAGAGGTGCTAGGACCACCCTGACTGCTAACAGCCCTCAGGGATTATTATTTCTGCCTTAAGACAGCGGCTCTTCCAAACGAGACAGCAGAAACATGAAAGGTAAGTTCAGTAATAATAATTAATAATAAAATAATAATCATATAAATAATTACATAATAATTAAATATAAAAATATATAAAAATGTATCTCATGTAGCCCAGGATAGCTTTGAACTCACTATGTGTAGAGCCGAGGATGTCCTTGAACGACTAACCTCTTGCTTCCACTTCTTGAGTGCTGTCATTAAGGCTAGCGTCACTCTGCCTAGGCAATCATAATGAATGTGTAAAATAAAATGCAAGAAATATTCTTGGACAGAATTATTCTAGGCACAGCGGTGTCCTTGCAGCCCAGAAGCTCCACCCTTGCACCCTGCCTCTGCTAGGTGGCAATTCCAGCATCAGAAATAGATTTCCTCTACCCGGTTCACAGAGCAGCAGCTGGAGGAGATGTCAAACCCCAGTGAGGATGAAGCCTTCCGAGGCTTAAGCTCATGGTCCCCAAACAAGCTGCAAAGTCTTTATTGGCTAGATAAATTTATTTGGCACAGAGCAGGTACCAAAAATTCTCTCTCTTCTCTAATCTAGTCACCTCAGCCTGTGAGATCATCAAACTTCTCATTTTCCAGAAGAGAAAGCAAAGTGCACACAGCCCAACTCATTTGTCACTTGCCCCAATCCATAAGGGCTAGCAAATGGCAGAATTTGGGCTTGAGCTGTGATCCTGCTGACTGCAGTGAACACACATTAGCTTCCCCACCCTGGCAGCAGGTCCTCTCCTTGGATGTTCAAGACCATGAAGCCAGCTTCTTTACTTGACCCATGAAGAAAGGAAGAGGTTCAAGGTGGATATCAAGAGGGCGAACATCATTGTAGGTTAATTTCAAGACTGAGCCCGGGACGGTGTAGACAGAGCCAAGCCTTATCAAAACAGTATCCGTTGTATCTGTTCTCCAGCTCTATGCTTGGGATCCATCAAGACAAATCCTGCAGGCTTTTGGAGCGTTCCGCAAAGTCACTGAAAAAACAGTCCGTTTGCTGCCAGTTGTGGAGGGAAATGCTGGTTGCTTTTTAATTTACCTTGTGGAATGGCAGCTGCTGGGCATTTGTGAGCTGTGCATGACCACTAGATCTTGGGGCTGAGAGCCAGACACTTTGGCCCGATCCCTGTTCTGGAGGTGACACGGGTGTCTGAGACCACTGTCTGGGAACAACTTCGAAAAACTCCCTGAGCATTGTCAAGCATGCTCAGGAGCTGCCTTTTTGCTTCAAGGCATTTTAATTACCCAGTGAAGTGGCAGCAGGGGAGACAGGGCCAGCCTTGGAGACATCAGTGGTTTGGCTGGAGTGAAGTGGCCCAGATGTTGCAGCTGCCTCTAGCCTCTCTCTGTCCTGATATGTCTGCTAACACTCTAGACTCCGCCATCCAGCAGAAACATAACGTGAGCCACATAGGCAATTTTAAACTTTTCCAGCAGCTAGATGGAAAGAGCTAAGGGATTTGGTAGAATTAATCTTAACAATGTATTTTGTCTAATATGGTCATCTCATCTATGAGATGTCCATTGGGCACTGCTTCCAGGGCCTTTCTTGGTGTAGAAGATTATGGTGCTCAAGTCCTGTGTAAAATGGCATATAATATGCTTCCATTATCTGAAGATTATTTATAACACCTACCACAATGTTCGTGTCATGTAAGTAGTTGAAATTATGTACTGTTTAGGGAATATGTAGATATATATATTTTCTGTGGTGTTGGGCATGGAACCCTGGGCCTCACGTTTAACACGCGCTCTACATTGAGCCACCCATTCTGTTTAGAAAATGTTGACCACAAAAGTGACAGACCTTTTGACCTTCACATGGTCCTTTATCTGTATCAAGGCACTTACCATCTTCCTTCTCTACTCAAAGGCCTCCAGCAACTCCCATTATTGGACTGTTAGAGCCAGCTTTGTATTACTGTAATTTGTGTGTCTTTCTGCCTCCCCCTCCAACACAAAGGAGGAGGACCTTGAGTTCTCTGAGCTATGTTAATTTTCTGTCTTCTCTAATACAGCTCCTTGGGACAGAAGGGTGCATCAGGCATTGTGTATGGCTTTATATGAGTCTCTGATTTCATTACTGGGGCATTTGTAAAAGGAAGACATTTAACCAATGGAAAATGGAGCAAACAATTCAACTCAGATCTGTTGATCTGTACCTGGGGCAGCTCTCTTGCTCTGGGCTCAGACTCAGTGTCTCAGAAAGTCTGAATTAACTCTAAGGTTTGAGTCACCGCATCTCATTCTTCCTTGGAATGAGCAGCAGGCAGGTGGAAACTGTGTGGGATGGAAATGTCTCCTGACTCCTATTCACTTTCCCATCCTGGCTTGGCCTGTAGGGATGCTGACCTTTGCCTCTTTGGGAGCTGGGTAGAGCAGAACCAGCTTTCTAGGCAGCTAGGCAGCAAATTGGAAGGTCAGAGTGTGATAGATGTCTGCATGGTGCCACACTCTCCTATATGGTGCTGATGCTGGCGCTCTGCCCTCGACTTCCCTAGACATGGCAATATTTATGAGATGTGTGATTCACCTCCACTTACTGCCAGAAAGTATGATGCTGTGCCTCGGTCCTGCATTGAGGGCACGATAAAAATAAAGATGTGCAACTAATAAAATGTCAATTAGTATTACAGAAAAAAAAAAAGGAAAGAAAAAGACTGACGTATATTCTCTCAGTGATTTCTCACTAATTAGCCAAATAAATATGCAAGCCTCCCACTCGAGTGTGTGTTTGTTTGCTTTAGAACACTGTAATTACATCCCCACCCACAGCTTGGGAAGCTTCTGGGAAGCGGAAAACCTCCACACAAGGGCTTTGGCTAAGAGGAAGTGAGCCAGCCAGTTTCAGCTGGGCTAAGACTCCCTCCTCCTGCCCACCGGTGTAAGTTTCAGGAGTATGGAAGCTGAACTGATTTTTTTTTTTTTTGTCAACTTGAAACAAACTAAAGTCATCTGGGAAGAAGGAACATCAACTGAAGAAATGACTCCATCAGCTTGGCCTGTGGGTATGTCTATGGGGCATTTATTTTATTTTATTTATTTAGTTTTTTGATTGCCGATTGGTGGAGGATAGCCCATGTTACTTTGGTGTACTGGCTGGTTTTGGGTGTCAACTTGGCCCAAGCTGGAGTTATCACAGAAAAAAGAGGAAATGCCTCCATGAGACCCAGCTGTAAGGCATTTTCTCAATTAGTGATCAAGGGTGGGAGGGCCTAGCATATTGTGGGTGGTGTCATCCTTGGGCTGGTGGTCTTGGGTTCTATAAGAAAGCAAGTTGAGCAAGCCAGGGGAAGCAATCAAGTAAGCAGCACCTCTCCATGGTCTCTGCATCAGCTCTTGCCTCCAGGTTCCTGCCCTGTGTGAGTTCCTGTCCTGACTTCCTTAGGTGATGAACAACAGTGTGGAAGTGTAAGTCGAATAAACTGTTTCCTCCCCAACCCGCTTCTTGGTCATGATGTTTTGTACAGGAATAGAAACCCTGACCAAGACATTTGGGCAGTGTCATCCCTGAGCAGGTGGGCCTGGCCTGTATAAGAGAGCAAGTCATGGAAAACAAGCCATGTAGCATTTCCCCATGGTCTGTGTTTCAGTTCCTGCCTTGGCTTCCCTCAGTGATGGGCTGTGACCCCACAGTTGTAAAATTAGACAAACCTTTTTTTCTTCAAGTTAGTTTTTTTCTTTAATGTTTGCTCATTAATTAATGTGTGCATGCTTGAGTCTATGTATGTGCACTGTGTGTGTGTGCAGGAGCCTATGGAAGTCAGAAGAGGCATGGATTGGAGAACTAGAGTTACAGATGGTTATGCCTCCCTGTGTGGGTGCTGGGAACTGCACCCTGGTCCTCTGCAAGACTGGTAACTGTTCTTAACTGCTGAGCCACACTTCTTTCCAAGCTGATTTTGGTCAGTGTGTTAGGACAACAAAAAGCAAATCAGCATGCCTTCTTCCGTTATGCATATGTTTTGTGTGGCTCCCTTGAACTTCCTGGCAGGTAAACCATTATGCTTAGAGGAGAGTGAACTAGGGAGAGACCACAGAGAGATGGATTATGTACAACTTTGAGCAAAGTCCCGAAATCTTCACCCTCTCGCTTCCCCTTTGTTGGGAGGAGGCTGACCTGGCCATCCTGGCCCCAAGGCAGCCTTCATTTCCACTATGTTGTGCTCTACCTTTCCGGTGTGTCCGTACCCCCTGGGTTCTGCAGAAATACGACTTCACTCTGTATTTAGTTTGTAATCGTTTCTTCAATTTTGGGGTGTGTTAAATTATATTTTGAAAAAGGTACCCCTCCATAGAGCTTATGCTGTGAAGAGAGTAGAACGTGTAGATAGCTAAAAATCAACCCACAGGTTGGTGATGTGTCACGAGAAAACTCGTTATCAAAAATCGGCTCAATAAAAGTGGAGAGACAGCTAGTTCAAAGAACAGGGGCCATAAAGATGAATAATTTGGAGTCATAAGACCAGCTTTGGGGTCTTAATCTTTCTTCCTGTTAACTGCACACTGTGAGTAATGTTTAATCTTCCTCGTTCTAATATAGACTAGTCTACTTTGGTGAGCTTAAATTTTTCGTTATTTATTTGTGCGTGTGTGTGTGTGTGTGTGTGTGTGTGCGTGTGTGCATCTGTGCATCTGTGAACATGTGTACATGTATGTTTATGTCTTGGGTACGAATGTCAGAGAACAACTCTTGTGGAGTTCTTCCTTCTTCCCTCCTCTTCATGGCTTCTGAGGATTGAACTCAGTTGACAGGATTTTGCAGCAAGCATTTCTTCCTACTGAGCCAACTTGACAACCCTTGGTGGACCATTTTGTAGGGCAATGTATTCTGAAGGGTAGATGACACAATGTAAGTGAAAAGAACCAGAGAATGGCATCCTCCGTAGAAAGCTAGAGACAGAGTTGATGAAAAAACCATTCCACAAGCTCCATCAGCAGACAGCTCCAGCGAGGTTAGGCAATGCTCAAGCATACACACACCCAGTGTGGGCTAGTGCCCAGTGTTTAACCTCAAGTTCATGATTCTTTCTACTATAGCCTGATCCTTACTACCTGCAGTGGCTTGGGGCTCATGCTTTGTCCTGTGGTGTGTTTGCTCCACATCTCTCACCATATCTTCCTATTGTCCTGGGATAGATTTACACACCTAAGATGCTACTGACCTTATCTAATAAAAAGGAATCAGGATCCAAGGAATCTATCTAATTCTTTACTAAAGATCATTTCCTGTTATTATCCCCCTGTAGCAAAATTAGCTGCTAACTCTCCTGTTAGCACAACCCAGCCAGTATTACTAGGAAATGAGAGGAAAATCAGTTCAGTGATATGTGGGCTGAGCCCAGGGAATTCCCTACCCTTGGTGAATATTAACGTTATGCTTTAGAAGTGGAGGGAATGTTCTGTTAAGTGGAAAAAGAGTTGCAGAAATTTTACTTTCGAAAGTCAAGTTAAAAGTTCCTTTTTTTTTTCCCAAGTCAAATTAATTTTTGTCTCAGGGCAAGAAAAAGTAAATTAAAAATCACAGACTGCCTCTCCTCCCAGGCCCCATCTTCTCTTGGGTTTCCTTCCCTCTTGGCTTGAGTTCCAGGTTTCACTGGCCCAGTTTGGGCCTCTGAGAATCCCCAGCCTCATCAGGTTCTGCTCCAGGGATCCTCTGACTATGGCAAGGTTAGGAAGTCTGCCCTTCCTACTGTCTTACCTTCCAGAAGCTTCCCTTCCACCTGAGCATGTGTATGCATAAGGACCAACATCTGGGCTTATGGTTTTGGGGTACTGCCACTCCTCTCTTTTCTGAGCAGTGAGGTATGTTTGGGAGAACGAGCAAGAGGTTGGAGGTCATCCAAGAAGCTTGCAATCGGTTCCTGGCAACGGGTGTATGTGTGTACTGGACGCACATGCTAACTATCTGTATTTCCATGGGACAATGCCCATGTGCCTGTGGAGGACACTTAGCAGTCAAGGATCCACTAGATGGACCTGATAGCCAAGGGTAGTGTTCTATCTCCCAGTGGCTATAAGGTCAGCTTGGTTTTCATCTCTTTACCTGGTGGTCTTTGCCAGTTCTGGGCATCAGGTGAAGTTACAAGGGGGACCTGGAAGCTTTGCCTGTGATAGCTCTAAGGTCTCAGGAGAGCCTAAGTTGCTGTGTTGACCAGGGTCACTGGACCTGGGCAACCCATGTGGTGTCTGTTCTGGGTGCAGAAAGCCCAACTAGACTGGCTCCTAACGTACGTGCTCTGGGGCTTGCAGGTTCTTGAACCTGGTAATTCTCATGAATGCTAAGGGACAGAAAAATCTCAAACATTCTGTGACCAAGGAGATTAAGAGGGTGGCCAGCTTGGAATCATGTATCCAGCATTTTCTTAATAATAGCATTGGCACCCTGGGAAACTCCTCATACCCTCAAAATGGGGCATTAGGTCACTCATATACCTTCTCCATCTTAACGGTGGGGGCGCAGGGAGCTGGAATGACAGCTCAGACAATAGTATGCTTACTGAGAAAGCATGGGGAACTGAGTTCAAATCCTAGAACCCATGTTAAAAAGCCAGATGTGATGGAACACACTGGTGGCATGGGCACTGGGAAAGCAAAGCCAGGTGAATTCTCGGTGCTCAGCTGGCCATCCTAACCAGGCCAGGGAGAAGAACAGAGATGGTGCCTGAGGAACATTGGAGGCTGACTTCTGACATGTGCATGCATTGTGCACACACATATCAATTCCTACCTTGACTTCTGATCTGTACACAGGTTACATGCACACACACACACACACACACACACACACACACACACACACACACACACCACCCCACACTCCTATCTACCCATCCCCACCCCATAGACAGGAGAAAAGACTCTGGTCCATAGAACAGACTCTGGTTCAAGGTCAGAGGTTCAGTACTATCTCACCACACACACAGATTTCTGGCCAAGGACAGAACCAGGGCTCCATCCACATGACATACATGAGCATCCAAAGAGATAAAGTTTTTTCCAGGTTCATGTCACCTGTTGGTATCTGACTTACAGTTGTTCTCTGTTAACTCCATTATCTTTAATTTGCTAGGAAACAGCCTTCAGGAAACCTCTGGACACTTTCTCTTTAATGAAACACAATTTGATTACAAATCATCACCATTCCCCAGCAGACAGCATTTTCTGGAGGGCTTCAGCCTGCTGCGGCCATACTTGCTTGATTTCTGCATTTCAGTGGAGCACAGCGGAGGCTTCTGAATCTTCTAATGGCTCCCAGCACCCAGGAGGCCTATGCATTAATACCAGGTAGACATGCCCTCTCTTGTGCCTTTACGAGTAACGCTTCTTCGTAGACCCCTGAATGTAGGGCTCCTGTAAGCCATGCAGGTTCATCAGAGTCTTGAGTTCATAAGTAAGTTCACTGTTTTTGAAGTTGGGGTGGTGGTGCATTCCTATATTTTGAGCACTGGGGAGGTAGAGACAGAAGGATCAGGAGTTCAAGGTCAGCTTTGGCTATGTATTGTCTGAGGCCAGCTTGTGTTACAAAATATTCTGTCCCCCCCACAAAAATAATATTTTTTTTTATTACAACAGCCAGTAGACACCATCATGGCTAGTCTGATTCATCAGACTAGATATGGGTTTGATGTGTCATTCAGTTAGTCTAAGGTCAAAGCTCAGAGCCGTGAAGCCAAGTTGTAGGAACTGCTGTTTCTGTGGATCCCAGAAAGTCTTGGCATGTGAATGTATAAGGTGGTGTGAGCAGTGACGGCCCTTCTCCTACATAGGTTTTTAGACCAAAGAGCATAGCAAGGGTACTGTTTCCTTAATGGAGTTATCTAGAAGTCATAGTGAGACTTGGACACAGTATCAGAGATGGGGTGGGGAACAACTACTGAATATCCTTCTGCATCTGTCACTTTTGTCTAGTGGTTCTCAACTGTAGGTGTTGCTCCTTTTGGGAGACCCTTTCACAAGGGTCACATGCCAGATACCCTGCATCAGATATTTACATTATAATTTGTAACAGTAGCAAAGTTACAGTTATAAAGTAGCAATGAAATAGTTTTCTGGTTGGGGGCATCGCAACATGGGTTAGAGTATTGCAGTGTTAGGCAGGTGGAGGACTACCTGAGGAATTGTATTAAAGGGTTGCATGCAGCATTAGGAAGGTGGAGGACTACCTGAGGAATTGTATTAAAGGGTTGCATGCAGCATTAGGAAGGTGGAGAACTACCTGAGGAATTGTATTAAAGGGTTGCATGCAGCATTAGGAAGGTGGAGGACTACCTGAGGAATTGTATTAAAGGGTTGCATGCAGCATTAGGAAGGTGGAGGACTACCTGAGGAATTGTATTAAAGGGTTGCATGCAGCATTAGGAAGGTGGAGAACCACTGCTCTTGTCCTTTGAGCTGATGAACCATTTGTCTTCCGGTTCTACAGTGGCCCAGGACACTGAGAACCACAGCTCCCCAATTTTCTTACACCGTTTCCTGTTCCTCAGACTCCACACTCCTCTTCAGACTCCAGTCTTTACCGATTCTTGCATCCTCCACCTCAAGGAGGCATAGACACCAGCAGCAGCAGACACAGGAACTGGCAGGTTTCTTTTAAACAAGTCAGTCACACTGTGGATTTATGAATCCCCATTATGGCTGATGCTACCTCTTAGGAGGGCTCTCACTCCTTCTGGGCATAGGTTCCTTAGCTGGGGAATGTGTTTTATATGGGGGCCATAGTGATAATGGACAGGACAGAACAAGGGGAAGAGGATTTGCTAATAGCACGTAGCTATGGGATACATTCCTTAGCATTAGGAAGGTTGCATTAGGTACTGGTCTGCCCTTTGAGCCATGCAGGTCTTAAGGACGTTATATGACCTCTTTAGCTGTAGATTCCGACAGGAGTTGCCCTGACTCGAGGATGTTGTGATAAGGAAGACGTGGAGGTACAAGTAGGTACAATGCTTAGCCTACAGTGGGCTCCAGAGTCCAGCATGGATACTGTGTGTTTTGGACTGGATAGTGTGGTAGCCTATACTCTATAGACCAGAGCTCTTATTGTCCTGGGGCAGCAGTGCCCACTCCCAACCCCCAGTCATCGACTTACAGGACCAGAGCTCAACAGTAGTAGGACAAGTGGCCCAGGGTTTGTGCACATTGAAAGTCAAGGCCAATTCCAGGCACAGGGACTTGTGCTTTCTGATTGGAGGATTAGTCTGGGCTTGGGACTGGGCTTTTGTCTACTCAAAAGATGGATAACATTGAGTTTAGCATGAAACATTCAAGAGGTGCCTGAGGCACTGGCCATGAGGGCAGGGTCATTATAATCCTCATTACAGGAGCTGTATGTCCTAGGTCAGATCAGCTCTTTCTGGTCCACTCAGTGTCTCCATGGGTCACACTGAAGAAGTAGATTAACTTATTCCTTGGATCTTTCTGCATTTCCCCATTCTGTAGTTTTCTTGGTACCATCTCTTTACTTCATATTCACAGTCTCACTTCAGTCCATTTCTGTAGGGTTTTGGGTCCCACATCTACTCTGCCACAGGGCACAGCTACTTCAGGTGGGATGCAAGAAGTTGACCATGCTCATTCCAAGCTGTCACCTGGCGGGTGTTGGGTCATAGGGCAGCCCTGGGACACTGTTCCAGGGGGTGGGGAAATGCAGTCTAATGTGTAAGACAGCTGAAGCTGGTTCAGGGGTCCCAGGCCTATGACAAAGCTGGGGCCATCTGGTTCTCAGGCTCTTTGACACTCAGAAACCACTGGGAGCCATAGAAGAGCTAAGACTGGAGTGTGTGTGGGGGCCTTGGGCTGGATCTAGCCCAGATTAGGGGAAAAAGGAGGGTAGCTCCTGTTGGTCCCATGGGGGCAGTTCTTGGTTTGTCAGCAGTTAGCTTGGGCTTGGGCTTGGGCTTGGTGGCAGCTGTAGCTGGGAGCACAGAGAGGCCTTCTACTAGAGACTGTAGAGCAGCTCTATAGGCAAAGGCCTTCTCCATGGCTCCCCAGAGCGAATCCTGATGAAAAGAGGCAGACCATGGTTTTAAGGCATTTATTATCCTGGTGGAAAGTGGATGAGTAAAACCGTATCCCACTTCTCAGGGTGGGCCTGAGATTAAATACCTTTTGCAGGGAGGAGTGTCTGGGAAGGAAAGCTTATTGGTTAAGCCTTCTAGGCCTTTAGGTTACCTCATTATAATGGAGATCTGTCTTGAGCCTTCATGACCACAGGTTACATCCTCTACATGTGGAGGGGCTTGGGCATTGCCCTTATGTGACTGGTGGCCACAAATCTATGGGGACCTGTGGCTAGTGACTGGGGTCTGGTGCCCAGGAATCAGGCGAAGTACCTACCATCCCTTCAGGGTTTCTGGGGCTTCAAGCCTTAGCTCAACCGGGGATGAAGCTACCTTTCAGGGACCCCCCCCCCATCTCTACCTGCCATTCTGGAATATACATTCCTTTGGGATAGTACAACCTCTTTGGAGAAGTCTAGAAAGATAGGATCAGAGTCTGGGCTTGCATAGCAGTAAAATCAGTCTCCTCTAGGGAAGCAATGTGACAGAGGCTCATGGGTTGACTCCATTCCCCAGTGTTTTAGAAGCACCAATATTTTAATTGCTGGAAGCATTGTAGATCTATCCAGCAGCCCAGGAAAATAGATCCTGAAATTCTATTCACATCAGGCAACACAAAGGGCAGGAGCTTTCCATTAAAGACAGAGGCTGGAGAAAGCAAAGCATCGGCTCCTAGCTTGAGGCCAATTCGGGATGATACCTGTCATCCCACAGTGGGTGAGTGACTGGGACTCTGACATGTGTCATTTACATGGGGCTCTTCTAACTTTGAACTCTGGTTCACTGCACTCTTCTCTCCCTCACTAGTCCCACACCTTAGACACAACTGTGGTTTCCTTCTGTTTTAGAGTTTGCTGTGGTTCCCTGGCAAAGGGACCTGGTTCTAAGATCCTCTCCTGTCGTCTCCTGTCCTCTCTTCTCCTCTCCTCTCTTCTCCTCTGCTCTGCTCTCCTCTCCTCTCCTCTACCTTCCCCTCTCCTTCCTCCTCTTTCCCATCCCTTCCCCAGCTTCCCTCTTCTCAACTCACTTCCCCTCTTCCATTCCATCCTCTCTCCTTCCCTTCTGTCCTCCTACCCTTTTCTTTCTCCTCCCCTTTTCTTTATTCTCCTCTTCTCTTTTTCATCTTCTTCTTTTCTCTCCCTTCTCCTCTCTCCTACTCTTTTCCCATCTCTCCTCCTCCCTTCTCCTCTTCTTTTCCCTGCCCTCCTCCTCTTTTCACACCCCACCTCCCTTTCCCTTTCTCTACTATCTGTGGTCCTCATTGGATATCATTCTTTGAAGAAGGCTGCATAGTGACACTTGGGTTGGGAGTAGATTCCAGTCTTGCCCTAGAAAACAGAGGGGCTGAGCATTGTTGGCGCAGTCCCTTGTCATATGTTCTGCACATACCTCACACTAATATTTAAAGTGCTGAACTTGAGATCAGAAGGGAAGGGGCAAATGAACAGAGTGTTGATGCGGGTGATAGTTATTTCTAGAAGTTTCCTTGGCTTAAACTTGATTCTGTTGGGGTCCTTGGTGAGTCTGTTGATTCACTCTTTGGGACTCAGTTTCACGATATGAAAAGTTAAAGCATTGGAATTGGTAAACCATAGTGTTCATCTTGAACTCTCCAGAGGTGGGCTGGTCAGGCATAGTTGAGCCTGTCAGTCTTGGGTGCTACCTAGCACAATCCTTTTAGCTTTCCACACAGCCCTTTGGGCAAGGTCCGGTAACGTACCTGCTCAGTGAAAATAATGCACAAAGCTAAACTTGAGAGCCATTTATTTTTTAAGTGATGGGACTTGAACGCAGGGCCTTGCATATGCTAAGTACCCCAGAATAACACTCTTTCCCTAAGCCAACTTTTTTTCTTCCTGCAAAGATAATTCTCACTATATTCTTTCAAACAATGCGGTGAGAAGGGTGACTTCCTTCCCTGTCTGCACAGTATGTTCTGTGTTGTGGAGGGCTTTTCTTTCAAAAAAATGTCCAGAGGACAATTGATGCATTATTTCTTCAATTCTGACAGCTTCCACAGAATGACCTCAATAGACCCTTGGCATTTCAAGCATGCATGGTTACGGGTGTTGCTGTAGTTTAAAAAATTTTTAATTGAAAGCCCTTACCTGAATGGGAGCTGGTATTCTGTCCCTGGCTCCCAGGGAGCCATAGAGCTCTACAGTTCCTCTTGTTCATCACCCCCTAAAGAGAGTGAGGGGCTGCCCTCCCCTCCTGCCTATCTGCAAGTTCTATTCTATTAGAACAGCCAACAGGCTCCACTGGGGCTCTTGAGCTCACTTGCAATTTGGATGTCAGTAGCTGGGAAAAGTCAGGCTTAATATTTGATGACATTCCAAAGTCAACCTGCTTTCTTTTCATCACAGACAAAATCCAGAATCAGAGTTCTTATCAGGACATTCCCCGAGGAAGCAGGAGACAGTTGGTCTGGGAGACACAGCACGTTAGTGAGGAGCATGGGCCAGGGAGACAGCAAGCTCTGACTCTGGTGTTGCTGGCCAGACTGTTGACCTTGGGTGAATCTCACACTATTCCTCTGCAAGTGTTTAACTTCTACCTCCACAAATAATTGATCTCCCAGACTTTGTATACTTTGGTCTGGAGTTCTGCAGCTTTAACACAGCTTAGCTCATGACAGCAAACTTCAGGAATGACAAGTAGCTTTACTTTAATTTTATTTTGAGGGGAGGAGTCATAAAAAAGGAGGGCACACTGGAGAGAAGGAGGAGGAGGAGGAAGTTGGGACAGGGAACAGTTCTGCTTGAAGGAGCTACACAGGTTCAAGATGGCCCATTCCTGTGCTTGGGATGTAGGCTGTGGTTCAGAGGCTCGGGGGGACCTACAGGAGAAACGGAGCAGTTCTGGGGACAAAGCTGGGTTTTACTTTCCTTGTCTATGTTCCTATGCTCAAAGGAGGCTCTGCATTCTATTGTCATATCCACTCTGTCCTGTTCCTCCTGCTTCTCCGAATCTGAGTGTGTCCTCACACAGTGGTACACATCTCCAGACCTTGATCTCGAATCTGTACACCCGCATCTCATGTCGAGCAGTGTACCTTTCCATTATTTCCACAATATTATTAATTCAGTGTCATTTTTATCAAATCTCCATGATGCAGTTAAAGTAATGTAGGTCAACAAGGCCAAGTAGATCGCTGAAGAAAACTATAAAGGGCAGACTCAAACTGCACCTCGTTTTACTTTACCATAGCAACAAATTTCCAAGCCACTTTTTTTTTTTGTGAACCAAATTGCTTAGGAAGAGTCCTAGTCCAGACTGTCAGGAGTCTCCAAGATGATGTATCCTATACCCAGAGGTAAGACCCCCTGAAAGAAGAAGGCAAAATTGATGGCAGGGGTTGGGTAGGGGTGGGGTAGGGGTGGGGGTGGTCTCAGCAAGGGCATATATGGTGCTAGGCTACTACCTACTTACTTTAACAGTTCTATGAGTAATCTTGGGGAATGACATAAATCTTGCTTCTTTTCTTGGTTCTCAAGGGTAGCTGCAGGATGTCTGGCTTTGTAGCATCTAATGCTGTCTGGGATGGCTCCATTCTGCTCTGACTCCTAGTAACAGCATCCCTCTGTGCACTAGCCCCACAAGTCGGATGTCCAGAAGAGGCTGTTTTTGGAGTCCCTCAACTGAGGTGAAAATAGGCAGGTACAGATGAGACTCTATTTATTCTGAAAAGCTCCATTGGCCCCAGAATATTGAGTGGCTAGCATGTTGTCCCTCAATGCTGAACTGTACTTAGCAAACTCGTCACAGAGCTTGCTGTGTGCATGTGCTCTGTCTATAGACTTTGAGCAAGTAGTTAGAATACAGCTTAAGCCTGCTGTCCAATGCTAGATTTCAGGACAAATGTTTGTGTCCAGAGGTCTGTATGATGGACAAACAGGAAACTGAGGTGAAATTCATCCTTGAGACAACAAGATAGCTTAGTAGGTAGAGGCACTTGGTGTCAAGCCAACAAACTGGGTTCAATTGTTGGGACCCACACGGAAGAAGAAGAGAACCAATCCCTGAGAGTTGTCCTCCGACCTCCAAACGCATGCTGTGGCACACGCCAGGCTCCTCAGGTTAAGGTCAGAGGCAGAGTTTACTGAACACAAAAGAGCAATGGATGGGCTGATGAGTTGTCTCAGTGTTGAGAGCACTAGTTGCTCTTCCAGAGGACCAGGGTTTAATTCCCTGCATGGTATCTCACAACTATCTGTAACTCTAGTCTTAGGCCTTCTCCTCTCCTGGCGTCTGTGAGTACTGCAGGCACAGCATGTAGGAAAACACTCACATGCATAAAATAAAAACAAATAAAATCTCAAAAATTTTTTGTCAGAGGGGAGCAAGGTAATTCAAAGAAACATTTAAGTTCACTTGAATCTTATTCAGTACCTTAGGGAAGTCCACATGTATTACTGACTTGGAGAATTGCTTGCATTTCATGCAGGGAACACGACTAGAGTTAAATGGGAGACTCTATTTGAGCAGAAGGTGCTGAAATGTTTAGGAGAATGTCTTCATTGCCTCAGAAATATGAACATATCCAACAAGCCAAGGGAATGAATTCCTCTGGAGCAGGGATGACTGGGTGTTCCACTGTGTTCCATCTTTAGAGATGAATGGTCTGCCTTTCAGCTTTCTTTTGGGGACCTTGGTCTTTAATGCAGAATATAGGACAAGTTAGGCCATGCTTTTCTGTAATTTTTTTTAAATTCAGTGATTTCTGCCTTGGCTTAGTCTCTTGAAGACCTCATATGAAAGAAATGACAGATTTTTTTCTTCTTATAATACTTTCTAAGGTGTGAGACCAGACCCAGAAACTTTAAAAAAATCAATATATCCCAGTACTTTGAAAAATAGTCATACTTTACACTAATACAGACCAGCAAAAATGCATGAGTCCTCAACCCTACACAAGAAGCATCAGGCAGCTAAGGAATTCTGAGAGTGGAGAAATAGTATTCCTCAGGGATGAGCACACCCACTAATGCCCAATGTCCAATAGTCAGCCATGAAAATATATTCATACAAACAACATTGTACAGACTGAGCAGTTGTATTTATGCATTTCTGAATATATACACATCCATACATATGTATGTAACAACAATTAAAGAGGCCATGAATTTGAAAGAGATCAGGGAAGGGTATATATAGGAAGTTTTGTAGGAAAAAAAGGAAAGGAGAAATGATGTAATTATATTATAATCTCAGAAGACAAAAACATAAAAAAAATACACAACATATAGTCACAGTTTAATGGCCATGAACAAAATAAAAAAGATGAACACCAAACTGGAAAGATGCGTGAGTGTTATCTCAGAGGAAGGGCTGGTACCTCCAACATATTAATAACATCTACAGATCAATGAGTAAAGCAGGCAAGGAACACAAGCAGAGTCTACAAAAGGGAAGCAAAGCTGTGTTTTAGGCATATGAGAAAGCATGCATGCAAATGAACAGGCGAGCTAGCACAATGACCTGAGTTCAATTCCCAGAATCCTTGTGAAAAGCTGGGTGGGATGACAAAACTGTGGGCAGAGTCAGAGTCTGGAGGATCTCTGCGGCTTGCTGGCCAAGCTTTCCCAAATTGGTGAGCTCCAGACTCTGTGAAAGATTTTTTCTCAAAAAAGATGATGGATAGGATTAGTGAGGCAGCTCAGTGGGTAAAGGTCCTTGTTACCAAGAGTTACTACCTGTGTTTCATCTTTAGAACACATAGGGTGGATGGAGGGAAAGTATCCCTTCAAGTTGTTCTTTATCATTGCATGGTATACTCACGTGTGAGGGTGTACACATATCACACACACACACACACACACACACACACACACACACACACACACACACACACACACAGAGAGAGAGAGAGAGAGAGAGAGAGAGAGAGAGAGAGAGAGAGATTCTAGGTTGACAAAGATAAGAAACTTTGAAAATTCCAGGAGGGGGGAGGAGCAAGGAGAGAATGTGGGTATACTTTAATTGGGATGGCTGGCAATACCTTATTTACTTATGAGTCAATTTTGATTGTAAAGCCACAGATGATAAAGTTTGCCCACATATGGTATCCCTGTGCAAAGGTTTTCCTAATATAACATGGAAGAAGTTCCCAGGAGCCTAAAACAGTGGCAGGTGAAACGAGGGAAGCGTCTGAACTGTATTTGGGAGCTGCTGGCATCTCCATGGCCAGCTGTGGTAATGCCCACTGCCCCCCTTAATAAAGTCTCTCCACCCCCACCATCTCTCTCTCTCTTGAAATGCTCTCTAAGTAGGAGACCAGAGCCAGATCTTCAAACAAATTCAATACTCTGGGGAGTCGCCTGGGGACAGGCTGTGCTCTCTGAGACAGAGACGAGAAAATGGCAGACTCTGCTCTTCCAAGAACCTCCCTGGTGTGCTGCTAGAGGCCAGAGACTTCGCAGCATTCATTAGGGGGGATGCAGCAGTTGGAGACAAGCCGTTCACAAATCATGCCCAGGACCTGTTTCCACCCCAGGCTCTGTTGCTGATCAGTGCCAGGGACCCAGCTCCATGTGCCTCTATGGAATTCTCTGGCAGAATGTCTCCAAATGTGTGGACAAATCTGTCTCCTGCTTCCTCCTCTTAGTTTCAAGGTGAGACAGGGACTCCTCTGGGAAGGAGATGAGTACTAATTACTTGCTCATTGCTGAGCTGTGTGGTCCCCCACAAGGGGAACTGTCTAGGGGCTTTGTACTGTTTCTTGAGTCAACATAATGATGACTAGTCTCATGGGGCTGTGCTGACCAGCTTCGCCTACACCCCTCTGCTGCCTGATCCCCATGGGGAACTGAGCCTACCTGCCAGCCACTACCTACTGTCCTGGGTTCTCCAGGGAGCTAGCAGTCTTTCATTTGGGACAATAGCCTTGAATGTCAGCATCCACTGGAATCACTGGGGAACATTTAAAGAAATTCCAATAGGCTAGACCTTATCACCACAGGTTAGGATTGAGCTAAGGGGTTGATGAAGCTCCCAGGTGACTCTGATGTGAAGTTCCTCTCTGGCTTAAGATGGTCATTACTCAATGGGATGCTTTTAAGAGTGAGTGGAGGTATGGAGGATCTTTATTTGGGAGCACTCTGTATAAACTGGAAATGGACTAGTTTTTCTAGGAGCCACGGCACCCCGCTTTAGCCTCGACAGACCACGATACTCACCTCCTAAAAGCATATGATCATAGTTACTTCCTTCTATTAGAATGACAACAATGACACTTTTGTACATTGCATACAGTAATGTGAATGTGACTTTGAATATAATTTTGGATTCTGTTCTATTTCTAATGGTCACAATTTACATCACACATGAGGTGAGGAGGGATACAGTTTCTAATCATTCCAAGTCCTTGATATTTCTCCCATAACTGTGGGGAACGATACAGTAGAGCTCACCTGGTATGTGCATAATGTCATTGTTCCTTATGTAGCATCTTGGGCCAACAGCACTTGATCTGGATAAAGGAAAATTGTCCTGACCCCCAGTTTCTTCATCAGTTAAATGTGGAATATATTTCTAGCTCGTCATGTCAGAATGTGTTGAGAGGACCCCAAAATTGGTGTGCACTTTTCACTAGAGAGCAGAGGATGGATCCATCCCCACTCTCAAGGTAGAGATGCCTCTTCTACCAGCACCAGGTTCCTGTGCTAACAGCATGTCTCCAGCAGACAAAATCATGGGTGATAATTATTAGATTGTTAAGGAGGAATGAATGAGAAGTTCACATTCACATAAAACTTTGAAAAAAAAACAAGTCTGTTACAAATATTGTATTTTTTGCACAATGTGTTGTAAATAGTAAAATAAGTTCTGAGCCTGTCTATTCTACAGATGTAAAAACTGAGTTACCACAGGATGGAAAGTCTCACAATCAGCCACTGTTGCAAGAGGATATCTCAGTCTCTTCCAGATGCTATAATAAAATATTATAGCTGGGGTAGCTTATAATATAAACACCAGAATGTCTTAGGTCAAAATGCTGGTAGGTTTGGTACATGGTGAGGGCACACTGGTTTGTAGATGGTCCCTTGTTTCTGAGTTCTCACATGGTCCAGGAGGCAAGCTGGTCTCTAGGGTCTCTTCTATGGGGACCATAATCCTATTCACAAGGGTCTCCCAAGCATAACCTAATCACTTCCTGTTGAAGTTTGGTCTTTTGCTATGTATTTTAAGTTAAATGTGGGCCCCAAAGACTAGAGAGTTCCCATGTAGATCCAAGTGACACTATGTGACCTTTCCCCCAAGTTATTTCTCATTGGTAAAGATGCCAACAGCCTAGCTAGGCAGAAGAGACATAGGTGGGGTGAGGGTTCTGGGGCTGAGGGTCAGAGGAGAACCACGACAGAGAGAAGATAAATGGAGAAGATGCCACCATGTCTTAGATGAGTCATGAAAACATGGCCTTGAGGGCTGGCCAATTAGAGTTAAGAGCAACCCAAATGAAGCATAGTAACTAATAACTTGGGGTTACCGATTGAAAAATAGATTCTAATAACACAGAGGGTAGATATCTGCCCAGCTCTTGTGCTGTTTAAGGCTTATTGTAAATAATAAAAGTTATGTGTCTTTTATCTGGGAACTGAATGGTCTAAGGTGGGATAGGAACCCTGGACTGGGATAAAAAATTTCTACAACAACTCCCCTTCATGGGTGATGAGATTTCAGCCTATGAATCTGGACAGGGTGGAACCAACACATTCAATACAAAGAATGGGAAAGAGTCTGACATTTAGTGAGGCTCTTGGTTTGTCATTTTTGCTTCACCTCACTTGATCAAGACACTTCAGCAGTCCTGCAGGGTTGTTGAGGTTATTCCAACACCTGGGATGAGGAAAGATATTCACAGAGGTTGCATAATTTTCCTGAGCTCATGCAACAACATGGTCAAGTAGGGAGGATCTGATTCAGTTTGACTCCAGAACTTGAACTCAAACCCAGATTCTGTCAGGTATGACCATAGATATTAGATCCAAAGGTGGGATTTTCAGAAAACTCCTGGTTTGATTATATCCCTTTATACTTCCACTCCAGTCGTGATCTTGAAAGAGATATTGGGGTCATGACACTTGGGGTCATGCCTTTATGAGGTGATGCCTTCTGTGTTAGCCTTTACCTTTCTCGAATGGCATTTGTTGGCCTCTAAACCTGTTGAATTGTGTCTGTGACCTGGTTCCTTGATGCTTCCAGTCACCAAGGACAGCCTTTCAGAAAGTGGAGAAACTTAAGTTAAAGAGAGATATGTTCAGGAGGGACAGAGTGTGCTGGCTTATCATCTTGCAGCAGGGGACACCAATCATTGCAGGGGAGTCCAGCCTAGAGGAGGTGAGTTTTGAATATGAGCCTAGAAGCAATTTGGGATTGAGGAGGTGAGGAGGTATAGACAAGAACATGTGTGGAAACATGTGGGCAAGAAAGATGCTTTGTGTCTAGAAGACAGGATCAGTCATGCTATGCAGGGGCCAGTGGAATGTGGTGGGAGGTATCCCCTAGGCTTTCCAGGCTCCCTCTGCGATGACTGTCATGGATTCCACCAGCACAACTGCTGCTCTTGCTGAAATTCACACCCAGCATGCAGAGCTAGCCCGTCCCCCAGATGTGTCTTTTCAAATTAGGCTAAACAGGGAAAATGACTTTATCATGGTTGTTTTCTACTTGTTCCTTCTCCCAGGACCCGTCCGACTGCATCTGTCTCAGGCTACCCAGAGAAGATGGCTTTGCACCCGCTGCTGATGGGCCTTCTGGATCATTCCATCTGCCATGCAACAGTGGCCCCATTAAGCTTTATTCTTCAGGAGGCCTTTGCTACTGTCTAATAGTTTCCATGCATCTATCAAGTTCCCCCTCTTTCCAAAAGACCAGACTTGGAAATAGATTCTGCATCTGTTTCTTTGGAACAATAGAACACATTTAAATCATGCTGCTGTGGTTCCCCGAGTTTTATTAGCATTTCACCTGTGGTTTGGTGACACACACAAGCTGGCTTGAAAACCATTGAAAAGGGTTTCTTTGTTGATTAATTTGTTTTTCTTTCTCACGACTCTGCCACTTAGGAGATATTTGAATTGCGTTTTGCTACTTTGTGCAAAGCCAGTCTGCTCAGGCAAAATGATGTCATGGGGAAAGTTGAATTTGCAATTTACAGAGTAAAATACACCTGCAAGAGGGAGGGCCTCAGTGGCCTGGAGGCCCAGTGTCTCTACTGATGGCTATTGGTGGCAAGTTCGATACCATTCCTGATGTCTGGCGTTTTGACTTCTGCTCTGATATCTCCAGGAGCAGAGTATTCATTTCCTTTATATCAGCCATGAGCTCTGATCATGCTCACTGAACTATGTCACACAGGAAGTATCATGGGCTCCACACGTTCCAGTTTGGATTCCCTAGTTAAGACTACAGAGCCCCAGACTGTGATATCCTAGAGGGTCCACATATTGACATGTGTCCTCCCCAGAGCCCCTGGAGGACAAGTAAAAAGTCACTGGAATCTACTGAAAGCAGCGAATGTGCAGAGACGCAGGATCTGGGTCCATTAGAAACAGACACCCTGGAGCAGACTTTGTTATAAAGACAACACACAGTAATTTGGGACTCAACCAGCATAGAGGGCACATCCTCTTCTGTCTTGGGTAAGGTCACTTCCAATCTGTGTGTCCCTTATCATTCACAACAAATGTGTACCCATGAGTTCTAGAGGGTAAATTTCAATGACATCTTCTCTTTATTAACTGGGTCATAACTGTAACTTAAAGCCAGCATTGGCGTCACTCCTGAAAGCTTTACAGATGCACTCCTAGACCACATACCAGGAGTGTGGTTGGGGTCTAGAAGCCTGGATCTTGGGAAGAGCAGAAGAGATAAACAACTGATAACCTGATTTTGTACCAAAGTTCTCAGAGCCCTTTGGGATGTTTGTTAACCCCTGAGATTCACAGGAGCAGGGAGAGGGACCTGGCACTGAAGTTCTAAAGGGCTCCCCAGGAGCACCATGTTTGAGGAAGATCACCTTGCAGAGCATTGTCTTAACAAGGCTCATAGCCCTGTGTGGCTGCTTGTCACAGAGCACTGTGAACAACGAAGAATATTGTCCTCATGGTGAATGATTGTGGAAGGGCTTGTGAGCTGTGGTGGCCACTGCAGAAATACTCCCTGCCACAGATTAGTTGGGCTGCTTGTTCCTACCCTCTGCTGTTCCTGGTCTTCAGAGAACCATAGCATCTGAAAATTTATTTTATTTTTTTTTGAAGGCTGAACATCATGCCGGCAGTTACCAGAAACAAATGCATCACTTCTCACACCTTACCCTGCTTTGCACCTGGAGAAATCACTTGTCCTATCCACAACTCCTGCCCCTGGGAAGAGCTGATTATTCATTTCTCACAGCTTGCTCAGTCCAGCCATTTTTTTCTCTAGTGCTCCTGGCCAGGGGTGGGTAGATAGCTGTGAATCCCACTGTGTAGGATGCAGCCATCGGATGGAGCCTTGATTGTCAAGATACATGTCACCCACCCCTGGAATCCAGGGAGGGTGTGAGCCAGGCTGGTGGGGAAGATGCTGCTGTGAGACTTGCCTTTCTCACTTTGACTTTCCACACGTCTTTCAGAAAGTGTCACGGGGGTGGGAGCTTCAGGTACCAAGGTGTGCAGCAATGCTCACTGCAGGGACTGTGGCCAAGGGTGATGTCGCAGGGAATCCCCCGGAGGCTATTCATACTCTCACTCTTCCAGATTATCTTTGTTGGCTCCTAGGAACCTGCAACGTTCCTAGCAGACATTCAAGACTTTCTGTCTGCCTCTCCCAATTTCCATCTTGATTTTGGCATTGATGAGTGAACCTGAGTGTTTGCTCAATTCTCTGGGCATCAGTGTCTATACCAGCCATGTGAGGGTGGCTAGCTTTCAGGGGTATTTGTGAAGGATCCTCTCTCTCTCTCTCTCTCTCTCTCTCTCTCTCTCTCTCTCTCTCTCTCTCTCTCTCAGCATTTCTTCTTCTTGTGAAAACAGGGCAAGGTTTTGTGCCTATCTGGTGCTCTTTATTATACCTTATTCAGAGCAGGGGATGCCAAGAGATCTCAAACAGTATGTGACTTAGGGTTCTGTTCCAAGTTGGGAGAAGGGTTGGGATAGATTAGGTTACGGGATTGGGCTGTTGACACCTGTCTGAACCCAGCCAGTCTTCCTGTGTCAGAGCAGTGAAGTTTCCTTCCCAACTCTTGGTCTACTTGCTACCTCTTCCCAAGTCCCTTGCCATTCTGGAATCCAGTGCTCAAGGGCTATTTGCACCTACGAGACTAAATGAAATCTCCATCCCGATGTCTTGATTTTTCCGGCTTTGAGTAAATACAATTAAAACTATCTGTGCAATAATATGACAATGACAGGGGCCTTCAAAGGCATTTGGAAAGCAGACTTAGTGTTTTTACCAACATTCTTATTTTGTGGTAATGAGTTCCCAACTTGCTGGCTAGATTAAAATGTTATTTTCTGATGCTGCATAAATGCAGTATGTATGCAATTGAGCCCAAATAAAATTACCGTTTACGTTTTCATCAAGCGGGGAGCAGGCTGCCGAGGACAGTTGAAATGCAATTTATGATTATGCAAATGAAGCTAGCTTCAGGACACTAATATGTAGATAAACGAGACTTTCATTAAGATGCCGTTAACCTTGAAAATTATATACAATTGCCACAAATATCCCTTAAAATATAAGAGGGACCATTTCCTCTAGTTTTGTGATTTCTTCTTTATGGGTCATAGGCTATGTTGTCTGGGAGTTCAGTGAGAGGACAGAGCTTTCGAGTTTTAACCACTGTTGGTGTTTTTGTCCTTGACTGTTTAGAGCACGGCACTGGACCCATTCCTGCTTTTGGTCTGGGTAGCTTCTGCACTTACCTTCCCACAGAGGAGTGAGTTCTCTAACACTTGCTTCCCAAATTTCTATGTTTGACACTTCTATGAAGTGCAGATATGGGGAGGACAGCTCAGTGTGGTTCTGATTCTATTACTAAGTGGATATGGAACCTTGCCTCTTATGGTCCCTGGTTCTGTGTGAAGGAGGCACCATAAACTGTGATATATTAGGTAAAACTCTTGGGCTGTGTGATAGTGCTTGTTGGCTTGGCCAGATTTGGAGTCACCTAGGAGGCTTGTGAGGCTGTCAAAGGATTCCAGAGAGGATCCACAGAGGCTGGAAGACTCCTGAGTGTGGGTGGTACTGTCTTCTGGGCTGGTCATGTGGAAGGAATGAAGTTGAGAAAGGAAGAAAGCCATCCAAGTGTTCCATCCCTCTCTCTGCTTCCTGGCTTGCTTTGACATGAACAGTTCTCCTGGACCATGTGATCTCACTGCTATGGTGCTTTGCCCAATTTCACAGGGCCAAGGAAACTCTCTGAACCTGTAAGCTAAAATAAATCCTCCCTCTTTTAAATTGTATAGAATTTGACCACACCTAATTTACACCTATGAGGAATTTGTTTGAAAGAAATTAATAGAACTTCCCAAACAAAGGAAAGGCTAAAGAACAATGCTCCCCCAACAATGGATAGAAGTAATACCTGGGGGACTCAGGACAATGGATTTTAGGCTATCTTTGCAGGGGAAATGGATAGAATAGTTTGTCTGAGGTTACTGCATCTCACTGTTGAGGACACTAGGAGATAGGTTGAGTCTGATTGGCCATATTGTGGCAGGATCATTGGATATCCACCTCCTGCCTGACATCATGTAGGAGGCAAGGGGAATACAATTCACTCAGATAGAAGCAACAGCTTCTTACCCATCACTGAGAATTAACACATGCACCTGTGACATGGCAGAGTCAGGATTTGAAGCCAGAGCTCGGTTTCTGCTTACCTTTCCATTCAATAGGCCTTGGTTGTTCTTGATCTCTGATCCAAGATGGATGGGACCTAGCTGTTCTGTATGGTTAAGTAGGTTCAGGAGGTGGAATATTAGTTTCTGCATCACTTCACCTTGGGTACACATGGACATCCTTTAGGGGTGCTTAAGAAGTTCCTTGTGCTGACCTGTGCATTCTGGGTAACAGCTGAGGTCAATGTTTAAAGATCCCAGTTGATTCTCAGCAAAGGCTAGAAGCTCATCTCTGGTTGCAATAGGCAGCTGATGTGATTAGGGTTAGATAAAGCCATTAGCATACAGGCCCCATGGTTGAATACTGTTTGTCTATAAAAGGGGGAGAGATCAGAGGTGACACTTGTATGTTTCCCCTCTTGCTATAGATGTACTTGCTTCCTTGCTTCTGTACTCTATCAACAAGAAAGTCGTTACCAGATATGACCTCTTGACTTTGGACTAGAACTGAGAGAAAATAAACTTCATTTCTTTAAACTCAGTGTTTCATGTTGTGTTAGAGCAACAGAAAACAGACCAATACAAATCCCAATAAGGCCAAGATTAGAAGTAATCCAAGAGTTAGTTCTTTTTGGAATAGAATGCAACTGGGGTCATGACCAAGGAGGAGAGGGTCAGTGCTAGTGTCCAGTAGGTTGGGGTCATGTAGAACTTTGTATTGGGCCATGTTCAGGGAGTCCGTTCCATGATCAGTGCAGTGGGCTGCAGAACAGGATCCAGCTAGGGTGAGCCAAAGAGTATGAGGAAAGGAGCCAGACAGGCCTGAGGGACAGCAGGAAGTACCTTAGATCAGGCCTCTTGTCTCTGTGGGGAATGGTATGAAAGATGGGGAAACTGAGGTAAAAATGGGTCTGGGAAGCCATCCCAGGATAGTGAAACAAGCAGGGGAGTCCTCATTTCATGGCCATATAACTAATACAATTGCCTTTGGGCTGCTGTTGGCCAAGAATGAGCACTGTCATTGGGCATCTCTGAGACTTACCATACACCTGTGCCTTTTCACCCCTCTATCTTGTTAAAATGTAGATTCTGACCCTAAGTTCGAGGTCTCTTTGCAGGACCATGAATGTCTCATGATCACTCCCCTCATCTTGGTTTGACATGGATGCCTGGTCTTCCTATGCCCTTCTTCCTCCTGATTTTCCTGATGACAATTCCTACAGAATTCTTTTGATAGGAATCTTATTCTCAGGGCTTGCTTTTGGGGTACTGACCTAGGACATAGTACCCCTATGAGATGGACATTGCAACCACTCAGTTTGAGATGAAGAATTGGGGCTCAGAGAGGGAAGTCATAAGCTCAAAGACATACAGTCAGTGGTAGAGTGAGTGACATCTAGGCCTTTTAGAATCAATCACCCAGTCTTTCCCCATTACATTATTTCTTCCTGGAGCTTCCAGCCAAGCCCCTTGGCCACGGCCAGCATCTTTTTGCAGCCTGTTCCTTTCTTCTCAGTCCTTTGAGAAACCAGTGGAGCTGGCAGACTACCCCACCCACCCCTTTCAATCAAAGCTTCCAGGCTAGTGAACTTTCATTGTTCATTACAATGCACAGAGACCTAACTCTGTGGCAGCTCCAGGATTCTGGTCTCCCCAACACTTCTGAGGTCCTTTCTGGATCTGCGTCTTTTTTATTTTTGTCCTAAGACAGTTAAGCAGTGGGATCTGTGGGAAGCATTAAATAAAGCAGAAGAGGAGACTTGAAGGAGAGCATTTCTATTCTTTCATCCAAGGGCAGAGAGGGCAGAGGCCAGGCATTGTGCTTCAAGAATGTTTCCTGTGCTCAAAGCACTCCCACAGCCCTTACCACCCAAGGACCTGGGGAAAGCATGGGGCCACAGCGTGACATCTCATCATCTCAGATAGCTCTCTCCTGTTTCCCTGGTGAGACGCCTTAGTGGGTTGCATCAACTCACTTATCTGCTTGTGCAGTCTATCAGCCTTCACAGCTATGCTGTCTCAAAGCCCAAGATCAAGGCAGAGAGTGGCAAGGTCTCACTTCTGGTTCCAGGCAAACATACCTGCTGCCTCAAAGCTTCTTTTAGCTCTTTATTTAAAGTGAAGATTCTGCTGTACTTAGGGGAAGGGGAGCCAAACAAGGAGTCTGCTGGAATTAACTACAGTTCGAGAACAACATATTATTCTATACAGAAGCTTGCTGCAAATGGGGTCTGATCCTTCTGTAAGTCCAAGGACCACTTTCTGCTTATGTCTTTGCTAGGAGCAAGGGCTCTTGGATTAATTGGCTTTTGATCCAACCACCTAGGGGCAAGGCAACATCAGATCAGCTCTCTAGGCTCCTTATCAGTGTCCTCACCTGAGGTGAGTAACACAGTCTAAAGGAGACAATGTACTCCAATCACTGGGGACACATCAGCCAGTGCTATGGAGCCTTGTGCTGTTTTTGAAACCAGTGCATGATGGTAACTCTGGTGTTCCAGGTTAGTGGAAACCCTTGGTAAGCACTGGTAGCAGGAGTCCTGGAGGATGAGTCTATAAATTTCCAGTGTGTGGAGAGTGGGGGATGTTCATTGTGTAAAGAACATTCATCCTTCGTCAGGTGCCTACCACTTCTCTAATTTACATTTTTCTCTTCCATGTTACTATTTCATTTTACCTTATCTTATATTTAGAGACAGAGCCTTGCTGTATAGTCTAACATGGCCTTGAGGACTCCATCCTTCTATCCACAGCATCTTGAATAGAGCATGTATTTTATTTAATATGTCTATTATTCTGGCCCAGATGAATGCTTTTGGTTGGCAGCATTTATGAAATGTTCCCAGAAAAGGGGGGAAGTAATGGACCTTGGCACTGTCTCTAGGCACTGACCTGAAATCCAGAAACTCTGAGTACCAGTGATAAGCAAAAGGTACATTACCACATGTGGTGAATGGGAGTAGGGTGGGAGAGAAGAAATATGCACTCTCACTACCATTTAAGTGACACAGTTCCCACCCTGCTGGACCACAGCTCTTTAGATTCAGGAGAACCAGTAAGGGTTCCTCTGTAGTGTTGGCCTGGGATGCCCCACAGCTAGAGTATGGGGGAGTTAAAATGATGGCTGAATAAAGAATGACTATCCGGTGATGGTAAAGTTGTTACTATTCAACTGGGTCAGGAAAGAGTATGTCCTAATTTAGAGGACACAGGGCTTTCAAGGCCTGGACATCCCAGTGACTATAGACATGGTGCCTATTGGCCTCAGACCCTCAGGAATAAAGGACCAGCAAGACCCTCAACCAATAAAACTGGCCATGGAGATTTAAGAAAGGCTGGCATGGGAATGTATGACCCTGCTAGAGTTTGTGTGACATATATTTGCAGGTGAGGTGGCTTAAATGACAGTAACTGCTTATCTCACACTTCTGGGAGATAGAAACCCAATGCAAGGTATTAGCAAAGCTGGTGTCCTCTGAGGGTTTACAGATGGACCCTTGTCTTCACATGATCTTTCCTTGGTGTCAGTGTCTAAATTTCCTCTTTTTTAGAGGATGCCAGTCCTATTGTCTTAGAAGCCATTCTAAAATCCTTTGACTGTCACGACCTCTCCTGAAATCCTGTACCCAAATGCACTCTTGTTCTGAGATTCTGAGGATCAAGATTTCAATATATGGATTTTGAGTTTGAGTTTGAGTTCATAACGAAGAATGATGATGAGTATTGATTATCGTCTCGGGACCAGACTAGCTTTGAACTCGCAATCTTTTTGCATTAGTCTCCCAAGTGACAGATGGCAAGCATGTGCTGCCATGCCTGGCTACGATTTGTCTCTGATGAAGGGGCCATCTCAGCTCTCAAAGAACAAGATGTTGACTTTGTCAGGACAAAGTGATACCAGGAACTGTAAATCTGTTTCAAGCTTCAGGTTTAACAATCACTTGGACAAGTTATTTCCATTCTGTGGTCTTAGTTTCCCATGTGTGAGGCATAAAGGCTCTGTCTTCCAAGTCTAGCATAAGAGTCAGTGACAGTACTTTGGGCCCTATCTCTTTAACTTGTACAACCCAGACAGAGCTCAAGTGAGGCTTCTAGACAAGAGTTGGAGGCCATTCAAGGGTTGACTACTCAACCAGTCTGATTTTGCCTGTTAGGTGTTGAAGAGCTTGATAGATTTCTTCCTGTTATAAGACAGACAACATAATTTTGCCATTTGACCTTCTGGGATATGCAAATTTCCTGGCTGCTCAAAAACATCATGGTGGGAAGTCACCGGAATTCACTGATGAAACCATAATCTTTATGTGTGCATTTTCCATGAACGTTATATAACTCTGCAAGTTTCCATAGATTTACAGATGAGGATGTGGCAGGGAAGATAGGGAATGATAGGAAAATGGCTGCTTGGAAGATGGTGCATAGATGGCAGCTGAGGACAGGCAACAGAACAGCACAAATGTGCTAATTTTTTCTGTGCACAGACATACCATACTGGGGAAATGTCACCATCAAAGAAACCCAGAATCTGGTGGGGAGCTCTCTGAATACACCTCTGTCACTGCAAATGACACGGAGGTGGAAGACTGGCCACAGGGATAAAGCAAGAGTCTTGTTTCCATAGACGAATGGCTGACATGAAGCACGTGCATCTTGAAAGCATTATCCTAGTTCTGGGATGGTGGACTTTGGAGAGGCTAGAGAGTCAGCCAAGGTCATGCAGCCAGCTTGTATAGAGCTGAGTGATAGACCCAGGCTTAGCAAGGAAGAAGAAAAGCTTCTGTGCAGGAAGCGTTGGGCTTGAATTTGCCACTAACTGATTTGTCATTGTGTGACTCCTGGGTATGTCACATGATCTCTTTGAGTCTGAGTTTCTTCACAAAGGTAGGGAAAAGATGGGCCAGTGAGATGGCTAAGAGACTAAAAGCCCCCGTGTTGATCCTCTGGACCCCATGTAGTGAAAGGAGAGAACTAACTCCTACCAACTGTCCTCTAACCTCCACATACACAAATAAAAACTTAAAAATGTAAGAAGTTATAGTAGACATGGTATACTGGTGTATATAGGCAGAATGAAAAGGACTCAGTATAACTGAAGCATTATTTTGGCTACTAGGACTCACTTCTTGCTCCCTAGAATGCTCCAGCCCTAACTTTTTCCTTTCTACTCTTATATCCTCAGGGAGGCCATTCTGGCTTTCTGGCATTTCCCTGTGAGCCATTCATCTATGGAAACAAAACTGTTGCTTTATCCCCGTGGCCAGTCTTCCACCTCTGTGTCATTTGCAATGGGGGTGTGTTCAGAGAGCTCCCCACCAGATTCTGGTTTTCTTTGATGGTGACATTTTCCCAGTGCCAGGGCACTCAGGAATGGTCAGTGACGTCTGCCTTGGTGCTTGAAGTGCCTCAAACCATTCACTTCCAAGCCAGGGTACTCCCAGAATGTGACATCTGCCCTCTTTTGGTTGATGTAACTGATTGAGCACATCACAGACTCACATGGGAACATGAGTTTGAACGGCAAAAGATTATTGGCAACCATTTTTCCTCCACGGTGACTGAGACCCCACATTTAGGAAATCACTTGCTTGATTAAAGGTAAGGTTTCTTCCATTACACAGCTCTCCCTAGAAGGTACAAACCTATTATATTCCATCAGGAATGCTTTCAAGAAAGGCATTGTAGAACAGACCACATGCTGAGCAGTTCTGTTCTTCTCTATAATACGGGAAGAAATCTCAGCTGTCCTCACAGTCTTAGTTCTGACCTTTCTCTGCAGTTACCAGCAGGGCTGATACCATCTTTAGGGGTGGCCACTAAATCCTGTGAGATGAGAAGGTTTTATTTTTCCTTAACTTGTTTGAAGTGAGATAAGGAAGAATTTCAAACTTTTATTAAGAAGCACACCCAAAGTAATGACACCAGAGATGAAAACATGGGAATTATAACAAATACAGTAGAATCTAGGGAATCACAGAGATACTTTGAAAAATTAAATATTAAACAGGCGAAAAATCTAAAAAACGTAGGTAAATTCCTAGACCAAATTCCCAGACCATAACACTCAATGAGATTGAAGTAGTAATGGATAGATTCCCAAGAAAGACACACCAAGGATAGAATACCTGAATTCTACTTTAAATCTCTGAAGAAAGAGATTGAGGAAAATTCTAGAAGATGAGAAACCACCCACACCTTCGGATTGGTAGAGTTAATATTGTAAAACTGGTAATATTACCACAAGCAATGTGCAGATTCAGTACCATCCATATCTAAATCTTGTTAACCTTCTTCAAAGAATTGGAGGGAGAAAAAAAAACCTTAAAATTCATTTAAAAGCACAGAAGACCCTGAATAGCCAAGGCAATCCTAAGCAGAACAATGAACCGTGGAAATAGCGTGATATCTTATTTCAAATAATGCCCCAGACCAAGCCATAGTAACAAAACCAGGATGGTATTGGCATAGAAGCTGACAATGCAACAGACTAGGACCCAGAACTAAATACACGCAGCTACAGGCTCCTTGTTTTGTGATGAAGCTACCCACACTGCACTGTATTAGCCACCGTATTTTCTATTGCTGTGGTAAAATGACATAACCAAAGGTAGCTTAAGAGAGAGCTTACCTTGGCTTATAGTTTCAGAAGGCTAATGGTAGAGACAGAAAGACAGGAAACAGCAAGCACAGGATCGGAAAGCTCACCTGAACCCTGTGAGACAAGCAGAGAGGAAGTAGGTGAGGATTTTTATCTCAAGGCCTTCTTCCAATGATGCACTTCCTCCAGCATACATTCATAAACCTCTCCAAACAGCACCACTAAATGGAGACCAAGTATTTGATATCACAGGGCTATGAGGGACATTCTCTTCCAAACCACCTAATGTGGGTAGACATTAGAGAAAAGAAAGTTTTGTAAGCAAGTGGCCCAAGGAAGGTTGGGTATTCACATGTGGAGGAGTGGAATTAGATGTCTATCTCTCGTCTCAGTAAAACGAAAACAACTCAACATAGATTCAGACTTTTATGTGAGATCCCCAACCTTTGAAACTGCCTGAGGTAAACAGGGAAATCTCTTCAAGAGGGAGGCATAGAGAAAGGTTTTCTGAAAAGGGCTCCAAAAGTGCTGAGAATAATAGCAAGACTTGTCAACTAGGGTTTTACAAATTTAAAAGGCTTCTGCAAAGCAAAGGGAACAATCAGCAGAGAGAAGAGATGGAGATTGATATTTAGAAGAAGAGGAGGAGGAGGAAGAGGATAAGGAGAAGGAAGAGGAGGGAAGAAGAGGAGGAAGAAGAGAAAGGAGGAAAAGGAGAAGGTAGAGGAGGAAGAGGAGGAGGAGGTACAGGAGGAGGAGGTAGAGGAGGAAGAGGAGGAGGAGAAGAAGAAAAAGAAGAAGAAGAACAACAACAAAAACAACAAAAACAACAAAAACTGATGAGTCATCTGACCAATAAATGGGCAAATGAATTGAGCAGACAGCTCTCAGAAGAACAATCAACTAATTATGTAAAAATGCTCAATATTCTTAGGCAGCAGGGAAATGAAAGTTAAAATGAAATGAGATTCAGCCACAAGGGATGGAATTGTGTAAGTGTTCAGGAAAACGGATGGGACCGGAAGTCATGATGCTAAGCGAAATAAGCCTGACTCGGAACAGTAAATACCATGTGTTTTGTCTCTGATGTGGAACATTCTTTAGAAATATGTGTGATATGAAAACAGGATGAGAACTATGAGAGGAAGGAAGGAGTCTTTGCTATGGATGGGAAAACAAAGGCTAAGGACGGCAGGCAAATTTCTCAAGGACTACTCAGTGGAGGATTCGGAAATTGAGTCAGCAGACTACTCTAACCACTGCTCGCTCCTGCTTGCTGTAAAACTCAGACTCACCACCATGTTGACCAAGCACACGGGTATGGTTTCTATCTGAGATGTGTTTTCCCTGTAGCTTCTGGCTGCCTCTCATCAGCCTCCATCTGGTCCTCTGCAGATGCTGCAGATTCCCCTGTGGCTGCTGAGGGACATGCCAGGAAGCCAGGACCCTGGTGTCAGACAGATCTTGGCTAGTTTCCTAACACTGTGTGTTTCTGAATCTTTGGGAAAATGGCCTCACCTTTCAAAGGTTTTAGTGATAAAACCATCACACATTTTGGTGAGATGATCAAATGAGAACAGAGAATAAGGAGTGAATGAAGAAGAGGGAGCTAAGAGACTTCCCATGACAGGCTGTGAGGATGAGATTTGGTCTTGGGTAAGATAGATCATAGAATGATTCTTGGAGAAGTATGCATCTACCCAGCCCTAAGTTATCAAAGTGATTGAGGGCTGTGGATCAGCACTCGCCTAGCATATTCAAGCATGTTCACGTGTGATCCCCAGCCTCTGGGGCAGGAGTGGATTATGCAAAGCCAAGATCTTGTTATGATGATTGGGGTGAAAGACCACACAAGTTCACGTGGCAGAGTCACCGTTGGTGGTAAAGTTTTGGAATCCACCTAAACTCTCGAAAGTCAGATGAAATAACTACAGAACGCAACAAGTTCATAGGCGTGTACAGTGAAATTAGGTGATAGGACATCCTTACAAAGCCCACACACAGGGGGCTGAGGAAATACTGCTGACAGCTATGAGATCTGTAGGGAATTAGCAACTGGGATGAGGAGTGGAGAGAAACATTGGGAACAACAGGGTCCAGGTTAGCCCATACTTAGCTAGAGAGCAGAACAGACAAGTTTGAAAATCCAGCTGAAATCGGGCGTAACTCGGGGCAAGTCCATGGTGTGAGAGTGCAAGGGAAATTATAGGGCTATGTGTATTGGCGCCTGAAAACAAAACACCCATGATGTTGTTCAGGATGGGAGCACAGCCTCAGGAGACACAGCTGAGTGGAGGCAAAGTCATATAAGAGAATAACAATCATGAAAAAGGGAGACAACACTTGGAAAAACCTTCAGGAGAGACCAGGGCAAGGAAGTCACAGAAACCAAGCCACATGAGCCTGATGTTCTTGAGTGCTACAGCAGACAAAGGTACAAGGTACCCTGGGAAGGTTTCTAGCTTCTGGGCCATGCCTTCTAAAAGTTAGGGAAAGCCATCTGTGCACAAAAATTAGTCACAGGATGAAATCGAGACTGAATCTTAAAGACAGAAGGCAATCCTGACACTGAGTGACTCGGTAGGTAAGAGCAGGACTGAAGATGACTTTCTAGTGCCTGCCCAGGTGACTCAAGCTGCTCTAACTCCAGTTCCAGGGGATCTGACGCCCTCTTCTGGTCTCCAGGTGCATTGTATGCATGTGCATATGCCCATACACATAGTCTTAATTACCCTAGATGCACAGAACACATGAAACTCAAGAAGGATGACCAAAATTCGAATACTTCACTCCTTCTTTAAAAGGGGAACAAGAATACCCTTGGGAAGGAATAGGGAGGCAAAGTTTAGAACAGAGGCAGAAGGAACACCCATTCAGAGCCTGCCCCACATGTGGCCCATACATATACAGCCACCAAACTAGATAAGATGGATAAAGCAAAGAAGTGCAGGCCGACAGGAACTGGATGTAGATCTCTCCTGAGAGACACAGCCAGAATACAGCAAATACATAGGCGAATGCCAGCAGCAAACCACTGATCTGAGAATGGGACCCCCGTTGAAGGAATCAGAGAAAGGACTGGAAGAGCTTGAAGGGGCTGGAGACCCCATATGTACAACAATGCCAACTAACCAGAGCTTCCAGGGACTAAGCCACTACCCAAAGACTATACATGGACTGACCCTGGACTCTGACCTCATAGGTAGCAATGAATAGCCTAGTAAGAGAACCAGTGGAAGGGGGCCCTTGGTCCTGCCAAGACTGAACCCCCAGTGAACGTGATTGTTGGGGGGAGGGTGGTAGTGGGGGAAGAATGGGGAGGGGAAGCCCATATAGAAGGGGAGGGGGAGGAGAGAGGGGGAGGGGTTAGGGGGGATGTTGGCCCGGAAACCAGGAAGGGGAATAACAACCAAAATGTAAATAAGAAATACTCAAGTTAATAAAGATAAAAAAAATATAAGAATGCTAAAAAAAAAAACCCTTTTTAAAAAGGAAACAGAGAACCCGACACATTCAAACCAAGAATCACTGAAGAAAAATAACTAAAGACAAGAGTAGTAGAAGGAACACCAAAAGCTCTAAGAAAACTTCCTTGAAATAAAATATAACCTTAAATCCCCAGTTGCAAGAACATGTTGTGGCTCTGAGAAGTACTGACCCCAAATAACCAATTCTAAGACCAGCTTTAGTAAAATCACTGGTAGACATCAGGAAAAGAAAACGAGAAAACTTGGGGTGGGGCTGGTACTTAGGTTCAAACGTTGGAGATTTTAACGGGAAACAGACTGAGATCATTTGTTAGAATTTTAGGAAGCGATCCTTCCAGAAGGATATTACGGATCACATCTAATGCGCTGAAGGAGGCTGTTCATGTCCCAGGGCTTTTTACCTCCATCCACAATCACATTCCAGTGTCTGGGAGAGTGAACGTGTGCACAAGAACTCACGGAAGGCTTCCCTTGGGGCTTTTTAATTTTTATTTAATATTGTATGTGTGAGCTGAGTTGAGGCGCGTACATACTGAGGTCAGAGGGTAGCCTTTGGGTGTCACTGTGTGGTTCCAGGGTCAGGTTTATATAGCAAGCATTGATGCCCACAGAGCCATCTTGCATCTTCCCTTGAGACTTTCAAGAGGACTTTGCAAGCAAATGGACTCTCGCAGAGTGCTAGAGTATTGGACAGCCAGGAAGACACCAACGCCATTCAATGAGTGTAGTAAGCACTCAATGAATAATGACTCACAGCACGGACAGATTTTATTTTTTCACTTAGGGAAAGGAGAGCGGAGTGGCCGAATGCCCTGGCAGTGAGTGAGATGCCTGCATACCACACAGTGACAAAAATGGCTGCAGAAAGGAGCTCACAAGCAAAACCAATTTATTTCTGGCTTTCAGTCATCCTATTAGTGGTGGCATCATGTAGGTGATTACCGTAGTGCTACTTTGAAATTGTTATGAATGCAACGTGTTATAAAGCAAATGAGTAATTATGAGATTTTCAAATCTATTATCTCTGGAGCCTTGAGAACAATTATTCCTTGTATGGAAGAAAGGAGACACGGATTAAATGTACAGAGGTGGTTATGTAGAGACTTTGCAGTTTGGGCTTCAAATTAAATGTGTCAAGCACTATATATCCATGGTATGGGCATCTGTCCCAACATTTAACTTCGATTTGACTCCTCCCACTCACTCCTTTCTACTCCTCCTTTTCTTTCTTCCTCTTGTTCTAAAACAAACAAACCAAAAACTAAACACCCTCAAGCTTTTAAAACATATCTTTAAAAAAGTTTATTTACATGTGTATGTGTGTGTCATGTTAGTGTATCCCAAATGCCTGTGTGTGTCCCTGGAGACCACATGAGGCCATCATACATATGTTCTAGAGCTGGAGTAACAGGTAGTTTTGAGCTCGTTGATGTGGGTCATGGGAAATGAGCTTGGATTCTCCAAAAGAGCAGTCAATACTCTTCGACATCAAGCCATCCCCACCCCCAGCCCTGTAATCTGTTTAGTCTCTCTCTGTGGCCTAGATGGCCTTGGACTCCTGGTCCTCCTGCCTCAGTCTCTTGAGTGCTGGGATTTGAGAGTGTGTACCATCAGGCCTGGCCCCTAAATCATCCCTTCTCCTGGCTAGATAAGATTTGATGACTTATTTTTACAATCATAATTAGTTAAATATGTATTTCCCTTACCTTTCAGTATCGATAGATCGTGCGACACCATCCATATCTCTAAGTAGACGAAGACATACTTTAAAATGAGAAATTTCTAGAAATTGATTGTAGGGTCAAGTACTATGCTCTCTAATCAATATTAGATAATTGCAATTCAAAACAGTTGTAACCATTTAGATTTCCAGGATGAATGAATCACATTCCTGCTGACCTGCTTTCAGTCCTATTGCTTCGCATCTATTATACAAATAGAATAAAACATGCATTTTATACATTGATTTTTTTCATTGAAGAAATTAAAGATTTTACAAATGTAGTGACTAAATCCTATACTTTGTGCTTGTGTGTGTGTTAGTTTGAATATGTGGTGTCTAAGTGTGGTGTGTGTGTGTGTGTGATGTATGTAATATGTGTAATGTGTGTGTGTATGTGGTATGTGTGTGTTATGATGTGTATATGTGGGTGGGTATGGTCTATGTGGTATGTATATGCTGGTGTGTGTGTGGGGGTGTGTGGTATGTGTAATGTGTATGTGTATGTGTATGTGTATGTGTGTGTGGTGGGTAGTACTTGTAATGTGTGTTGTTAGTATGTGTAATTGTATGTGCGTATGTGTGTTTATATGTGTGGTGTGTGTGGTATTATAATGTTTGTGGTTATGTGTGTATGTGTGGTATGTGTCTTATGTGTAGTATGTGTATGTGTGATGTGTATATGTGTGGTATGTGTAATGAGATGTGTGTGTATGTGTATATGTGGTATGTGTATGTGTAATGTGTATATGTGTGGTATGTGTAATGAGATGTGTGTGTGTATGTGTATATGTGGTGTGTGTGTGTAGTATGTATAATGTATAGTGTGTGTATGTGTATGTATGATATGCGTGGTCTGTGTAATGTGTATGATGTGTTTGTGTGTATGTGTAGTATGTGTCAGGTATGTAGTGTGTGTGTGTGTGTGTGTGTGTGTGTGTAATATGTGCTGTGCTTGTGTGTATATTTGGACTCTGACTTATTGGAAGCTGGGTGCTTGTCTTTATATTGCTGACCTCCCAGCATTCAGAACATTGCAGCTACTTATTCTCCTTCTGTTGTAAACACAGCCCTGATTCCCTTATTCTGTCTGACTCTTTCACTGTAAGCATGAAAATGAAAATGAAAATGTTTACATCCTTAGGGAACTGGATTACTCATTCCCATCCCTTTTTAGTGGTTTCTGAGTTTTCTCTTACCCCACCTTTTAAGGTTTTAACCCTAGGTCACAGTAATTTTCCTATCTTTCTGGTGGTCCAGTATGTGTACTTGTGGCTCATTGAAAATGTATTTTTTGCGTGATATGACATAGGAATATTTGGTCTGGACATATTTGTCATAGCATTAACCAGCTATCCATTTTACAGGATTTTAAAGCATCGTTTGTTAAGCATCTTAATCCATAGTGATTTGAAAGGGCCTTTTTCTGTGTATTCATTGCACGTTACTGTATCTTTGATATGGCTTTCTGTTAAACTGATCTATTCCTATTTTTTTTCTAATTCTATACTTGCTTTTCTTTCTCTCCAAAATGAGGAACAAGGAACATGTGTGGACTCATTTTTTGTGGTTACTTTTTTCCTCCTGGTCACAGACCTACATGTACTTGACAGCATGAGGCAAACAGATCTTTTGGTAATAGCAACCTTCCTTATAAATCCCAGGTTCCCGTTCTGACTCACATTCCCCAGTCAAATTCACACGAAAGCTTTTTACTTATTATAGATTAGTGTGAATTTCAACACCTTGCTCTCAAGTCCCCCTTTGTGTTATTATTTCTTTTAATGAATCTCTTCCTGCTCTTTTATTTTGTTTTTCTATTTGGCGGAACACTGTATTTTTGGTCTGGTTTGCCTGCATCTCCCAAGGGTTCATGTGTTGCAGTTTGGTGCTAGTGTCTACCCGAGGGGAGGGAGAACTTCAGGAGGTAGAGTATAGTTGGAGCTGGTTTCACTCAGTGTTGTATTGCTGTGTCGAAATACCCTAGGGAAAGAAACTTAAAAGAGCAAAGGGCTAATTTTGTTCATAGTTTCACAGGCTTTCGTTCATGTCCTCTTGACCCACTTGCTTTCAGGCTTGTGGTGAGGCCTTTCACCATGGCAGCAGCATGTGGTTGAAACTGTTCACCTCCCAGCAGCCAGGAAGCAAAGAGCCAGAAACAAAGGGCATAGGGTCCTAATACACAGCATACCTGCCAAGGACATTCCACCAGGGACCTATGTCCACTTAAAGTTTTGGCCCCTCTACAGTAGAACCCCAGGCAGGCACTAAGCTTTCAACACACGAAAGTTTGGGGAATAAACTAGATCCAAACTATGACAGAGGGTCTTGGGGTGGGCACCACCTAGGGAGTGTATAAAAAGCTTGTAATAGAGCTTTTCACTTTCCTCAAACCACACTGCTGAGAGTGAGCCTGACTCATGGCTTAGTCAAACTTCCTGTTTTGCTATGCAGTTTCTATTAGTATGGTGCTATAAGGAGGCCCTCACCAGAAGGCAGAGCCAATAGGGCTACCCAGTTGTAGACTTACAACCTCCAAAGCTTGAGCTGAATAAGCCTCCTTGTAAGGTTAGCAGCCTCGGGTATTTTATTATAGTAACAAAAAATTATAGCGGTACAGCTTGATACTTGCTTTGCTAAATAAATATAATGAAGGGATTCTGACTGAAGTGGCATTACATCCACAAGAAGAACAAAGAAATATGCAATGTGTGCTTTTACAAGAATTCAATTTCTTTTTCATTCTGGGTCTTTTGAAAATGCCTTTTAGTACATTTTCATCGAATGCTTATATTTTTCTTGTTAAATGTATTTTTAGATGAGTTATAATTGCTGTGCATATTTTGAATATGGTTCTGCTTTTCATTATGTTTTTTTCCCTAGTGTATTTTACAACTGATTTTTGCTTATGTAAAGTTGAGCTACCACATTTAAAAATATCTACCCTTGCCACATTTTAGATTTGAAATGTCCCCAAAGTTATCCCCAGCTTCATGTTATTAGGAGGTAGTAGGAGTTTTAAAAAGGTGAGGTCTAATGGGGACTTCCAGGTCACTAGGATGGTGTCTTTGAAGAGAACTATTCTATTTTATTCCCAATCATGAGATAAATGGCTTTGTTCTCCTGCACAATCTCATCGCAATTAACTGCCCAGAGGCTCAAATCAGTGGGTCCTTAAACCTCTAAAATTATGTCAAAATTAGAATTTTTTTAAGAAGTTGATTATTACAGGTATGTATTACAATAACAGAGAGCTATCATGCTTTCAAAAGGCAGGAGGAAGATTTGTACTTATGCACATCTTGGGAGATGGGGAAAGTAGGGGAGGGATGTGTAAACATTGGGAGAATCACAAATGAGTGTATGTTGTTCTCCTATACTGCCGGGATAGTTGTGTGACAAGGTTAGCTTCATTCCAGGATGAATTACTTTTTATTTTGGATAACTGTTGAACGCTATTAATAAGTCACATTAGCCCACTTACTTGTAGGTCTTCCAGAATCTCCAGAAATGGATGAGCTTTGTGTAGAAGCACCATATTGCCTCATTGGCTCAGGGGTGGAGTATTTACAGTTCACTCTGGGGAGATGTAAGCAAGTGTCTTTTCATCCTACATATAGTACTGACAACAGAAGAAAGAAATTATTCTACTTAGGTCTAACTTAATGAATTAGTGATTTTGTTTGCAGGGTTCCTCACACCAGCAGAAGTGTCTCAGAGGCAACTGCATTACCAAAAGGCCCATTACATCATTGTTTGTGAACATCTCATGATGCATTCCCGGAGTTCCATGTCCAACATGCAGGAAGCTAGACTGGGTAGAAGGTTTACTCCTCAGCAATTGTTATTGCTTGTGAAACCTTAGTCGATGACCTTATGAATCTTGGAAATCTAGAAGCATCCTGAGACTTGTGGTTTTATTTACTTCCTGAGCCTTGTAAGTTTCTGTTACTTCCCCAGTCTTAAGGAGACTCCCTCCAGGAGGGAATGTTTCAATTCAAAGGGTCACTATGGCTCAGAGCTAGGGGATCCATGGCCTGGAGATGGGGTACCTAAGATATTCTTTGTGGTCTGAACTATCAGGGACTGTGTGTGTCACCTGCACTCAATATTCGATGAAAATTATACCATTTATCTTCTCATAGAACTTTTAAACACTCTGTAGCAATTGAGTTGAGATATTTCCTGTTTTAGATGGTTTTAGGAGTTCTGGGATGGAAAATTGGCAGGTTGCACACACCACATTGCTAAGTCTCTGTAGATGTTGGTGCTGACTTAGGTAGCTGCAAAATATAGATGAGAAGTGAAACGGGGGGGGGGTCAATATTTTTCAAGCCTACACATATGCTATGTCTGCTATTGGCCTAGGTTCAATGCTCAGAAGACGTGAAGTCACATAGAGAGCTTTCACAATTAATATGGGAAACATGTAACAAGTTGTACAACTTGGTTTAATGGGCTGTCTAGCAAGTGACACATGGTTGTTTGTCAACTAAAAATATCTTGAAGACCTTTGAACAAACCGAGGGGGACCTCTTTTATGTCATGTCTCACAAACAGCTGTGCCCTGCTCCGGGTACACATAATTGAGGCAACTGATTTGGGAGGGCTGGAAGTGTTGATGCTGTCATAATTATTTTCTCCATAAATCAACACACGGACTTGACAGCCTTTCAAAAATCCTTACCATGTTGCATTTATCCTTTGTTTTCTCAAGTAACTTTATCTGTCTGGGACTCCAAGCAACTCATATTCATTAGATGAATATTTATTGAATATTGACAGGAACTGTGGTATAGGGCTCAGAATCTATCTTCAATCTCAGAGTGTAATGGAGAAATAGACATACAAACACAAATCATCCTAAGTTTAAACTTAGTATGATCAGTGTAGTTATAGATGTAGAGGCAGAGTGATACAGAGTTACCACAGAGACTTACTCATTTGTCATTCATTCATTCATTCATTCATTCATTCATTCATTCAACAAAGAAGAAACCTGATGTGGCTTCTGACTCAGGGTATTCACTCTTGGAGTAATTATAAATAAGCACACACTGTGGTAATCTGCAGAGAAGTGGTAGGGCAAGAAAAACAGAAAAAAGTCATTTTTATAAGTTGGAAAAGACTTGATAGGCAAAGTTGTATCTAAGATACATAATGTATTTGGAGACAGACAAATGAGGAAGAACATTCAGGTAAAGGTAGTGGTGTTATCAAAGGGCTGGGATAGAGAAGGCGGTGACAATTGAGCTTCACTGTGTAACCAAATATAGAATTTACCAGGATACACACCCCTCCATGTGTTTGTAAAAATGTTCCCAGTGATAATAGTGTTTTAGAAGCCACACTCTGAATATAGGTAGCACCAAACTATAGGTTGACACCTCAGATGGAGTTAAAAAGAGAAAGCAAGGGGAGGACCAGTATTCACCTCTCTCTGCTTCTTGACATCAAACAAGTTGTGAGCATCTATTCCATGCTCCTAATGCTATACATTCCCTGCTACTAAAGCCTGTACCCTCAATCCATAAGTCAAAGTAATGCTTTCCTCCTTTAGGTTGCTTTGGTCAGGTCTTTTGTTACAGCAACGAGATAAGTAATTAATACGGAAGTTTAGACATAATGGTCTGGCTCAGAAAGTAGTGTATCATGGACTGAGAATATTAGGACATGACTAATGTTGAGGGAAAGGTCAAACAATCAGATATAGGTCACATCATGGGTTATCATGAATGGCCAATTAGGGAGCCCAACATCATCTGCAAACTTCATTAATTTCTACATTTCAGTTTTCTCCTTCTTTAGCTTTCCCTTTAGTAATGCCAACACCAACTGCCATGCACTAATAACATGACTGATGCACAGGCTCAGGCTTGAGAGGTCATATGTATTTAATAATAAGTTTTGAAAATAATCTTATTTGCCTAATTAAGGGTTGTTCAGATAAATATTTAATTAAAAATAAAAATAATCTCTGTGTGTGATATTCTGTTTGCATGTATGTATGTGTGTTTTCCTGTGTATATGTGTGTATGTGGTGGCCAGAATTTGTTATCTATTGTCTTTCTGAATCATGTCTTCACCTTGTATTTTGAGACTGTGCCTCTAAGTAAAACTGGAGCTCATCCATTCAGCTGGACTGGCTGACCAATAAGTTGTCAAGATCTACCTGTCTCTGTTTCCCAGTGATTGAGTTACAGATGTGTACTTCAGTGTAGGACTTTCTACATGTGTATCAGAAGCATGTCCTAATGCAAACACTTATCTACTGAGTCATCACTCCAGGATCTTGACTACTTTTTTTATTGCAAAGTGGTTAAGACAATAGCAATAATCAGTAGGAAATAGAATTATTCTATTTGTCCAAAGGTAATACCTTACTGCTTTGAGAGTGGAGGTTGGAGGTAGATCAGTTGTCTACATAAGAAGAACTTGCCTGTTAAATCTACCATTCTGGAGAAGAGGTAAGAAAACATAGTGTTTTAAAGATTCTTTCCCAGAATCTAGAAGATAGATGGAATGAGGATGGTATTCATATTTAATCATAAGTCTAGATTATAACATCCTCTAAAGTAGGTGAATTACCAAGACCATGTAATAGTAAAGGTATTTATACCTTTGTAAATTAAGACTATAGATTATCTCTACATAAAGCATGGTCAGTGGTAGCATCAGCATCATAGGGAGGTTTGCTGGAAATGCAGAACATAAGCAACCACCTTCTATCTAGAGAGTCAGAATCTATTAACAAGTTTCCCACCTCTGCTCAGTGATTCTGTGCTGTGCAAAGTGAGAGAAACATTGGATCCTAGAAAGGCCAGGTCAGTGTAACTTCAAAATCTTTTCTCTTTCCAAGTCCATATTTTTATATGGCCTAAGCTACTGTGTCTATTACTAATATTAAAAATTATTTTGGTCAGGAACAATGGTTAAGTCCTCAGGGACTATATATTCCTACTTCTGGTATGAATTTTGAGTTCAATATGTTGATAATACTTCATGTTCAATCAGAAAGAAAAATAGTAAATTTAAAATCTACACAAAGATCTTCCTGGAAACAGAATATAAAATTCTTTATCCTAGTGCATTCCTGAAGTAGTCTCTTGTTAATACAAATTCTTATATTAACAAAAACAACAATTCTCTCTTACCAAAATGACTTATTGGGAACAATTTTCTGGACTTGTGGAATATTTCACACTTTTATTATTGGACATATTTATTAAATAGTTCATTCATTCTAGAAACATTCATTGCATGTATTTTCAAAAGACTCAGGGGCCTGATATAGTCACTATTCTCAAGAGAAGTCTAGAAGAGGAGAAAAACAATTATAGCATGATTAATGGATAAATTATAGGTTTTTATTGCAAATTTTTCTAATGGTTCCTATTCATACTTTTGCTTAGTACATAGCATATAGGAATATCTTGGGCTTCTTTGTTTGAATTATGCTGTTGTGTTAATAATTTTAATTATAAATGAAGAGGTTGGTGGGGAAAGAAACCAACACTAAGAGGAAGGGGTAGCCTTGCTGGGGGGCAGGGAGAGATGACCTTCCTACCTTCATTGGCAGATAGTAACTATGCCATTTACTAGGGACAGAAGCTGTGAGACTAGAACACTGGGGATTGGAGATGTAGGATTCTTGGTTTTTGCCACGGCCTGTCAGGGAAGGGCTGCTAAAGATACACATAACACATATTCAGGGAAGTTAAGGATTCTAGGACAGCATGTACTAGGAGACATTACATAGGACCAAGGAATAGTTCCTTGGGATTCCAACTTAAGAGCTAAAACTTGAAGAGAGAACAATGCTGCTTAGAGGAACATTCTAGGAAACAAGACTAGTGAGATCAAAGACTCAGGGGAAACAAAGAAATGCATTCTTCTAGTTTTGGAAGTAAGAATTCCCCCACTCAGCATTCATTTAAATGAGTTTTCCTTTAGGCTTTGGAAATAGGAGAGACATGACACTATAGGATAGTGTGTGGTTCAATAAACTACTTACTAATTATTTAGCCACAGAGATTAGACTCAGTTGCCACATCTGCCCAAGGGGGATGCTTGCCTTCTTACTTATTTCTAAGGCATTGGGGATGGAAAGTGCTTAGAAAAGTAGTAGAAATTCTACCATATTGTTCCCACTTCCCTCAGTCCCTCACCTCAGAGGAAACATCTGCAGGGTGAAGTGAGGTAAAATGGATATGCTTTGGGCTTCCACGCAGAGGGATCGTGGCTAATTAAAAGACTTAAGTTTTTCTTCTTAAGCACACAATAGCTTTTGGGGAAATGGCTGACTGTCCCCAGCTGCATCTAAATACCCAACCGGAAACAGGCAGACAAAGCACTGATTATGACAGAGTGGCATGGGGCTGTGAGAGAGGAGCTGCCAGATGCTGTTAACAAGTGGGAATAAACGTGAAATTGGCAACTTGCCTGGAGAGAAGCTTCTTTGTAACTCACAGAAATCCAGTGGGCAGCACAATGCAGACAGAGCTCTGGTGGTGTGAGGTTCAAGGCTGGAGATGGAAGGGTTCCAACCACCATCCAGATGAGCCAGAGCATCCAAGAGACCTCAGGGGGACAAGATATAGATGGGAGCTGGTGGCAGACGAGAAATGAAGCCAGATTAATTGTTAGTTAGCAACTGAGCTGTGTTATGGGTTGAACTATGTCCCTCCAAAAAGACATGTTGATCTTCTAGCCCTCATATTACAGAGAGAACCTTATTTGGAAGTTGAGTCTTTATGAGGTACTAAAGGTCATTTTAGTTAGTGCTAAACTGATGATTGGCATTCTTAGAAAGGGGAAGGTTTGGATAGAGAAATGAGCAGATATCATGTAGCTGAGTGATGATACATTCACCGGCCCTGCCCTTACCTCTATTTAGGACTTGTATCCTTTAGGGTTGAGCCACTCATGCAGTTACAACAGCACTGGGAGACTGAACACAACTTGCTTTTGAGTGGCTTAGACTCATCCAATAAGACAAAGAAAGTCATAACATTTTTTGGATTCAGATGGGAAGGAGGGTGTTTGTCATCCTCCCAGGGGCATTTGTCAAGCTTTCAAATACTTACAGCATGCTGGATATGTCTGTCCACATGGTGCTCAGTCTGTTTTGGTCCTGTAGAAAATGAACTGTGCCTATGGTGATTAAGAGTAGGTGCTCCACAGAAAATCAGAATCTGAATAAATCTCAACATGGCTGCCCCTAAACTGTGCAATCCAGAACACGCTACCCCACCAGGCCTCAGCTTTCAATGTGGCCAGATGAGAATGACAATCCTACTTTCTGGGTTGTTGTGTTGACTCATGAAGCACCTACATGTGGAGGAGATGCTGAAACCTATGCCTGATGATTGTGAATTGATCCTCCCCAACAGACATTTCTTAGCTTCTGGCATTGTGTGGCTTGGAAGTCAGAGGCTGTGGGAAGAGTCCCTATACTTGAAGGTAGCAGGAATCCGGTGGACAAAATCTGCCAGCTGTTCCCTGTTAAGGATTTCTTTCCTATATTTCCTTTCTCTCTTGTCTCAGGCAAAACCATGCTCCTTCATTGTGGCTAATCCACACTAAATTAGGAAGGGAATCTGATTTTTAAACAGTTATTCAATAGCTTGAATGAATGATATTTGTGTGTGTGTGTGTGTGTGTGTGTGCGTGTTTAAACATGTTCATCATGTTTAAAATAGTTTGTTAGCTTCAGAGAGGTTTTATTTTATGAGATGAATGTGGGAATTCATTTTGACTGGACTTGGGGGACAAAACTCCTTCTTAAGGACTCCAATAAAAAGGACATGTCAATGATATGGCTGTTTATTTATTCACTTATTTATTTATTGAGACAAGGTAGGTATCCTGTAGCCCAGGTTACCCTTGAACTTGTTATGTAGCTGAGGATGACATGGAACTTCTTACCCTCATGCCTTTGCCTCCCAAGTGCTGATGTTATAGGTATGTGCTACCACATCCAGCCTATATGGCCTAGGGTATTGGATTCAGGGCTTCCTACATGCAAGCACTCAACTAGTGAGCTACAGCACCATCTCTGAGAGCTAACTTTTGAAAGGCTACCTCTGCATCAAGAAGGGGGCTTAGGACTTCTCTTCCCTTCCCTTCTTTCCTCTCCTCTTCTTCCCCCTCCCTTCCCCTTTTCTTCTCTCCTTCCCTCCTCTCCCTCTCTTTCCCCCTCCCCTTCCTTTTCCTCCTTCCTCTAGGGCAGAAGTCTTTTTCAAATAAAGCATATCAGTATTGGTTAGCTCTCTCACTAATCCCATGGGTTCTACTTATTTTCAGTCTAGTAACGGTGTTTCATGAGGTTTTATTCTCTCAGTTTGCCCATTTTAATCTTATCTTGGTCAACTGAAAACAGAACTTATTAATGGAAGACTTTATTCATTATGGTCTCAAATAGCAATAAAAACATTTCCTTGGGGGCTAACTCTGGATTCAGCTCAGATCTTCCCAGACTCTGACTTTCTACCATGTTTCTTCCACCTGACACATCCTTTCATTACCATATTCTCCTGGTCAACATCTACTTACCTTTCAGGGCTGTGCTCATTATCTGAAACTTTGTCTGACACTCTACATTCTTCCTGAAGCATCTGATACACTGTTTTGTTCATATATTTGGCTCCCCCTGTGGACTTAGAAGTTATTGGGAAAGGAGGTTAAACTTGTTCAAAGGTCCTGACACATCACTGGATTATTAATAACCAAGGCACAAATGTATAAAAAGAGGTGAGAAGAGATAATGGGCAGGAAGATTAAGGTGTGGAATACCATAGCATCTCTGCCCCTAGTTCGCTTAGGATTGAAATTTACCTCTAGTTTTGCAATATTTTTATGCTTATCACCTGTAGATATAGGAGTGCACACAGATAATATGGACTAGATAGATTGGTAGGTAGATAGACAGACAGACATAGACATAGACATAGACATAGACATAGACATAGACATAGACATAGACATAGATATAGATTTAGATATACAAAAGAGGGAAATGGTTTGGATCTTGAAGCCAGACAAGTGAGAAAGAAGAAGGATGGGCAAGGGCTGGAAGAAAAGGAGGAAAAAGAGGAATAAAATTTGAAAAACATAGAAAGAAGATGACATAAACATTTTCTACTAACATATAAACAACAGTCCATAACCTTCTGTTTTACATTTCTAAATAGAATTTTGTGAGAGATGCATGTGTGGGACATGCACCCCCTGTCTTGCTTCTATCCAGGATACATGGCTTGCTGGCCTGTGTGTGTTTTCTGTTGGGATCTGGATGATTTTAATTCTGTGGCGTCTTTCCCCCTCCCTGCCTTGGAAGAAACGGTTTTTATTATTTTGCATAAATAATAAATGGGTCAGCAGAAGCTCTGAGCCCTGCACAGTGCTGCCAGAGAACCAGTCCTGCCCCCATGTATGATGGGAGAAAGATTGTGGTCTTGGAGTCAGGAGTGGCCAGAGCTTCTGGCTATGGTGTGTGGAATGTGTCACTCCATTGCTGCTGAGCTCTTCCCAGCTTTCTAAAATTTAATCTCCCCTCAACTATTCCAGGTGATCTGTGGGAGGATGAAGGGCAAGGCACATTTATGCTATGAAGAGGGTTGGCCAGTAACAAAGTTGTATAAGAATTCATAGTGCTTAAATGTAAGAGCTGTGTGATTTGAGGTCCTGGAGAATGGTTTATATGAATTGTGTATACTATTCCCTTGATATGGGCAAAGGATTAATTTCAGTTTCCTCTGAGTATACTCAAGAGGCAGATGCTAAATCCTTCATATAAAATGGTATAATATTTGCCTACAACCTATAAACTATCTCTCTTATAGTCTTTAAATCATGTCTGTTACTTCTAAGACCAAATTCAATGGAGATGCTGCCAATTGTTGCCAGACTGGGTTATTGAGGGAATAATGGTAAGAATGTATGCTCATGGTCAGAACAGAGTTTCCTCTTCAATGCTTTGTATCCATAGATGGCTGATTGCTGAAGATGAATCTCAAGTATAAGGAGGACTGACTGCCCCTTGTCATTTTGAAAGAAAAGAGGTGTGGCCTTTCCCCAAGGGACAACTGCATTTGGATGTAACCCCCCCGCTTTCACATATGAAAAACTCTAAGGGAAACCCCACGCCAGATTAATCTGGTTCCCAGGCCCCAGAGGAATTTTTTTATACCTTAGAGAGATGGAGACAACATCTTGGGCCTAAAAGTATGAACAATGCTAGCTCATGTTCCCTTCCCAGATCTCTTTCTTACCTGTAGAGTTGTAATTATACCTTCGTACTTCTTCATGGGATGATGAAGACCCAAGTTTATATAAATTGTAAAATGTTAAGCAAATGCTAAGGTTGGATGGTCACTGTTATGAACAGTGCACAAGCCATCTATCTCGGCACAGAGGAAGTCTGCAGAGTGACCTGGAGAATTAATGGGACCACTGACATTTATCCTCGGGCATCCATCTTTTCACAATCATCTGTCTTGGAGTCTTTTTGGTGAGATCATAAAGGAACAGGCAGGAAGGGAAGTTGAAATTATTTTGTGTCCTTGGTTTGAACATTTCTGGCTGGCATTTGTGTGGGTTCTGAAGGAATGTGACTTGAATGGGAGCACCTGTCTCATGAGGAGGCATTGCTGCCATGTAACATGTCCAATGTCTGTCCATCAGCCCCACCTGCCACATCCTGCCTTTATATGCAGTAACACTGTTCTATTTTGTCCAGTTCGTGCATCTGCTTCATTAAAGTAAGGCTTCTTCCTTCCAGGAACCCAGAGATGGAAGAGGGCTCCTGTGTCCTTGCCTTTGGCTATGCTTTTCCTTTATTTTTCAGATGCCATATTAAGGGCTGGGGTATACCTCAGTAACAGAGCATCCACAAGGCTAAGTTCAATCTCTAGGACTGCAGCAACAATGAAGGGAGGAGGAAGAGGACAAAGAGCAGGTACAGGAGGAAGAGGAGGAGGAAGAGAAATGGGAGGAAGAGGAGGAGGGTATAGAGGTCAAGGAGAAAATGAAGCACAAGCATCAGGAGTGGAGGAGGGGGAGGGAGTGGTTTAAGATTTTTATTACAGTCAGAGAATCCAGGAGATCTTAAGTTTACTTAAGTTTTTTGGTGTCTTGGAGGGAAATGCTCAAGACAACAGAAAGAACCAAGACAGCTATAAAGAGTGGGCATTGATGGGAGATTTTTTTTTTTCCTTTTTTTTTTTTTCCGGAGCTGAGGACCGAACCCAGAGCCTTGCACTTGCTAGGCAAGCGCTCTACCATGGAGCTAAATCCCCAACCCTTGATGGGAGATTTAAGCCCAAGAACTGAAACAGGTTTTTGGCATTAGCAAGTTGAACACTGTAGAACTTTTGGGTGATCCAAATCAACTCTCAAGTCTCAACTGGGCCACCTGTCTGAGACATATGCTCGTGCCCTGAGCAGATCACATCTGAGAACAACAAGAACAGAAGGGGGCCTCTTCCTAGAGTAAACTGTTCTAGGCATGTGTCCCAATTGTGTTCTCAGTGGCCCTGGAGTCTGCTACCCAATAAAGAAGGGAGACTAGCCAGAATGAGTGACAACTGGGTCCTTCCGGCTACACATCTTACCTCTCTAGCTTTCAAGAAAGAAGAGTTCTAAGCCTTTCCTATAGATCCAACCATCATCTTAAGCTCAGGAGACTTCTTCCTTTTCCCCTAAACCTTCTTAAGATACAAAAATAAGTTTTTATTTAGAACAAAAATAGATGTAACAAATGACTCATTTAACTGACAAATACAATGAACAGGATAAAAACTCAGCAGAATAAGACGATTTTATTATTTTCTTGACAAGTCTCTAATATTTCCCTCACAATTTCTGGCTACATACTGTCACTGCCTCTTCGTCTGACAATGAATCTATAATATAATTTTCCATGGAAGGGCAGGATAATTCTGCCGTCTAGCATGATTGATTGAAATGTATTTATTATTGATGCTCAAGGAGAGTTTCTTTCAGCTTCACTACTCTTTGCAAAGTGATAATATGCACATTTTTGGACTGTTTTCCAATTTAGAAAATCATCTATCAAATTCCTCTCATGTTGGATCTTTTCCAATTTTAGGGCATTCAAAATTTCTTATGTGGATGCTAATCTTTTAAAAAAATATTTATTTTTATTGAGATAGAATTCATCACCATAAAATTGCCTCTTCCAGGTGTACAATTCAGAAGGTTGCACAACTACTGAGCTAATTTCTGAACATTTTTGTTATTCAAAAGAGGAACCATGAGCCCACCAGCATCCTCTTTCCATTTCTCTGTCCCTCCAGTACCTTGGAGCTGCCATTCTTCTATTTCTGGATTTAATGTAAATGAAACCTCTCTTAGTTATCTTTAAGGACAAAATCCCAGATGAGCACATCTTAAGGAAGGAAAGGTTTATGCTAGCTTATGGTACAGTCCACCATGGCAGGAAGGAATGGCAATGGTGGGGGGAGTAATTGGTCACATTGCATCATGATCAAGAAGCAGGGAGAGATAAGTGCCGATGCTCAAGGCCTTTTTCCCCTCCCCCATTTTTCCAGTCTGAGCACCCAACTCGTGAGAAGTTGTCACCTACACTCAGGACAAATCTTCCCTCTTCAGTTACTCTTTTCAGGAAATATTCAGAGATATGTTTCCTAGGTAATTCCCAACCTGGCCAAGTTGAAAATAAGAATTATCCATCATAGAGTCATATAAGTGGCCTTAGATGTCTGGTTTCCTTTGATTTTCAATGATTTTGTGGCATACCCAATTCTACAGAAGTCCATCTGTACACATGGATGACTGATATTTGTTTGCCCATTTGTACGTTTATGGCCATTTCCTTTATTTTTAGCTACTGTGAATACAGTTTCTGTACAAAACAAACACAAGGGAAAAAAGGCCCAAGAAAAGGTACAACAAACAGATCTAGATGCAAACTCACTTGTTTGCTCATGTAGGAATCACATAAAAACACCAGACTGCAAAGGGCCCACAGGGTAAAAAGAGAGAAAAAGTATGAATGAAATAAGTAAGTAAGTAAGTAAGTGAATAAATAAATAAATAAATAAATAAATAAATAAATAAATAAAATGTATAGATTATAAAAAGCCTTGATGCGACATTATGAGACAAGGAACCTTCCAAAGATGCCATTGAGTTCTTTTTCTCTGAGCCGTCTACTGCTGGGCAGGCAGGAGTAACTTCCCTTAAGAGTAGTTTGTTTCTGAAGTGAGAGTCCCTTGGGAAAAACAAAATTTTCATTTGCAAATGGTTATCAATTGGAGATAGCTTCTGGGTTAGGGATGGGTTTAATGTGTGTCTTCTCTTTTCCACTCTAGGACCTCATCTGATGCAGACCTGTTCAGGCCCTGTGCGTTCCGCCAGGGTCTCTGTGAATTCATACGTGCATCATGCTGATTTAGAGGACCTTCATCGTCTCTGGCTCCTATGTTCTTCCTACTTCCTCTTCTGCAAGATTCCCTGAGCTCTTCCAGGAGCGATTGGTTGAGATTATAATATAATCACAATATTTCTTCCTTCCCTTTCTTCCCTCCAAGCTTTTCCCTGGTCTGCTTCAAATTCTTGAGCTTTTCTTTAAGGCTCCATGAGTGCAGGCAGGGCTAGGACTGGGGTTGGGGAGGAATAAGAAGCAGCTAGTAGAAACTTCACCATGTGTCCTCTTTCCTTTGTCTAGAACAGTGAAGGCCTGGCATGTTAGAGAAAAATCAATTTATAGGCTGACTTCTTTCTTTCTTCCCTTAAATTTTTTTAGATCTATTTATTTTATGTATATGAGTATACTCTAACTCTCTTCAGACACACCAGAAGAGGGCATCAGATCCCATTACAGATGATTGTGAGCCACCATGAGGTTGCTGGGGATTGAACTCAGAATTTCTGGAAGAGTAGACAGTGCTCTTAACCACTGAGCCATCTCTCCAGCCCCTCTTTCCTTTATTTTCCCCCTTCCTTCCTCATTTCCCATTTTCTTCTTTGTTTCTTTTATGAAATAAGGTCCTACATGATGACCTTAAACTTCCTCTCCTCTTGTCTTTACTTCCTGGATGTTGGGATTACAGGCGTGTGCCATATTACTGGCTTTATGGGTTGGACTTTTTAAGAGTAGTCAGTGAAAGTCATTTTATTCAGCTCTAAGAGGAAAACTGCAATTTCTTTAATTGCTTATTGTCATGGAGAAACATGTGTAATGCTATACAGCTTCACTGCTTAAGAGCTGGGGCCTTGCCTGAGCTGCTTAACCTCTCTGGGAATTGATATCATCTGGACAGCATGAGATATAAACAGTACTGCCCTCCTTGTGGAGCTGTTGCGAGGGTCAGGATATGTATCATATGCATACATATGTATATGTATCATGCCCACTGGTATTCTTGAAGAAAGGAAAAAAAGCTCAGTTCTTGTAAACACTCATACTTTTGTTAGTTTTCTGTAGGAACAGAACATGGCAATTAGGATGTCTATAGACACTTTGGTCATTAAATTGTTTACTTTTAGGGCATGTTTGATTAGTAGTAGACAATAAAAGGTACACAAATACTTGACCCTCCTCAGTTATGATTAAATTAATTGCTTAAAGCACCTCAATAAGGAACAGAAGACTTCTATATTAGTTTGCTCCTGAAATGTAGTTTGTGGGACTGTGGGCATCTTTGGTAAGGAAACACTGGCTAAAGTCAAAGGATTTCCCAATGTGTCTGGCTACATGAGCTTGGCTTCTGTTATCTTTAGGAACATTCTACAAGTTGTGATTTGCCACTTGTAATAATGCAGGGTTCATTATTAGAACAGCAACTAGGTCACCTATTATTTTGCTCCTCAGTTCTTTTATTAAAAAATTCTCTGCTAGATTTAACAAGAGCTAAAGTTATAAAGTTATTTTTTATTTTATTTAGGAAGAAGAATGTCTGAGTCATTAGAGGAATAGAAGAGGAGGATTTAAGTCCTAGGAAATCTGGCTTATGTCCCTAACTATCTACTCAACATCCATCACCTATGTATGTATGTACATATGTCTATCTATCTATCTATCTATCTATCTATCTATCTATCTATCTATCTATCCATCCATCCATATATCATCTCCCCACCCATCTGTTGCTTATTTACTTACCTACCTACCCATGTTAGCATTCTATTTCCTCTTTCTGTCTCTCTCCTTTACACAATACAATTATCTATCTAATCTATTACCCATCATCATATTTATTTTGCACCATTAGTTAGGATTATTATTTTCTATTGATTCATTCAACTAACTAACTTACCAACCCATTCACCAATGTTTATAAACATTGTATGCCAAAGAGTATTTAAGAAGATGAATAAGAGGTAAACAAAATCATAGGAGGACAAGTTATTGCAGCAGAATATGAGAAATTCAGAAATGGAACTATTAAAAATGTGATAGAAAGTCTAGAAGTGAGGTGATGCTTAGGCATGGATGATGGGTAGAATTAAATAATAGAAAAGGTAGAGGAGATGGTGCCAGGTAAGCGGAATCCCAATTTTTCAGATATAGAGGCATCCTCAAGGAGGCCGGGATGGATAAAGTGAGGCAGGAAATTCCTGGAAGACAGAGTTGGATTAGCAAGGTCTTGAATTCTACGGTAAGATACTTGGATTTCCCACTAAACTCTTGATAATAGTTTAAGCAGATGAGTGACTACGTTTTAAAAGCTCTCTCTGATAGCAACTGTGGAGGAGGATGAGTTAGTTGGGGAGGACACAGGTATAATGATTAAAAGACTCTTTAATCATTAAGCTTCTAGTCAATAAGCAATTCACTTGTGTTTCATAAGGCTTTAGTCAGATAATCTAGGCCACGACCCCAGTTAGACATCATGGAAAACACAGGGGGATGTACTACATTTTATTATTCTGCCTGGTGGTGTTTATCTTCCTCTATTTCTTTCCAACTATAATCAAAGATCCCGGGTTGTCGACATTTTGTCTAGGGCCTCTCACCCCACCTCACATGCAATCAAACACTTGAAACACAGGCTCCTGGGATGGCCCGTTTCTATAAGATTTGATTTGATATGGGGTCAGATAGAGAAAGAGGCCACACAATAAATAGGTCCTTAAAAATAAAAGTCACTATTTCCTTGGAGCACTTCAATAGAAGTATAATCACATTCCTTAAGGCCCAGTGGTAAGAGGTGAGAACTGGTCACTTAACAGCTAGCCTGCAAGAGGCCATGGGCATCTAAGGGGAAGCTGGGGGCAGAAGTGGTAGGGTGGGGAAGATCCAAAGAATAAACCAGGTCCTTCCTTAATGAAACCTAGCTCCCCTTCGTTAAACAGGGATTGGATATATAACTAGTTCAAATCTGGGAGGGGCCTCATGATACTCTGTTCCTGTGCTTTGAGCTAGACTTTCTGCTTGGTTGACTGGAAGATTGTCTTACACAGATGAAGCAGTAATTTAGTAGGCTTCCTCTCTGTTTCTCTTCTAGGGACACAATGATTATGTAGCCAGTGCCACTTGTCTACACAAGTCAGGCCATTTTGATGGTTGCTTTGCCTCTGCTGCTAATTACTATAGTCATACCCACCTTATTCTTGGTGGACAAGAACTGCCACTGGCTTTCTCCCTCTCTCCTGTATCTAATGATTCCAACTGCATTTAAGTATTCCAGCTGAATGACTGCAGTTCCCATCGTCATATATATGTATATATGACTCATTATATGTTCATCTATCTATTTAATCTATAATTTATATGTGTCTGTATCTGCCTATAATTTATTATCTATCAATCTATCTGCCTACAATCTATTATCTATCTGTTTTATATCATTCTATGCATCTACATACAATCTATTATCTATCTATCTATCTATCTATCTATCTATCTATCTATCTATCTATCTATCTATCTATCATCTATTTACCTAGCAACAATAAGTTGCCTAATATACCATGTGTTGGTGAAAATTTCTAAACCGTCCCTATATGAGTGAGTAGGTTTTAAATAGTCCCCACACCCTCATTTCTCTACCAGAGGAGTTGATGTGTGTGGAGAAAGTTCACTATAGAGACAACCCATTAAGCCAATGGAATTTGTTGGGTGGGGTGGGTCTCTGCAAGGGACCTAAGGGACTTGGTCACCACAGTACAATATTCAGCTCTTTTCCTGACCCCAGATGCTGTAGTCCTTCTGTGCCCCTCATGAAACCGTTTCCATAACCATTGGCTTCGTTGAAGGTCTTGACTAGTAGTTCTGTTTCCAAGCTAAGGAATACTATCTAACTTTCAAAAAAAGCATTATTGGGGCTTTTGGCAAACCAAGCTAAGTTGATCCTGGGAATGAAGTGAAGTGGGTATCTTTTATAGATCTTCTTCTGAAACACAATCAATATTTTTAGCTGGGGCTTTAAGAAAAACATTAACTAGATCTTCCATTGGATCAGTTAGTAAGCCATTCCTGCCCAGTGTACAGGTGGCCTCTGCAGGCTAGTATGCCTACTGGACACAGGTTAGTGAAGGTGTCCTGAGTGTTTCCTGTATGGCAGAGACTCTAGTCAGCATTGTACTAGGCAGGGATGCTCATCCAGGCATGTAGCCCTCAAGAAGTGAGCAGCTGGGGTAGTGGTTGCCTATGAGGAGGTAGCCCATGTCTCAGCACAGCAGCTTGAGAATCTCACAGTGCTCAGAGTCACTCTATAGCAATGGGAGCTGTGTGTCATCCTTCAGGGAGGACAGGAGAATGTCCCCATAGGTGCTGGGTGGTCGCATTCTAAGAACTCATACCTTACATAGGCTTGGCAGGAAGTTCTTTCTCCGCAGTTTGGAGGATTGTGAGTGCCAGCCTCATGCTGACACCACATTTGGGTCATGAGGCTCTGCCTTGGCCATGCTGCATTTTACCCATGACATTAGCGCATTTTGTTGATAGCATTGTTCTGACTCAAATCTTTACTTCATTCTCCAAGACAGTTGACAATTGTCCCCAATTTGCAGAAGAGAAAGTAGAAGCCCTGAAGATTTAAATAAGTGGCCCAGAAATGACTGACTGGAGTCTTTATGTCAGGCCCAGTGCTCTAGCATTATCTCTAATCTTCCAAGTTGTAGACATATTTATTGTTATAAAATTATCCATAAGGATGGCAAACAGCATGAGAAATGTATCTAAGGTCATCTCGATGATGCGTATCTGCTTTGGAGAGTCCTCTAACCAGGGCTAGCTCAGTTCTGCAACTAATTCTGTCAGATTTCTCACATAGAATCTGACAGAATAACTTAGGTGTCTGTAGGCCTACATATAATGATGGATTTTCCCCCTTAAGACATAGATGAATTGTCTAAAATGAGTCATAATTTATTTCCGTTTTGGAAACCAATCTACAGACTAAAGTGTATCAAGCTAAGCATTAAAAGACACTTCTGTACTCTTAGGGGAATATAACCTGTGGTACATATTAAAACAAACAACCCTATTGGTTTTTTTTGTTTGTTTGTTCATTTGTTTTGTTTTTAGATTTAGCTGTTTCCCTTTGGGAAATTCTCCTATTTAAAGACAAAGGTTAGGGGTGTTGGGTACATGCACAGTTATGGCGGCAAGGAGTAGGGAGACGGCCACGTGTGGTGGTGTGTGACTGTAATCAGTGTTTAGGAGATAGAAGCAGGAGGATGACCCATAGAGAGAATCTCTTGTGCACTGTGTGGAAGCATCATCTCTCAATGCAAATCTGATGGTCAGTAAGCTGAGGCAGAATTAGAAGGTGGGACATCTTCATCTAAGGAGAGAGGAGTGCTGGGAGATAGTTGGGTGGAAGATTTGTCCAGGAGTTTGAGGAAAAGGACATATGAAACTGAGGAAATGAAACCAGCCGTGTGCTCACATAGAATAGAATCAGATGCTAGTTGGGGAACAAGCCTAAGCTTATGGCCTTAATTATTCATAAATAATTAAATCTCAGAGTTGTTATTGGGGAATTGGGGTGCAGGTAGGAAAGACCACAGTTACGTAGTGGCACTCGAGGCCAGCCTGGGATATATGCAAGACTTTGTCTCAACAAACAAAAAAATTGGGGGCTCAGAGATAGCTCACTGTGTACGCTGCTTATAGTGAGGGTCTGAGTTTGGAGTGATTGGTAACTTGCATCTGCAATCCTAAAATTGGGGTGGTGGTGGATGGAGACAGGTGAATTCCTGGAGCTAAATCACAGCTTGGAGAAAATGGTGAGCTCCATCCAAATTCAGTGAGAGACTATAAGGAAGTGGGCAACAGAGGAGGACACCTGATGTTGACCTGTGACCTCCATACATGTAGGCAAGTGATAGTTTTACACACACCACTCACCACCACTACCACCACCACTGAAAACAAAACAAAACAAAAACTCAAACCAAAATTGACTTCAGAGTCTGACAGCCCGTCACTGATGGGTGTGTGTGTGTGTGTGTTGAAGACAAGTCAACTGATAGTTTGTGGTTTGTCTTATCAATGAAATATTGTACAGCTTTATTTCTTGACCTAGAGCATGACTAGATTATAGAAACAAAGTGTGCACATCAAGTTTCCCTCAGTGACAACCCAAATGAAAAACAGGACCCAGAAGGTAGCTCAGGAATTGAGCACTTGCTTCACATATGCTGTTCCATTCCCAGTAGATGTGATAGATGAGGCAGTTATAACTGTGGCTATCTGAGTGTACGAAGCAGGCAGAGAGGATCGTGGGAAATGCACTGCAGGCCAGTGAGATCCTTTGTTGGGGAAGGTAAGGATGAAAAGAGGCAAAGGTTGAGCTTGAGGAGCATGATTGCTTTTCTGTGTTGATTCGCAGAGGGGAAGGCATGGTATTTTTGAAGCTTTAAGAAAAAAAATAACTCAAGAACTGAAGTATCACTTCCCTGGTGAATGCTCAGCTCAAAATGGGCAGGCCCAGTCAAGTGCTGGCTACATGGGTTCAATCAGTTTTGACAAATGTTTTCGTCTATGCTATCCACGTCTATCAATACACAGGTCACTTCTGTCATCCTGGAAGCCTGACTTGTGTTCCCTTCCAGGCAAGCCTTTGCCATCCCCTTTAATGGAAAAAAAAAGTCTGTTTGCATTTCTCTCAACTTAATTCTGATTGTCATGTTCTAGAACTTCTTTTTTTTTTTTTTTTTCACAGTTTGGAAATTTATTTTCTAAAGAATGCTATAAACGTTGATACACAGGCTTTTGTGTGGACAGAATGTTCAGCTCAGTTCATTACAAAGGAATGATGGGTACTGGATTGCATGCCAAGACAATATTTGACATCATATAGTAAATATGGTAAAACTCCTCAGGGAGGAGAGGGGCCTCATGAGCCTCACCCCTACTCATGGAATGTTGTGAAGACCTGTGTAGGTCTTCACAGCGACTGTGTGCTCATGACTGCAGGGGCATGCCATGTCTAAAAGGCAACATCCTCACAGCACTCCTCAGACGCTTGCAGCCCTTCCACTTCCTCTCCCTAGATGTCCCATGGTCCTTTGGGCAGATGATCTAGATGCTGCCTTTAGTGCTGAGCACTCAGTGGCCACTTCTTCTCAATGGTCTCACTTGGTCTCAGTAGCTCTTGGACCACTTAGGAGCTTCTGCATCCACCATCGCACAGTCCACCAACTGGAGGATGAAAGGAGAGTAAAACCACAGCTCATACATGCCATGACACTCTGTTACCTCTCGAGAAAAAATTATGAAATCTTCAAGAAAATGGATAGAACTGGGAAATACCCCACTGATGAGGTAACCCAGGATAGGAAATACAAGCACTGGATAGTCTTTCTTATGCAGATCATAGCTTCAAATTTATGGTTACCATGTGTAAGTTGGAGTGTATATCTGTAGACAGACGAATGCAATAAAAGTCATTTTAAAATTTGCTCTTATTGCTGAATTGTAAGGATCCATGCATTGAGGGTGCTATTCCTTTCCAGGTAAGTGCTTTGCAAAGACTCATTCCCCATCTGTGCCTTGTCTTTGGCATTCTCTTACCAGTGTCTACACAGAGGTCTTTTTCTTCATATTGATGGAGTCATATATTCTTTTTTTTTTTTTTATTTTATTTTTTTTTTATTAACTTGAGTATTTCTTATGTACATTTGGCAAACATCCCTTCCCTCCCCCCTTCCTTATGGGTGTTCCCCTCCCCACCCTCCCCATTGCCGCCCTCCCCGACAGTCTAGTTCACTGGGGGTTCAGTCTTAGCAGGACCCAGGGCTTCTCCTTCCACTGGTGCTCTTACTAGGATATTCATTGCTACCTATGAGGTCAGAGTCCAGGGTCAGTCCATGTATAGTCTTTAGGTAGTGGCTTAGTCCCTGGAAGCTCTGGTTGCTTGGCATTGTTGTACATATGGAGTCTCAAGCCCCTTCAAGCTCTTCCAGTTCATTCTCTGATTCCTTCAACGGGGGTCCCGTTCTCAGTTCAGTGGTTTGCTGCTGGCATTCGCCTCTGTATTTGCTGTATTCTGGCTGTGTCTCTCAGGTTCGATCTACATCCGGCTCCTGTCGGTCTGCACTTCTTTGCTTCATCCATCTTGTCTAATTGGGTGGCTCTATATGTATGGGCCACATGTGGGGCAGGCTCTGAATGGGTGTTCCTTCAGTCTCTGTTTTAATCTTTGCCTCTCTCTTCCCTGCCAAGGGTATTCTTGTTCCCCTTTTAAAGAAGGAGTGAAGCCTTCACATTTTGATCATCCGTCTTGAGTTTCATTTGTTCTAGGCCACTAGGGTAATTCAAGCATTTGGGCTAATAGCCACTTATCAGTGAGTGCATACCATGTATGCCTTTCTGTGATTGGGTTAGCTCACTCAGAATGATATTTTCCAGTTCCAACCATTTGCCTACAATTTCATAAAAAATCGTTGTTTTTGATAGCTGAGTAATATTCCATTGTGTAGATGTACCACATTTTCTGTATCCATTCCTCTGTTGAAGGGCATCTGGGTTCTTTCCAGCTTCTGGCTATTATAAATAAGGCTGCGATGAACATAGTGGAGCACGTGTCTTTTTTATATGTTGGGGCATCTTTTGGGTATATGCCCAAGAGAGGTATAGCTGGATCCTCAGGCAGTTCAATGTCCAATTTTCTGAGAAACCTCCAGACTGATTTCCAGAATGGTTGTACCAGTCTGCAACCCCACCAACAATGGAGGAGTGTTCCTCTTTCTCCCGCATCCTCGCCAGCATTTGCTGTCACCTGAGTTTTTGATCTTAGCCATTCTCACTGGTGTGAGGTGAAATCTCAGGTTGTTTTGATTTGCATTTCCCTTATGACTAAAGATGTTGAACATTTCTTTAGGTGTTTCTCAACCATTCGCATTCCTCAGCTGTGAATTCTTTGTTTAGCTCTGAACCCCATTTTTTAATAGGGTTATTTGTCTCCCTCTTGGTCTAACTTTTGAGTTCTTTGTATATTTTGGATATAAGGCCTCTATCTGTTGTAGGATTGGTAAAGATCTTTTCCCAATCTGTTGGTTGCCGTTTGTCCTGACCACAGTGTCCTTTGCCTTACAGAAGCTTTGTAGTTTTAAGGAGATCCCATTTGTCGATTCTTGATCTTAGAGCATAAGCCATTGGTGTTTTGTTCAGGAAATTTTTTCCAGTGCCCATGTCTTCCAGATGCTTCCCTAGTTTTTCTTCTATTAGTTTGAGTGTGTCTGGTTTGATGTGGAGGTCCTTGATCCACTTGGACTTAAGCTTTGTACAGGGTGATAAGCATGGATCGATCTGCATTCTTCTACATGTTGACCTCCAGTTGAACCAGCACCATTTGCTGAAAATGCTATCTTTTTCCATTGGATGGATTTGGCTCCTTTGTCAAAAAAATCAAGTGACCATAGGTGTGTGGGTTCATTTCTGGGTCTTCAATTCTATTCCATTGGTCTATCTGTCTGTCTCTGTACCAATACCATGCAGTTTTTTTATCACAATTGCTCTGTAATACTGCTTGAGTTCAGGGATAGCGATTCCCCCAGAAGTCCTTTTTTTATTGTTGAGCATAGTTTTAGCTATCCTGTGTTTTTTGTTATTCCAGATGAATTTGCAAATTGTTCTGTCTAACTCTTTGAAGAATTGGATTGGTATTTTGATGGGGATTGCATTGAATCTGTAGATCGCTTTTGGCAGAATGGCCATTTTTACTATATTAATCCTGCCAATCCATGAGCATGGGAGATCTTTCCATCTTCTGAGGTCTTCTTCAATTTCTTTCTTCAGAGTCTTGAAGTTCTTGTTGTACAAATCTTTTACTTGCTTGGTTAAAAGTCACACCGAGGTACTTTATATTATTTGGGTCTATTATGAAGGGTGTCGTTTCCCTAATTTCTTTCTCGGCTTGTTTCTCTTTGTAGAGGAAGGCTACTGATTTATTTGAGTTAATTTTATACCCAGCCACTTTGCTGAAGTTGTTTATCAGCTTTAGTAGTTCTCTGGTGGAACTTTTTGGGATCACTTAAATATACTATCATATCATCTGCAAATAGTGATATTTTGACTTCTTCTTTTCCGATCTGTATCCCTTGACCTCCTTTTGTTGTCTGATTGCTCTGGCTAGAACTTCAAGAACTATATTGAATAAGTAGGGAGAGAGTGGGCAGCCTTGTCTAGTCCCTGATTTTAGTGGGATTGCTTCAAGTTTCTCTCCATTTAGTTTAATGTTAGCCACTGGTTTGCTGTATATGGCTTTTACTATGTTTAGGTATGGGCCTTGGATTCCTATTCTTTCCAGGACTTTTATCATGAAGGGGTGTTGAATTTTGTCAAATGCTTTCTCAGCATCTAATGAAATGATCATGTGGTTTTGTTCTTTCAGTTTGTTTATATAATGGATCACGTTGATGGTTTTCCGTATATTAAACCATCCCTGCATGCCTGGGATGAAGCCTACTTGATCATGGTGGATGATTGTTTTGATGTGCTCTTGGATTCGGTTTGCCAAATTTTGTTGAGTATTTTTTGCGTCGATGTTCATAAGGGAAATTGGTCTGAAGTTCTCTTTCTTTGTTGGGTCTTTGTGTGGTTTAGGTATAAGAGTAATTGTGGCTTCATAGAAGGAGTTCGGTAGTGCTCCATCTGTTTCAATTTTGTGGAATAGTTTGGATAATATTGGTATGAGGTCTTCTATGAAGGTCTGATAGAATTCTGCACTAAACCCGTCTGGACCTGGGCTCTTTTTGGTTGGGAGACCTTTAATGACTGCTTCTATTTCCTTAGGAGTTATGGGGTTGTTTAACTGGTTTATCTGTTCCTGATTTAACTTGGTACCTGGTATCTGTCTAGGAAATTGTCCATTTCCTGCAGATTTTCAAGTTTTGTTGAGTATAGGCTTTTATAGTAAGATCTGATGATATTTTGAATTTCCTCTGAATCTGTAGTTATGTCTCCCTTTTCATTTCTGATTTTGTTAATTTGGACACACTCTCTGTGTCCTCTCGTTAGTCTGGCTAAGGGTTTATCTATCTTGTTGATTTTCTCAAAGAACCAACTTTTGGTTCTGTTGATTCTTTCTATGGTCCTTTTTGTTTCTACTTGGTTGATTTCGGCTCTGAGTTTGATTATTTCCTGCCTTCTACTCCTCCTGGGTGTATTTGCTTCTTTTTGTTCTAGAGCTTTTAGGTGTGCTGTCAAGCTGCTGACATATGCTCTTTCCTGTTTCTTTCTGCAGGCACTCAGCGCTATGAGTTTTCCTCTTAGCACAGCTTTCATCGTGTCCCATAAGTTTGGGTATGTTGTACCTTCATTTTCATTAAATTCTAAAAAGTTTTTAATTTCTTTCTTTATTTCTTCCTTGACCAGGTTATCATTGAGTAGAGCATTGTTCAATTTCCACGTATATGGGCATTCTTCCCTTATTGTTATTGAAGACCAGCTTTAGGCGTGGTGGTCCGATAGCACGCATGGGATTATTTCTATCTTTCTGTACCTGTTGAGGCCCGTTTTTTGACCAATTATATGGTCAATTTTGGAGAAAGTACCATGAGGAGCTGAGAAGAAGGTATATCCTTTTTGCATTAGGGTAGAAACGTTCTATAAATATCCGTTAAGTCCATTTGGCTCATGACTTCTCTTAGTCTGTCTCGTCTCTGTTTAATTTCTGTTTCCATGATCTGTCCATTGATGAGAGTGGGGTGTTGAAGTCTCCTACTATTATTGTGTGAGGTGCAATGTGTGTTTTGAGCTTTAGTAAGGTTTCTTTTACGTTATGTAGGTGCCCTTGTATTTGGGGCATAGATATTTAGGATTGAGAGTTCATCTTGGTGGATTTTCCTTTGATAAATATAAAGTGTCCTTCCTTATCTTTTTTTGATGACTTTTAGTTGAAAATTGACTTTATTTGATATTAGAATGGCTACTCCAGCTTGCTTCTTCCGACCATTTGCCTGGAAAGTTGTTTTTCCAGCCTTTCACTCTGAGGTAGTGTCTGTCTTTGTCTCTGAGGTGTGTTTCCTGTAGGCAGCAGAATGCAGGGTCCTCGTTAAGTATCCAGTTTGTTAATCTATGTCTTTTTTATTGGGGAGTTGAGGCCATTGATGTTGAGAGATATAAGGAATAGTGATTATTGCTTCCTGTTATATTCATACGTGGATGTGTTATGTTTGTGTGCTTTTCTTCTCTTTGTTTTGTTGCCAAGACGATTAGTTTCTTGCCTCTTCTTGGGTATAGCTTGCCTCCTTATGTTGGGCTTTACCATTTATTATCCTTTGTAGTCCTGGATTTGTAGAAAGATATTGTGTAAATTTGGTTTTGTCATGGAATATCTTGGTTTCTCCATCTATGTTAATTGAGAGTTTTGCAGGATACAGTAACCTGGGCTGGCATTTGTGTTCTCTTAGGGTCTGTGACATCAGTCCAGGATCTTCTGGCCTTCATAGTTTCTGGCGAAAAGTCTGGTGTGATTCTGATAGGTCTGCCTTTTATATTTACTTGACCTTTTCCCTTACTGCTTTTAATATTCTTTCCTTATTTTGTGCGTTTGGTGTTTTGACTATTATGTGACGGGAGGTGTTTCTTTTCTGGTCCAATCTATTTGGAGTTCTGTAGGCTTCTTGTATGCCTATGGGTATCTCTTTTTTTAGGTTAGGGAAGTTTTCTTCTATGATTTTGTTGAAGATATGTACTGGTCCTTTGAGCTGGGAGTCTTCACTCTCTTCTATACCTATTATCCTTAGGTTTGATCTTCTCATTGAGTCCTGGATTTCCTGTATGTTTTGGACCAGTAGCTTTTTCCGCTTTACATTATCTTTGACAGTTGAGTCAATGATTTCTATGGAATCTTCTGCTCCTGAGATTCTCTCTTCCATCTCTTGTATTCTGTTGGTAAAGCTTGTATCTACAGCTCCTTGTCTCTTCTTTTGGTTTTCTATATCCAGGGTTGTTTCCATGTGTTCTTTCTTGATTGCTTCTATTTCCATTTTTAATTCCTTCCACTGTTTGATTGTGTTTTCCTTTAATTCTTTCAGTGATTTTTGTGTCTCCTCTCTATGGGCTTCTACTTGTTTATTTATGTTTTCCTGGAATTCTTTCATGCATTTTTGCGATTCCTCTCTGTAGGCTTCTACTTGTTCTCTAAGGGAGTTCATCATGTCTTTCTTGAAGTTCTCCAGCATCATGATCAAATATGATTTTGAATCTAGATCTTGCTTTTCTGGTGTGTTTGGATATTCCATGTTTGTTTTGATGGGAGAATTGGGCTCGATGGTGCCATGTAGTCTTGGTTTCTGTTGCTTGGGTTCCTGCGCTTGCCTCTCGCCATCAAATTATCTCTAGTGTTACTTTGTTCTGCTATTTCTGACAGTGGCTAAACTGTCCTATAGGCCTGTGTGTCAGGAGTGCTGTAGACCTGTTTTCCTCTCTTTCAGTCAGTTATGGGGACAGAGTGTTCTGCTTTCGGGCGTGTAGTTTTTCCTTTCTACGGGTCTTCAGCTGTTCCTGTGGACCTGTGCCTTGAGTTCACCAGGCAGGTCACTTGCAGCAGAAAAGTTAGTCTTACCTTTGGTCCCGAGGCTCGAGTTCGCTCGCGGGGTTCTGCCCACGTGCTCTCTGCGGTGGCAGCGACCGAGAAGATCTGCGCCGCCTCTTCCGGGAGCCTCCGTGCACCAGGGTTCCAGATGGCCTCCGGTGTTTTCCTCTGGAATCAGCAATGTGTGTAGAGAGCAGTCTCTTCTGGTTTCGCAGGCTTGTCTGCCTCTCTGAAGGTTTAGCTCTCCCTCCCACGGGATTTGGGTGCAGAGAACTGTTTACCCGGTCTGTTTCCTTCAGGATCCGGATCGGTGTCTCAGGCAGGGCTCCTGCTGCTCCTGGCCCTCCCCACAGGAACCCAGAGGCCTTGTACAGTTTCCTCTTGGGTCAGGGATGTGGGCAGGGTGGGCAGTGTTGGTGGTCTCTTCCGGGCTCTGCAGCCTCAGGAGTGCCCACCCGACCAGGCAGTAAGGTATCTCTCCCACGGTTCTGGGAGCAGAGAGCTGCTGCGGGCCGATCCGGCGGTGTGGGACTTCCGTAAACACAGGACGTGCCTGGTCCTAGAGGGATTCTGCCTCTGTTGTCCCGATTCCACCAGGCAAGTCACTTGCAGCAGATAAGTTAGTCTTACCTGTGGCCCCGAGGCTCGAGTTCGCTCGCGGGGTTCTGCCCACGGGCTCTCCGCGGTGGCAGCGACCGGGAAGATCTGCCTCTAGAACTTCTTATACGTGGACTCACACTGTGTCTTCCGATCACAGGTCTGTGAAACTTATCCAGATTGTTGGGTGTGTGTAAGCTTCATTCCTGAGTAGCATTCCATTACACATACACATACTCTGATAGACATTTGGGTTATTTCTAGCTTCTGGCTTTTGTGAACAATGTGAACGTGTGTGTGTGTGTGTGTGTGTGTGTGTGTGTGTGTGTGTGTGTGTGTGTGTAAAGAGGTTAGAGGAGTAGGGGACAACCTTCCACTTTCAGAAATTAATTTTCTCTAACGTGTGGAATCTGGGTATTGGGCTTTGATCCACAAGTTTAGCAGCAAACACCTTTACAAGTCTAATCTCATGATTCTTATTTTTATTTGTTACATTTTGTTGTTTCTGTTTGTTCTTAAGTGATGATAATGCCTAGACATTTTTGTAAGCACTGTGGCTGTTTTTAGGCATGAATACGTTGCATAATAATACATGTAGAATTTATGTGCATAGCCAAATCAAGGTAGTTAGCATATCCATCACCTCCCACAGCCACATTTCTGTGTGCTGAGGCATTAGACACCCTCTCTGCTGGCTGTTTTGAAATACCCACTGCAACATTGCTACCATGGGATGGAGTGAAGAACCAGAACACCTGTTGTCTTTAGTTGTGGCTGTCCCCACCAGCTCTTAGCTCCCACTCTCCTCAGCACGTCCTTTCAGAGCCTCTGCTGACCACTGTTCTTTCCCATTCTATAAGATCTTTAGACAGTGAGTCCTTGCACAACTGACTTGGATTTCTGTGCATGGCTTATTCCACTTATCATAATGTCTTCCAGGCACAAACGTTAGGGTTTAGTTTTTAACTGGCTGAATGATGCTCTGTTGTGTATATCAACTGCCTTTTATAAAAAACAAAAGGCAAAAACCAAACCAAACCAAACCAACAACAACAACAACTACAACAACATCAACTACAACAACAACAACAACAACAACAACAACAACAACACACACACACACACATACAAGGAAAGAAAGAAAAGAAAAGAAATTATCAGGGAAATTTGCTTCTGGGAGGTTGTTTTTTTTTTTTTTTTTTTTTCCCCCTAGTGATGGAGGTCAAGCCCAGGCCTACTCAAGCAATTGATCACTGAACTATCTATCCCTCAGTTCCACCCTTAGTTTTAGTCCAAAGAGAATTCTTAAAGCGTTATCTAGTCAACAGCATTCCACAGGGGTCACTGATATAAGAGACAAGAAGCACAGAATGTTACTCTGGGGCGCTAAGGAGAAATATATTTCCCCTTTAGCCTCTCCACTTAGCTTTCTGCCAGCCACGGAGATTTAGAGGGCTAACCTCAGACTATGAGAGGAGGAAGGCTTCAGCCCTGCTTCGTCCAGTCCAAATGAAAACTCAGGTCCTTCCTTGTGATGCAATTGGGTTTCCCAGGATGATGTAGGTGCTCTGAATCCACATGTGCATGTGTGTGTCTGTGGATTCCATGTTGGGTAGACAATGGCTAGAGGCCAGTGTCCTAGACCCCTACCTCTCCACTGACACACAGACATGGCCCCCAAAGCAAGAAGATTAAGTCTGGTAGACGGGGAAGTAGGAAAGATGCTGGAAGCTGTGAGGCACAGGAGGGTGCTGTGCCCTTGCTGGGAGTTGTCTTGTGGCTTGACCTGTTCCTAATACTAGAACTCTACCAGGGAACACTGGCCAGAAGAAACACACGCATGCTCCCTGTGGGTAGGTGCTAATGGTGAAACACTCCCAATCCCTGCCTTCTCCTCCCCACCAAACAATCCCAGACTCCTCTTTTATTTGGTTTGCCCTCCCTCTTGAGTGCTGGAAATCTCAGTGCAGGTGGGTGGGCTGGGAGGCACTCCTTGACTGTGTTGGAAAATACTGGGCCAGACTCACTGGGGTAGCTGATGAAAGAGTTCTTGGGATTGTATCAGAAAGGAGCTTGTTATTTATTTACTAATTTATTTTTAACTAACAGGTGAAAATAATGTATACTTATGGTATAGAATCTGACACTTGGCTACATGTATACATTGTGAAATGTCTAACACACGCTATCCCGGCACGCATTAGTTTAGGAACTTACTCTTGTGTTAGTGGTAAGAACACTTAAAAATCTACTCTTAGCAATTTAAAAATAAACATTGTCAATAATTATAGTCACTTTGATGTACGATAGATCTCTTGAACTTATCATTCATGTGTAACCAGAATTCCGTTTTGTCCCTTGAACCACATCAAACCAATCTTTCTTTCTCACCCCCAGATTCTACTCTTTGTTTCTTCTTTCCTCCTTGTCCCCACTCCCCATTCTCCCCTCTCCTCTTCTCACCTCTTCTTCTTTGAGAAAGAATCCCATGTAGCTCAGGCTGGCTTTGAACTATCTATGTAGCTCAGGATGTCCTTGACCTTCTGGTCCTCCTAACTCTGCCTCTCAAGTGTGAGGTAAAACCCAGGACTTCTTTTTTGTGTCAGGAAAGCACTCTACTAACTGAGCTACATCCCTAGCCTGACTTTCTGTGTCTGAAATACTGACTTAAACATTTTCATGTATAGGGGCTGGAGAAATGGCTCAGAGGTTAAAAGTGTTTGCTGCTCTTCCCGAGGACCTGAGTTTAGTTTCAGCACCCATGTCAGGTCTTTGTAAACTGCCTGTCACCACAGCGCCAGAGGATATATCGCCCTCTTCTGGCTACTGAGAGCACTGCATCAACATGGCAAACTTCACAGGTAAAAATAAGAAAAGCAACTTTTAAAATTTTTTTCACATGGGATTGACATTATGTGACAATTATCAGCTTTTTTTGCATCTGACTTTTTTTATTTGATATCCTTCAAGTGTATCCATGTCCTGGGCTATGAACAAGACCCACCTCCAACAATAACCCTGATTTGCCCATTCGACTTCTCTTCAGAGGATTTTTTTTTTTTAAAAAAATTGAGTCTTAATTACTTTTCTCATTGCTCACAAAACGCCCAACAAAAAAAAACTTGTAAAGAAAGATTTTATGTTGCCTCTTGGTTCAAGGGAACAGCTCAGCGTGGCAGCAGGAACACGAAGAGCCTGGTAGCCTGGTTATCCTGTGCCCACAAGCAGGAAAGGAGAGGTCACTGGGCCAGTCCAAGACCCAGCCCATAAAGTTGTGCCTCTTTCTAATTTTCCACAATTTCCCTTCTTAAGTGCACCTAGAGGTGTTTCCATGGTGATGCTAAATTCAGTCACGTTGGCAGTGAAGGTACCCCTTGCTCTGTGGCTCTAACTTAGGGCCCCACGATGCTGAGTAAGCACTTCTGTCACTGACCACACCCCTACCCCTTGTTTCCTTCTTTATAAGGGCAGTATAGTATTTCACTACACATGGGTACCATATTTTTTTCTGTCTTCAACTGTTGATGAACACTTAGTTTGAGTCTGTATCTTAACTGAATAGAGATGCAATGGCTGTGAGGATGCAGATTGATCTCTTCAGCTAACTGATCTTGTGTCTTTCACATATACACCCAGAAAGCAGGTTGATGTTTTGCACAGTAGCTTCTATTTTTACTTTGTGGAAGAATCCCTACATTGCTTTCCATAAGGTCTTCATTAGTGTGTGTTTCTGCCAAACAGTGTGCAAGGATTCTCCTTTCTCTGGAGATTCACCAGTCCTTCTGTTTTGGTAACTGCCAGTCTACCAGGGTGAAGTGATATCTCACTGTGGTCAAGCTCTTCCAAAACCTCTCTTGCCTCTCAAGGTTCTATAATGTGGAAGCTGGTGGCTTCTGCTCCTCCAGGGGGCCAGGTCCACTCACTGTCTAAAAGAAGAATTCCTCTTGGTGACTGATCATCTTGTTTTTTCCTCAACCACACCTCTGAGGCTCCTGGTAGGTTATTTTGGTGAATTGAAATCTAGGCAGATGGGAATCACCACTTTGATCGCTGGGAATGGTTCCCTCGAATTCCCAATTTAGAATTTTGGGCAGTCAGAGTAGAAACAGCTTTTAGAGAGAACCCATATTGAATTGAGTCTCTGATATCTAAAGATGGTGATGAATGCAGACTTTGGAAACAGCTTTGTAAGTTCAGCAGAACTCTTTCCACCCACTCTTGGTAGAGTTTAGAATTAAAAAAAAAAAAAAACCTGTCTCAATATAGGCTTGATTCAGGAATCCCAACACTGTGCAGGGAGGGAAACAATTACAGCCCGGTGACTTCATGCTGCAGAAATAGAAAGGAGAACTGAGATTAAAGATGGCGCTACACCTACCCGACACACAGTTGGATGTGGCGGGTTTTTTTTTTTTTTCTTTTGCCAGACAAGAAATCTTAAATTGAGGGTTTTAGGGCCATCCAAATGGCAGTGTCTCTACATGATATTCCCCATGCTTAGAGAGATTGCTGCTGTGGCTTGGTGTGTTTTCAGGATGAAGCAGTGTTTGAATTGCTATGTGCTCAAATCACAAGTGAAAGCCAGGTGGTCTAGATAAGGGATTTGCTCTTGACAGCAGCCTGTGAATGTAATTCAACCACTGAAATCAGTAGTTTCCTCAATTCGGACACCTAGTGCACACTGAGCCCTGCGTTTCCCAATCAAAACACATTGCAGGAAAGAAGAAAATGAACAGAGCACAATGAAGCTGGAGGGATATTACAAAACCCAGTCTTAAGAACTCGAAATCCAGGCATGGGGTATTTTCCTATAATTTGAGCCCTTAGGAGTCTGAGGCAGGAGGATTTTGAGTTTAGAGCCAGTCAGGACTATATAACGGAGTTCTAGCCAGCCTCATCCACAAAGCAAGACTTTTCCTCAAAAGCATACGCAAAAATCAGCCAACTAAGGAACCAACCAACAAAAACCCTGGGGTCTGGGAGAGGTGGCTCAGGCAGTCGAGTGTGAGGACTTGAGTCGACTCCCAGAAATTACACTGAATGCCAGGCTAGGGGTGCGGGGAGGTTCTAATTCAAGTACCGGGTAAGCACAGATAGGAAGAGTCCTCGGGGCTGGATGGGCAAGTTTGCCTAGTCTAGCCAGTGAGTCCCAGGCCCCAGGACGGACAACTCCTGAGGAATAATATCCCAAGTTGACTTTTGGACTCTACACAAACACACCCCTCGCCATCCTCTACACCTCATAAAAAAACACCAAGAATGCAGCAACAATCAAAACTCAGCTTTGAGCCCTGAATTTTTTTTTATTAAGATACATATTTGGGTATGGAATTGCCAAAAATGCCACCCATTTCTTGAGGTTAGCCAAATATTAAGTGAACTAGTAGGACATGTTAAATAGGCTGTGTTTACTTAGACATTGAGACCTTTTGAAAGGACCTAGAGGCTGAGAAGTAAATTTGACCTCGCACTGTCAAGTTCCATGCCCACTCCAGGTGGCAAGGTCTCTGTCTTAGTTACTTTTCGATTGCTGAGATAAGACCGTGTGACCAAGGTAAATTGTAAACGAATATGGGTACTGAGAATTATGATTCCAGAGAATTAGAGTTCATGATCATCAAGGGTGCCAGCAGGCTGCATGGTGCTGGAGCAGTGGGCTGAAACACTATATCTTATCCTCAAGTAGGGGGCAAAGCAATCATCTTGGGATGGCATGGTGGCATGAATGTTCGGAATCGCAAAGCCTGTCTCCAGTGACACACCTCCTTTACCAAGTTCACACCCCCTAATCCTTCCCAAAGGGCCCCACCAACTGTGGACCAAGTATTTAACCATATTTAGGTATGTGTTGGGGGTAGTTCTCACTCAAACCACTCTCATCTCTTCTAACATGTATATTTGGTGTGACTATGGAGCCAATAACCTGAGGCTGGGTGGTGTGGTGTGTGCATACTCCCTATTGCTAAAGTCAAAGAAATGGGGAGGCAAAAAGGAAGGGCAAAGGAAGTTGCCAGCCTGGGGCTGTGGCTCTGAGATAAGGCTAGGGAGAATAGAGGTGAGAGGTAGCTCTGTCCAGCTGCTCCAAGGGGCTTGCAGGAGGTCCATGCCATTGCCAGCTCCCCCAGAGAGAACCGAATTGCTGGATTTGATTCCAGCAGGAGGTGAAATGAAGAACCAGTCTGTTTACCCGGCTAGTCTCATGAAAGGAGTCGGATATTGGCAGAAATTTCAAATTCTGACTGTGGGGACCAAGCTATTTATGTTGCAAACATTTGAATGGCTTCCCTCACCCCCTCTTCTCCCACAATTCAAGATGGGCATCCTTCCAGGACCGTCTTTGCACCCAGCCAGCTTCCAAAAACTGCCTGGCATTTTCTCTGTCTAACCTGCAAGGCAAGGCGTCCGGCTGAATAAATGCCCCAGCTGAGCTCCCTGTGTGCTCAAGTTTAATATGTACTTGACCTCTTTGTCTTTCAGAAATGAAATTTATTGAGTTTGGATTCCAGTGCCCCCCTGGCCCCCACTAACATCTAATTAATGAGATCACACTTTGACTTCAAAAGTGCAGGAGAAAATGAGGAGATGTATTATGATGTCCTCTCCACAGGAACCCCCTGGTCGGGGCTGGGGAACCAGCCAGGGGTCTTTTGAAGTATCTGAGTTGGTGGTCTGCAGTTCTGCCAGAATGCAAGATAAGCAGGTCGGGTCTGCCTTTGTGGTTCTCTTTTTCTCCAGTAAAAAGCCATTATCTTCCCTTTTGTTGTCATTGACTCTTCTTGGCTTGAGTTTCCCAGGCTCTGAATCTGAGCTCCTTTGATGCAAGAGACAAGGGGGACTGCCAAATGGATCCCCCATCCTCACCCCCTCCAACATCCTTATACTACCTGAATTCCAACTGTGAAACCATGTCTTCATCACCAGGGCAATGTATCTGAGAAAGCTATGAAAATATATCATCAGAAACAGGGTAATGCCCTGATAGTCCCACGAAGTACAGTCATCATCCCATGGAGTAGAGGTTAGAAGTGGCCAAAAAGGCAGAAAGATAGAAGAAAAAGATGGCCGAAATGGTATTGGTGTCAGCAGCTTAAATGACAGTAGAGGTTTTCCTTTCAATCTCTTGCCTCTGAATATCTTAACTTGGGATGCTGCTGATAGTGGCTTACCCTCAAGAGATGGGGCTAATTACTTAGAAGGGACAGAAGATGGATTCCAGGAGATTTCACTTGACATCACAGGGACATATACGTAGGCCTGGGCAATTCATGGGCATGGAACTTCAGTTAACACTCAGACCCACCTATAGAAAATGACTAATGCCCAGGAGTTTTTGACATTCTATTAGTTACACATCTGGTTGCTGTGGTTAAAAAAAAAAAAAAAGCAAAAGCATCTTAAAGGAAGGAAGGAAGGAAGGGATAATCTGGCTCAAAGTCCAAGGGGACACAGTCCTCAGTGGTGAGCAAGCACTTGAGGAAGACAGTGAAGGGCACTAGTGTTTGGTGAGCTTTCTCCTTTTTATTTGGTCAAGCAGTTAGGGTGGGTCTTCCCACCTTATTTAATTTAATACTAGAGATTCCTCACTGGCATGTCCGAGGCTAGCCTAATCTAGATTATCTCCCATAGGCATGCCCAGGGACTGGTTTCCTCTGGGTGCTCACATTCTGTCAAGTTGAAGATTGAGGCTAAGTGCCATAGGTACTTTACAGTAGATATATGGTCTTTCTGAGAATGCCCCAAGGAAGGTGCAGGAGCTACAGTTGTGCTAGAGACATAAATGAATAGGCAGCCTTACATCACGTGGCTAATTCTGTGCCTAGCAAGCAGAGCATTCTCAAAAGTGGTACTACTTGGCTGATATCATGGATGAGGGGAAAGGAGACATTTCAGAGCCCGAGTAAGAGAGAAAGATGGTGAAGAAGAAGGAGGAGGAGGAAGAGGAAGAGGAGGAGAAGCAGCAGCAGGTAGAGATAGGGATAATATTGAAGATGACAATGCTTGGTATGAAGGAAAAAATAATGCACAGGTCAAGGGTTCAGAACAGAGTCAAGGGCTCCCTAGTGGGTAGCAAAATGGGTGTCCATAGGCTCACAACACACAGGCCACACTACTCCAGGCACCAAGGGATCCTAGGCTTTGTTCTCAGTCCAGAGAGAGAGAGAGAGAGAGAGAGAGAGAGAGAGAGAGAGAGAGAGAGAGAGAGAGAGAGAGAGAGAGAGACTTTTTTCTAGTGTGATCATGAAAATCATGAAAAAAAAAAAAAAGAGTAGGTTTTGTGCTTACAGCCCCAGGCTTGGCCATCCTGCTTGGCCACTCATCCTGTAACAAAGAAGAATGCCCTCCCCTTTCTTGCTGTTTTTCAAAAGCTGCCTCTCTCCATCTCTTCCTCTTAATGATCCTTTAATGGAATAAGTCAAGAAACTCACCTGGCCTTTGTAGCTTTATCCCCAAGAAAGGCTGAGAAGATAGGTTAAGAATGTCTGTCCTGCCAAACAAAAGAAGCCACATGGAGAGCGACAGCATGATGGGACAGATAGAATCTAGGTATCTGGGCAATCCTAGCAGCTGTTGAGCCTTTCCTCAGAGAAATTTGTTAAACAATCTCCAAGTCTTGTATAATTAGATGACAACATTTATTTGCAAATAGGACGGCTGATGGTGACAGCGCTATAATTTATGTCTTCAATAAGTGACTCATGCCCAGCGCCAGAATGGATCCAATGCCATTCTATCTCGCCCCTGGTTTTCACAGCTTTTCATTTATATTGGGGATGTAAGTGACAAGATACAACATGTGACAGTCCAAGTTGTTGGAGGCTTCATTCTCAGATTGCCAATTGTGCTCGGTTTTGATAAGATAATTACTCTATTTTGTGTTTGTTTCTTGCTTCTCTTAGGGCAAATTGGACCATATTGGGCTGTCTCTGAAGCATTTCTCCTCATGCACTGTAGACAGAAAGTACAGGTAGTTACTGTTTTGTTACTTGTGGCCAGAAGTGTCCCAGTTAGGCAGAGAACATTCTGGAATCTCTGGGTAGACAGAAACCAGCACTGTTCTCTTTATTTATCTTACATTTAAATCATCAAATTGCCTCCTTAGAATTACTGGCAAATGCCATCCCTCTATTTGAAGAAGCACACAGTTTGTCATCTGAACTAGAGGCTTTTGGAGAATAACGGGGGCATTGTCCTTATACTCTGGAAGTTGTTGAATTTGGATATGTGGAAATGCTATCTTCTTTACTTGTAAACACTTAGGGACCAAGTGCACTTGTCAAGCCCTATAAAATCCTTTTATTTAATGGGGAGAAACATTTAAGGTTAAGGGGACAGGGATGCTAGTTCTGAACTTTTCCTTTCAGCACGATATCAGGAGTCTTGAGCGAGCACAGTGACAGAAGACTGCAAAGCAGGAGAGACAAGGATTTTGGAAAAGAACCAGAACTGCTATTTTCATAGGCAAGTTTGATTGTACCTTATAGAAAAATCAAGAGAGGCCAGGTGGGAGGCAGGTTCATGCCTTTAATGCCAACCCAGGAGATAGGAAGTCCTCTACCATTTTGAGGCCAGCCTGGTGTACATAACGAGTTTCAGGCTAGCCAGGGCTACATAGTAAGGATCCTGTCTCAAACAAAAACCAACCAACCAACCAAACAAACAAACAAAAACCAAACCAAACCAAACCGAAACAAAACAAAATGAAATAAGCAAGCAAACAGCCAAAACCAACAGCAATCCAAACCAAAAAGCCCCCAAGGGGAACTAAGGGCAATGATTAGAATTAATAGAAAAGTTTATTGGTTTGTTGACTCTAAGATCATTCATTATAAAGCAAGAGAGATGGGCCCATGAAATTCTCCTGCCACAAAGACTGAGGGTCTGAAAAACTGGCTCTACAAAGAAGTGCAGAAGTGTAGATCGCTCCTGAGAGACACAGCCAGAATACAGCAAATACAGAGGCGAATGTCAGCAGCAAACCACTGAACTGAGAATAGGACCCCGTTGAAGGAATCAGAGAAAGAACTGGAAGAGCTTGAAGGGCTCGAGACCCCATATGTACAACAATGCCAAGCAACCAGAGCTTCCAGGGACTAAGCCACTACCTAAAGACTATACATGGACTGACCCTGGACTCTGACCTCATAGGTAAATGAATATCCTAGTAAGAGCAGCAGTGGAAGGGGAAGCCTTTGGTCCTGCTAAGACTGAACCCCCAGTGAACGTGATTGTTGGGGGGAGGGCGGCAATGGGGGAGGGTTGGGAGGGGAACACCCATAAGGAAGGGAGGGGGGGGATGTTTGCCCGGAAACCGGAAAGGAATAACACTCAAAATGTATATAAGAAATACTCAAGTTAATAAAAAAAAAAAAAAAAAAAAAAAAAAAGAAGTCTAGGTGAAGACTTAGTGGAAAATTTCACCGTGTTCTCAGGGTAGAATTCTACCTAAAACACAATACTTTAGGGAAGGTATAATTTCATTAATTATAATTCTTAACTTCATTTTCCCTTGAGTTGCTTGTATTTGTTGTATTTATCTCTTGATAAAAAAGGTAACGTGCATCTACATACCTACTGCCCAAAACAAACACTGAACCCTTGACACAATGGCCGGTGTCCTAGATCACCCCATGTCTCAGCAGCATGTGGGACATCGTTCTGAATCACATCCTTGCTCATTATTCCTCTTTTTATGTTGTTTTATGTTGTTTTCCTTCTGCTTAGGTTTTCCTTAAACTGTATGCTTCTCATTTATTATTTTATTTTTTAACTTTACCAAGATCTTTACTTAGACCTGCGTTAAGTCTCCCAGGAGTTACTTTAGATGACATCGTTGAGATTCTTCTACATCACTGAGCCTTACTGAAGTTACTGGGTATGGCTGTTTTGTGATTTTCTTTTTTACACTGAATCGACCACAGCAGGTTGATGTGCTTTTCCAGAAATTGGTGTTTGGGTGTTGAACTGGTTTTTTTTGTGCAGTTTCTTGTTCTACATATGTAAGAGTTTGTCTTGATTATTTCTAAGGGCAAGGAAAGATTTCTTTAAAAGACACAAGGAAGGTAACACAGGTTGCTGGTTATTTAAAAGGCCAGTAAACTACATTTTATTAAAATTAATAACTTTTGTTCTTCGGGTAGATACCTTAAGGAAAGTGAAAAGACACCTTTGAAACAGAGGGCAATACACAAAAGTCAATTATAAACTTGCTGTAATCCACAAAGTCTAGAGATGATTGGTTACAGGATGTGAAATACTGATAATCCAAAGGAAAATTATACCCAAATTAAGATGAGTAAAAGTTAACAAATCAACATTTTGTAAAAGGAGTATAAAGACATCAAATAAACACACAAAGAAGCAATTCATATCATTCATGATCTGGGGAATGAAGATTAAGGTCCAGAATGATATGCCAATCTTAACCACTCAACTGGAAAACATTCAAATGCTTGACAGCACCAAGTTAGTGGTGTTTGGATGTGCAGTGTCTCTGAAACATTGCCTTGCTGGAAGACATTTGATCTTTTTCTTCTAAAGTGGATGTTTATACATGCACCTGTCCATTCTGTTTCTCGTAGGCAATGATTCCATAAGACACAAAAGTACGGACCACGAAGAGGACAATTTCCATTAAGAAATGATTATTTATTTCCAAACCCAATTTGGAAATGGCAGCAGCAGATGGGGGATTTATTACTGTAGGGTTACACCAGAGGGTCCTTATCAGATCTGGAAAAGCCTGCCTACTGAGGTTGGGAAGGAGGCAAACTCCATCCTGGAAGATGTTTGCCTCCGTGGAGGGCAAGGTATTGAAGAACACAAATGGTTTATTTTCTCTAGCAATTAGATAAAATGCAAATGAAAGCTAGAAGATTCTATTTCACATGCACGGGTACCAAATGTAGTTCAGAATTTGATATCACAGAAGATAATTAATAGTTATCTTACATTGCTGTTGGGAGCATAAACTAGCAAAACTAATTAGGAAGAAAAAAATTAAATTTCAAAAAAAGTCGAACATGTTTCAACATCTTTAAATGCGCACCCTAGATAAATTCACAGATGTGTGTAAGACTCCCAACCACAGTCTAAATAGCATCAAAGCGAAGCAACCCAGATGCCCACTAATAGGAGAATGGATAAATTATCTGGGTGATACACTGATGTACTTTGTAGTGGGCTGGGGGATGGTCAGGAAACTTAAACATCAAAGGCCAGATGGTAAATATTGCAGGCTTAGCAGGTCACACTCTCTCTGCTGCCACTGCTATTCCACCACTGCAGTAGGGAAGCAGCCATAGGCAATACTTAAATGAACGACCATGGAGGTACTCCGACAACTTTATGCATAAACAAAGAGGTGTCTGGCTGGGTTTGGGCTCAAGGGTCAACATCTGCTCTATTGAATGAGGATGAAGCACTTTGAAAGACATATACTAATATGAATGATGTTGGTTCCATCAACAGGAAATTGAGTGAAAAACCTAAATTGCAGAAGAAAATATGTAATGTGATTGAATTAGGAGAAATCACTTTTGGGGATGCTTAGATGAAGTAGTGAGAATGTATATATAATCAAGAATGAGACTATTATCTTATAATTTTCTGTCTTTTTCTCTCCCTCTTTCCATCCCCCACTCCCTGCCTCCTTCTCTGCCTTCTTTCTTTCAATCTGTCTTTCTGTATTGAGAAAGAATCTTGTTATATAACCTAAGAACCAGGTATCTCAGGTTGGCATTGAACTTGCAGTCCTCCTGTCTCTACCTCCAGAATGCTAGGTTAACAGACATATGTTGCCACCCACTGTTCTGTGGATAGTTACTATTGCTCTTGGACCACATGGTTACGTTGGCCACACAAATGCCATTTGGGTTGAGTGGCTCGAGAAGCTAAAGCAGATTTGAGGATGAACTGCTTCAGAGCGGCTGCTGCCTGTCTGAGGTGAAGGAATAGGACTCCTGCCTGGAGGTTGTCTGTTGACCTTTGGGGCTAGCCTCTAGCATCACCGTAGGTGGACCATGTTTTTACCTCAGGCAACTCATTTGTCCTTTTCTGAACTCATTTCCTCTTCTGAAATTTAGGAGTCTTATATCTGGTTTCCATTGTCTCTGTGACTACAAAGAGGGATGTCATATCTAAAAGAAGCCCAGAGGTAGCCATTCCCAACCCCAAGAGTCTGAAGAGAGGACGGCATATCTTACATTTTCTGTAAAAGTTTCCACTTATGTGACAGTCTGCAGAGACTGATCCTTCTCCGTTGCTGGGAACTGCTATATACTGCTGCATTGTTTGTAACATTTGCCTTCTTTGGGCCCTTGGGCTTTTGAAAACCCATTGCAGTCAAAGGGGTGGGACACAAAAGCACAGAATTTAATCATGTTTCTTTGGAAGCTTCCTGCACTAAGCGGGGTTTGCTTATCTCTGAGGCTATAATGATTCTTCCTACTTTTCTCCATTGTGAATGAGATATCTTTCTTCCCTTTTGAACTATTGTGCTTCGTGATGACTGTCCCAAATTTCTAGAATTATAGAACCACACTGGCAGAGGACTCCAGAGAGGCCAGCCCTTGCTCAAGTCATATTCTTTGAGGCTCGTTTTTTGAAGAGGTGAACACTGATTTTTTTTATCTTTATTAACTTGAGTATTTCTTATTTACATTTTGATTGTTATTCTCCTTCCCGGTTTCCAGGCCAACATCCCCCTAACCCCTCCCCTTCTATATGGGTGTTCCCCTCCTCATACTCCCCCCATTACTACCCTCCCCCCAACAATCACGTCCACTGGGGTTTCAGTCTTGGCAAGACCAAGGGCTTCCCTTCCACTGGTGCTCTTACTAGGCTATTCATTGCTACCTATGAGGTCAGAGTCCAGGGTCAGTCCATGTATAGTCTTTGGGTAGTGGCTTAGTCCCTGGAAGCTCTGGTTGCTTGGCATTGTTGTTCATATGGGGTCTCGAGCCCCTCAAGCTCTTCCAGTCCTTTCTCTGATTCCTTCAACGGGGTTCCCGTTCTCAGTTCAGTGGTTTGCTGCTGGCATTTGCCTAGGTATTGAGCATTGATTTTTAAGGAAGATTTATTTTTATTCTCAATTATATTTATGCATGCGTGTGTGTGTGTGTGTGTGTGTGTGTGTGTGTGTGTGTGTGTGTGTGTGTGTGTGTGTGCATCTGCATGTGGGCATAGTTGCCTGCAGGAGCCAGAAGATAGGTGTTGGATCTTCTGGGGTTGGAGTTATATGTGGTTGTGAATTGCCTGATATGGCTTCTAGGAACCAAATAGTTTCTCCTTAAAAGCAATATATGCTTTTAATTGCTGAGCCATTTCCCCAGATTATTTTTTGGAGTGATGGGGAACTCATTCCCAGTGCAGGAAGCAGGACTTTGAATCTATTTCACCTAATCTGGGAAGGTAGTAGACTTTCAGTGATTGGCTGAGTAAGGTTGGGCAAAAACTGCTGCTTTTCTGTTCCTAGCCAGTGTCTAATAACTACACTTTATTTACCTTAACATTGCTACGAGAGGTAGAGGAGAATTTACACAGCAAAGCGCTTTGTGCACAAATTGGATGGATGGATACAGCCTAGCACTTGCTCCTTTCAGTGGGTTACATAGAAATATCCGTGCCTACGCCTAAGTCTCCAGGGATGTGGCCAGGCACCTCAGCCACCTCCAATGACAAGGACAATGATTTGCTTACAGAAGATGTACCTTGAAATAGCTGGTCATGATTCCATATGGAAATGGTGACAACGGAAGGCCACAGGGCCACCATTCCTATGATAGTTTCTGTAAGTATTCTCGGTCAGACATGGATGAGTTTCTCATGTTTGTGTCCCACTATGGGATATGATTACAGGCACACTTGGGAGCCTGGGTGGTCTTCAACCATGAGGTACAGGCTTTGGTGAGGTCACAAATCAGGGGCCCGATTTCTTGAGGGAACTTAAAAATTGCACCCACCATGTATTGACAGAGCTTTAGAATAAACTATTTGCTTAATTGCTGCTGCAAAGGGGGATGTCTGTTTTCTGCTACATAAATATATAAACACACACACACACACACACACACACACACACACACACACACACACACAGCTTACATCTTTCCTCCTGACAGTATTTCTCTTTTTCCTGCCCGGGTTAAACAGAAAAGCTCCAGCCCTTCACTGGAGAAGTACAGAGATGCTGAAATGTCACAATGGCCGTGAGCGCTGCTCCTGCTTCCTGCACATGCAGATACCCAAGTCTCTGTAGATGTGTTTGGAATCAGTGTTGGATGTTTCTATGTTTTTGGTCTCTTAGTCAAGAAATCCAAATCGCCCTCCATCCACACCCCCACGCCCAAGTTTGTAAAACTGTCAAGGGAACATTATTTCAAGCAAACCAATAGAAAAAGATCAGAATTCACTGCCTACAATATTAAGAGTAGTTAAGGGCCCCAGTTTATAACCTAGAGTATTTTTTGATGAGCTCTAAAGGGAAGAGGGACTGGCTACAAAGGGAGCAATTTGGGCTGTTCTCCATTAGAAAAGATTTATTTTAATTATGATTATGTATGCATGGGTATGTGTGTGGTTATGTGCATACTGGTGCAGGTGCCTGCAGAAGCCAGAAGTGTGCAATTCTTAGGAGCTGGACTTCCAGGTGGTTGTGAGCTTGTGGGTGTTAGCAATCAAGCTTGGGTCCTCTGGAAGTGTAATATGTACTCTTATCTACTGAGCCATCTCTCCAATTCCCGGTGATTCTCTGTTTTGATGGATAAATTAGGTCACATAGTCATCTTTCCTCTGGGGACTGTCAATTCCCACAATGCATCAGATTTTAATCACATACATGATTATGCATGGGCATAAGATGGGAAAAAAAAAGCCGAAAGGGAATTCTTCCTAAAAGTTCACTTTGGGCACAATTTGTCTTACTGTGTGTATGCATCTCAAACAATTTAGGCTGGATTGACCTTTCCATTCTTGGACCTGGGATGCCTTGTAGGTATACTTGAATGACTCGAGTTGTCCCATTGTTTGGAGAGGTGTGTGCCTGTGTGTGTGTGTGTGTGTGTGTGTGTGTGTGTGTGTTTAGATCATGTAGATGTCTGTGTATGTCAGGGGGTTTCCAAATTTGCTGGGTGCTTGGAGACATGTGGGGAGCATACAATCCATGCAGGTAAAGGATCTAGGCTGCCAAGTATATTGCTAGAATTACAACCCAAACCAAGGAACCCCTCGTTATTGGGCTTTTCCCTATGCTTGCCTTCATTACTTGGATTTGAGATAGGAAATTGCAAAGAGCTACCAGTTCTGCACCTGAGGTTCTCTCTGTGAGGGAGGAACTTAATTTTTCCTAAGTTTATTTAAAAATTATTTTATGGCGATATCGGTAAATAGGTTCGTTGTCTAAAAATACCAGTCAGGTACTTAAAAGCATGAGGCGGAAGCTGGAAATTGCTCCATCTCTCAACAGAGACCCCTCCTGTTCACGATACAGACTGCAAGAGATGTGGACACTTCATAGATGTGGTCAGGGAAGGATAGTAAAAACCCCTTACAATCAGCAGAAAGCATTGAAAGCAACAAGAAGCAAGGCTTTCCCCAAGCATCTTACCAATTTCATCTCAATTAATTATGCCTGCATGATCTCCATTTCATAAAGGAGGTATGGAGATGTGGAAAGCTTAAGGAACTGGCCCAGTGCTAGGTGGCATGGCCAGTGACACTGTTCTTCATCTTCATGTCATGTTGAAGAGAGGATTTTTTTTTTTTGAGACAGGGTCTCATTCTGTAACCTTGGCTACCTTTGAATTCACTCTGTAGACCTAGCTGGCCATGAATTTGCAGAGATTCACCTGCCTTACCTCCGAGTGCTGAAATTAAAGGCATGTGCCAACAGGCCCAGTAGGTTTGGGATTTGCATCCGTCCTTTGAACTACCATGTCCTATATATTTCAAGTTATGCACTTGAACTTATAAAGAAAACACGTCTAAACAGGGTGCCAGTCAGCTTTGGAGTCTGCGATGGCAGTGAGTTTGGGTGTGTGCATAACTAACACACTTTGTGAACTCTGGTATACTGTGGTGAATGCGTTTGCCATAAGGTACCTGAATGTCCCCACGGGTTTGTGCATTTAGGTGTACAGAGATGAAAGTGCTATTCTCCCTAGTATGCATTTTGGAACAAGTATTTAAGGTTAAAAACTAGGTTGAGGTGAAGCTGTGGCTGTGAGGCCCTTATTGATGGGATTCCAGCCCTTATGAGAAGAGATAGCAGAGAGCTTCCTCTGTCTCTTTTTTGGACCATGCAAAGGCATGGAGAGCAGGAAGTCATCTATAAGCCAGGATGATGAGCCCTTGCCAAAATGTAGCCATCCTGGCACTCTGGCACCTAGTTTTTGGAGTGCTGAGAAATGGCTTTCTGTTGTTTAAGTTTCCTTGTCCATGTCATTTTGTTTTGGCAGGAGGCACAGATTAAGGCAGAGGCAGGGGCAGAAAGCTTTGCTCTTTTCTATTGGGCTGAATTGATGGAAGAAGCAAGACCCAAAATGGAGTTCAGATCCAAGACTTCTTTCTGTAGGAATCAAAGCTGGCCCAACCCCCAAGGGCTGAAGGATTTGTCCTGGATCATCCCAACCCAGAAAAGCTTGAGTCATCTTCTTTGACATCGCAGGAAACACTGTTAGATTGTCTGAGCTCACATTGGGGGAAACTGAGTCTGGATGAAGGGATCTCACTAGGAGGGCTGCAGAAAGATTTGCAGGGCCTGGGATGGGGGCTAAGGTGACTCTGCCCCTAGTTCAGGTCTTTTGTACAAATCTGTAGGAAGCTCTGCCTAGGAAGGAGGTCTCTCCAGTCCATCCACTGGCCTTGCTGGGTATGATGCATTTTGACCTTTGGGTTATAGCAAGCTATTAATTAAATTCCCTTGGGGCAGAAGCTCTCAAGATTGAGACATAGATTGCAGAAATTTATTTAGCTCAACTTCTCTTGGGGGAAGCAGGAACTTCTGCTACAGATGGAAGAGAGATGAATTTTTGCCCTGTGGAGCCCATCAGGGAAATCTTCCAGGGGAGAGCCCTAGAATCAAGATGAACCTGTATTGGAGTTTGGAGCACAGGGCTAGGTATTATTGTGCTGGCTAGTTTTACATCAACTTGACACAAGCTAGAATCATTTGGGAAGAGGGAACCTCAATTGAGATAATATCCCCAACAGATTGCCCTATGGGCAAGCATTTTCTTGATTGATGATCGCTGTGGGAGGGTCCAGTTCACTTTGGGTGATATCAGGCCCTCGGCAGGTAGTCCTGGATGTTGTAAGAAGGCAGGCTTAGGAAGACATGGGAAGCAAGCCTGCTGGTGAGCAGCGCTCCTCCATGTTCCCTGCATCATTTCCTGCCTCCAGGTTCCTTCTTTGAGTTCCTACCCTGACTTCCCTGGATGGTGGACTACAAGCTGTAAGATAAAAATAGACCCTTTTGTCCTCAAGTTACTTTTTGGGTATGCTGTTGTAGCACAGCAGCAGAAACCCCGATTAAGGCAGGAGTCATAGGAATATTGAATTGAAATGTTGGAGAAGAAGAGGGGAGATGGATCGATCTGTGAAGTGTTTGCTCTGCAAGCATGAAGCCTTAGTTTACTTCCATAAGAATAACATTGACTGACTGGTGTGCCTCTGACATTCCTGCCTTGGGGAGGGAGAGAAAGGAGGGTTCCAGGGTTTGCTTGCCAGCCAGCCTAGTTGTTAATGACCCAAGGGCAGTGGTTCTCAACCTTCTAATGCTGCGGCCCTTTAATACTGGTCCTCATGTTGTGGTGACCCCCCCCAAACTTATTCTTCTTACTACTTAATAAGCATAAGTTTGCTACTGTTATGAATTGTAATGCAAATATCTGTGTCTTCCGGCGGTCCTAGGAGACTCTTGTAAAAGGGTTGTTCAACATCTAGGTTGAGAGGCACTGCTTTAGGATCATTGAGAAACTCTGTAACAGACCTGGCAGAATGAAGATACGCCAACAAAACAAAACAAAACCAAAGCAAAACAAAACAAACCACTTGTATTCCTTGCTTTGGCCATCATACTATTCAAGCACTGAAATCCAAGAAGAGTCCCCTCCAGAAATCTCATGCTAAGATTGGAGAATAGAAAGCCTAAAGCTTGGGACATCAAGAACGGAAACTTTCTGTTTTGTTTTGTTCTAGAAAGGGATTTATAATTTGTTAGACTGTCCCCAAAGAGACCATGACCATACTTTAGGTACTGCTTACACATGCATAGCACTGGTCCATTACTTAAAGCTTAACTTTGCTTCAGGGTCCCCAAAATGGACTTAAAGGTGTTCAGTGGGTCTCTTTGTCTTTCAATCCAAGGTGTTCTCACATGGATCAAGTCTCACTTTTTCTCTTTCCATTACTAATTTGGTTTTGTCTTGAATTGTCTTAAATTGCCTAATTTTTTTTGGAGTGGCTGAACCTGGTTCATGGAGGTATAGGCTGTGCGCCTTAGTCTGATAACAGCTGGTGTCTCAAAAAATAAGGGTGAACAAGTAACAAAAGATGCAAAAGATAGGGCTTCTGGCCTCCTCGTGTGCATGTGGAGAGTAGTGTTGTATGGAAACATGGCCACGTCATGGTGGGAAAGGCACTGCCTGCCATGACAAAGATCGATGTTTTCTCTTAGGCTCTCACAGCAGAACATGGTTTAGGAGGATGAACTGACCAGTGTGCTGGCCTTCCCCAGGGAAGGTCCTGCTGGCATTTGGAAAGCAATTGGTTAATGATTTGAGTACTCTTTCCCCATCCTCACAAATATCTCTGTGACACACTGGGCCATAATTCTCCCTAATAAAATAATATGAAGCTCAATTATGCTCCTATTCCCATGCTCCTGGACTTCATTAAGCACAGAGGGATTAAAAACTTGTATAAATTAATCAATGTAGCATAATCCTAAAAATTAGAAGACAAGTCCTTGAGGAAGTAATGTAATACGGGCTTTTTAATTAGCACGGCCCCTGAGATTCATTGCTCTTGCCTGCAAGTCTCCTGTTTATGAATTACTTCATCTTTTGAAGGGGAAGGCCCCACAGACTCTGGGCCTGTCATCAAGAAGTAGGCAATGCTATTCTAATTCCCGGGACGTGCGGTGTCCTCAGAGCCAGAGCGGAACAAAGTGTTGGCCTTGTCTTGCTTTCTTCCCTTCCTCCCCTAAGAAGAACTAACTTTGCAAAGCAGATGCAGGAACAGGAGCCACAGGGGAAAATCCACGGCTTTGATTCATGGTGTCAAGAGCATTGGTTTTTGGCATCATGGAGATCTGGGATCTGAGTTTGAAGCCTGCTCTCCTTCTCTGTGAGACCAAGCTGGTCACCTGGTCTCTTTGCTCTCTCTGTACTCATCTTTTCTCTCGTCTTAGCTTATCTGCTCCTTCTAATAGCACTTAGAGAACTTCTAATGTGAAGTGTGAAACTCTACAGGTCTGGTGGCCCCTCCAGAAACCTTCTCATTCTTTTGAATAAGGAACAAATAGCTTCTTGTCTCAACATGTGTTAAATCTTCCAGGTGTGGGTGTTTGGATATGAAAGGTTACCACAAGATCGTGTGTTGGAAACTTTTGTCCACAATGCAATGTTAAAAGGTGGGTTTAGGACAGGGATTGGGCTCTGAGTGTTCTAAGTCAAGCATTGGATTAATCCATTAACGGATTCATGATTTGATGACATTACAGGAGATGCTAGAAGCTAGGAAGTGGGCCATGGCTGGAGAAAGTAGGTCACTTGGGTCTGTGTTGTCCCTTCTTGTCCCTCACTGTGTCAGGTCTGCCAGGAGGCAAGTCACTTTGTTCTACTTTGTAACCATTTCTGCTGTGATTTTTTTTTTCTATCTTACAACAAAAGGGCACATCAAACTGCCCACTGATGGAAACCTTGGAAAAAGCCCAAATAGAGGCCTCCTCTTTAAAGTTGTTCTTCCCAGCATTTTGTCATGGTGATAAAACATGAGCAGCACACCTGGACTTGCTATCATATTGCTGTCTACTGGAGTTTCACAGGATGCTGTTTCTTTGACTCTCCCTATCTTAGCTGATGCCCTCCTCCTAATAGCACTGAACAATGCCAGCCCTTTCGTCCCAACAAAACTGAGTGTAGCCCTTCCTCAACCTCAGTTCTTCCAGTGTTGCCTCAGCTCTGGTAACTTACTCTGGCTTCACTGCTATACCAGTTCACTAGAACATGGCTTTCACCTGCAACAGGATGCTGACATTTCCTCTTTAAAATCTCCAGGAATCTTTCTCTTATTGGAACTCCTGGCAGTGGACCTAGATGACCCTTTTCTCCTCGTCAACCATCTCTGGCCATGATTCTTGGAGACTCTTTGTATCTACACTAGATTATATTCTGTGAGTATTGGAGTTTTTCAGATTCGTTCTGTATATGTTCCAAGGATATGTGTGTGTGTGTGTGTGTGTGTGTGTGTGTGTGTGTGTGTGTATCCACTATGAAGCCACTCTACTAACGTCTTCTGACTGTCACCAGTTTCTCAGACTCCATCTTCTCTATTTTGCTTCAGACCTTAGAATCTAAAGGCTGCCTGATACCTCACAGGCCCTTAAAAGCTGGTGCATCTATACATAGACCCTCCCAAGGGTGTTTCTTCTTTATATAATATCAATATTCATTCAATCTCTCTTTCCTTTTTATCTATGGGAACAAAGAATTTGTGTGTAGTTCATCTTATCCTCCAACCTAGCCAAGAACATGAGACAAAGCAGACCCTGGGAAAACATTGCATATATGAATGGATGGCTCCATTGACTTCTTTTCTCCCAAGCATTTGTTGCATTGGCTCATGCATGAGAGCAGGTTTGCTCTGAGTCCGTCTTGTCTCATGGTTTCCCCCATGAACTGAGGCTAATATTGACTCTGATCTCAGAGACACCATCTCATAACTGGGTATGGTTCTGCATTTCTAAACAGGCTCTTTCGATTTTGAGACTTGTTTAGTATTAATAATCTCTTATTTAACAGTGGGCCTCTAGACAAACAACAACAACAATAACAACAACAACACCCCCAAAAACCTTCATCCCTGAAATTCAAGAAGACTTTGTTCCGTACTGGGGAATTTCAGAATTTAAGCTGGCTTACTTGATGTTGTCCCTAGGTAGAGACAGATTTCTTCAATGACTAAGGGCAGAGCCACCTCTGTGGTATGTCCACTTTGACCCTACTCCCCTACCTGGCCTTTTCCATGGAGGGATGGCTTTTTGAGAAGTCACCAGCAGTGCCATGATTACACCTGCAGGACCTGCTGGTTCTCTCTATTTTTATCCTGGTTTACTTGCTCTGTATGTTTAGAAAATACAGGCACATACACACAGTGGGTTGCCTGCATGTACACTTCTTCTCTTAGAGGATTTTCTCTAGAAAGCTGGCACTCTGGGAGAGCCAGTGCTACCTCTGGGTGGGGCTGAAGAGCTGGGGAGGAGCCAGGTGCTCTTTGGTAGGCACTTTCTTCATTACTGAATGTCAAGAGAGAGTAAGTTAAGGGATCCTCTAGTTCTGTATCACAAAGCTGGTGACTCTCTGGTTCCCCTTCTTAGCTAGCTCCTCTGCTGTGTAGGGCCTAGTCTCTGCTTTCACCCTGAGTTACACAGGTGGATGCTCTCCCCCTTGAAGACATGGGTCTTCTTACATCCACAGTTGCCTCCCCATAGCGAAATCTGTCAACAGCACAGCCCGATCCTTGCCATTGATTTTGCTTGAGGTATGGGGAATGGAGTTCAGCAGTGGGTCAGGGGTAGGCAGCTTTTTTTCATTGGCAGAATACTTGACAAAATAACTTAAAAAGAGGAAAAGTTGATTTGGCTCATGGTTCTGGGTGTGTTCAGTTCATTGTTGCTTGGTCTCCTGCTGTGTGAATAATGCCACCACCTGGGGACCAAGACTTTAAAACTGATATCTAAACCATATCAAAAGGCCAAAGGAATTCTGCATACCTTTGCATTCTATCAACTCTAATTATTGTGAAGGCCCCTAACTTTTACGTGAACTCCAATTCTGACTTGAGGGCCTACAGGGACAAAGGACCAAAGAGACCTTTTGCATTCTTTCCTAAATTAAGATTAACTCCATTAATTATGAGGTGGATTCCTGGAATAAAGATAACTGGAACTCTGGGAATAGCCCGGAGATGTGTGATGGTATCAATCTGACCACATCTGGAATCAACTAAAACCCAAGTAACTGGGCATGTTTAGCAAGGGATTTACTTGATTGGATCATCTGCTTTAGGAAGGTTCATTCTAAATCTGGGCCACACCTTCTGGTGACAATGCAAATAAAAGAACATGGAAGAAGGAAATTTTGACTTTGCCTGATTGCTTTTACTCTTGCCATCGAGTTCATGTATCCCATTGACAAAGCATTACTTCATTGGTGTGAGAACCTGTTTCTTTGGGATTCCAATGATGGACTGAAGAACATCAGCTCTGTAAGAGTCCTCCTTGACTACAGCACCAGATTGGGATTGCTGGGACATTCAACCTTCTGGACCAAAGTACTGCCATATTTTTGGTCTTTCCTCTGAGAGACAGCCATTGTTGGCCCATCTGTACCACACTGCCTATAGGCTTGGTCCTTAAGGCTTGGGGATAGGGAGATTAATACACACACACACACACACACACACACACACACACACACACACACACACACACACAAACCCTTCTGTTCCTTTGGAGAACCCTAAGTAAAACAAGATGGGTGGGAACAAATGATAAAAGCAAACTCTTTAGCTATTAACTTTCTGTGTCCACCATTATATATGTATGTGTGGACATATGTATGTATGGACATATGTGCAAACACACACACACACACACACACACACACACACACACACACACACACACACACAAAGTTAGAAATGTATTCCAGGTTGCATATCCCTTGTATACCAAATATCTAAACCCCCATTGCCAGGCCTTTTTCTTCTATACACAAATCACCACATGACTATAATTTAGCCCACAGAGCCCAGCCCTGGCTCTGGCAACAGTGGCAGACCCTAGCCTAATGGGCCAGCATTTATAAATTTTTATTTCTTCATAAAATCTAAAAATGGCAACACAATTACACAAACCCCAATGCCCCAGGGACAGAAAAGCCAGAGACAACTCTTGTTTTGCCTTAAAAAATATGAAGCAGTGCCTTCCAGCTGTTTTTAGAAGGTCCAGTTTCAAAACAAAAGTCCCTTGGAGCCTCTCAATGTGTAGACTGGGAGAAGTGAGGTGATTAGTTTGAGCTGGAGAGAGGTTGCCAGTTCTGTCAGCATGTTAGGGATTCTGTAGAGCATGCAGGAAAACTATTGACCCAGGTGAACAAAGTCATCTACTTTTCCCCTAGGGTCTATTCTGAATTTCCAAGCCTTAGGACCAGGTAACATTTAAGTGCCACAGGAGTTGATGAAGGATTGACCATTGGCTGAGTCTCTGAGGGGGAGGAAAGAGAAGGCCTGGATCTGAGTCCTAAGAGGCTCTTTCATATAGCCCCCTCACAGATATGTCTACTTAGAATGAGAAAGGGTCACCAAGGTTCTGCTCAGGGGTGGGGCTTTGATGCTGCCCACACTACTGCTCACCCAAGGTCACTTGCTTCTCAGGTCAGACACTGTCTTGCTCTCCTAAAATGCAAGCCACCACCTCCTGCCATAGCTACATTCATAGAGCAAATTTATGATACACTCTGCAATTTTGGTATTGGCTACATCTACTGATGTCTGTCAAATAGAACTATTATAGATCTTGCACATGTCCCCCTTATTCTTGACCGATGTTTTTCGGAGTCTTTGAATTAACACAGAAAAAGAGAGGTTGGCAGTAGCTGACAGACATGTTGAGAGAAAGGCTGGGTGTATGTGTAATAGCGTGAGCTCTGTTGTAGAGCTCTCCATAAGATGTATCTAAGGAACCTTCACCAACTGTAGCAAGTCCTATCCCCAGTCCTCTTTCAGTTTCTCCCTTCATTTCCAGGGCAACTGGGGTACTTACAGGGATGGCAGATTTATTGCTGCCAGTACCTCTAAACTTCTAATGTTGAGTCTCAGAGCTCTCCTCCTATGTTGTTTTTGTAGGAATCTGGCATTTTATAGCCCCCTAGAAAGTGTGCAGGCTTTGACCAATAATCTTAGTGAAAGGCTATTTTTGGAATCAATCTCTTCATGTCCAGGACCAACAAATCATAAGTATATCCATACAGTGTAGATCCTACGTGACAACCAGGTGTGGGAACCAAAGAAACCTACACTGCTGCAAATACCCTAAGACCACCCTTTTTTCTAATAGTTGAATTATCTGTCCCAATTGTTTTCTTTCATGTTTAACTCAGAGTGTCAGCATTGCTAGGCCTTGCTGCTTGATACACTGGGAAGTGCATTTGGAGAAGGTGAGGCCTTTCATAATGGTGGTGTGTGGGAAGGAGTAAACCAGAGCAACTCAACTCTACTTCTCAGTTTGTCTTTATTCAGGAATCCTGATAGCCCATGCTGGTCAGCAAGGTCACTCGTTGTAGTTACCTTTCTATTGTTCTGACGAAACCACCATAGCCAATGGAACTTATAAAAGACAGGGTTTGATTTGGCTTCTGGTTTCCAAATTTCCAGCATCTGTGATGGAAGGACAAGCCAAGCCAGCAGGAGCAGTTGAAAGCTCACATCTTGATCCAAAGGTAGGGGTCAGAGAGAGCTAACTCAAAATGGCAACAGTCGTTTGAAACCTCAAAGCATGTCCCCAGTGACCTGCTTCCACCAACAAGGCTGCATGTACTAACTGTCCCAAAATAGGCACCAACTGGAGACCAATATTCAAACATATAAGTCTATGGGTTCTTCTTACACAAATAACCATCAGTAGCCAGAGGAATTAAAGAGTGGGGACTTCTGAGCCCAAGGAATCCTGACTTAAGGTGGTAATGAGTTCAGTTCACCAGATGGTAACATCAGTACTAGCTGCAGAGAGTGTCTCTGTATTCCTGCCATGCATTCATGGATGCCTGTGAACCTTGTTAAGAAATGGGGTTTGCCCTGTTGAAGGAATCAGAGAAAGAACTGGAAGAGCTTGAAGGGGCTCGAGACCCCTTATGAACAACAATGCCAAGCAACTAGAGCTTCCAGGGACTAAGCCACTACCTAAAGACTATACATGGACTGACCCTGGACTCTGACCTCATAGGTAGCATTGAATATCCTAGTAAGAGCACCAGTGGAAGGGGAAGCCCTGGGTCCTGCTAAGACTGAACCCCCAGTGAACGGATTGTTGGGGGAGGGGCGGCAATGGGGGAGGGTGGGGAGGGGAACACCCATAAAGAAGGGGATGGGGAGGATTAGGGGATGTTTGCCCGAAACCATGAAAGGGAATAACATTTGAAATGTAAATAAGAAATACTCAAGTTAATAAAAAAAAAAAAAAAAAGAAATGGGGTTTGCTATATTGATGAGTGGGTTGCTAACCATAGAACACCATGCAGGGGGAGTTACAATGAGAAATAGACTTGTGACATCACACAACTGTTGTCTCAACTGTTTCCTTGGAGCTGGGCTTTAGGATGTCCTTTGCATAGCTCTGTCTGATGGGTAGGCAGCATGGCATGAAGGCATTTTTCAGAGTGCTGAAAGGTTAGCCATTCTATTACAGTGGTGTGGAGATGTCAGGGGCCACAGCTGCTCATGAGGAGCCCTGGTCAGAGTAACTTTGGGCTGTAACTTCAAACTCTCGGAGATGGGACCCATGTGAATCAGGGAATTTTCTTTTGCTGAAAATAGAGGCAGCTTGCATGTCCCATCACCACCACTCTGTCATGTGTTTGCTTCCTAAGGGTCAAGAGAAAACGTACACCAAGTGTTTTCACTTCCTTTTCTTATATACAGATTGATTAGGGACTTCCATTCAGGTGTGGCTAGTGTCTAGACTTTTACATCAGAAAAGAGTAACAAGATATTGGGAGAGGAACAGAAGACAGATAGGGGAAAGAGAGGAAGAGAAAGACACACACACTCACTCAGTGTCTTCTTAAGAAGTTAATGTTGCTCAAAGGATATAATCTGCAACCAAGTGAAAAGATTATGCAAAGTTTAAAATTTAAGTAAAAAGCTGTGAGCTCGTTTATTTATTTTGCTTATCTCAAGAACTTCTTTTTGTAAACGTGCCTGTAAAACCACCTTACAGTGAGCTATGTGGGCTTGTGGATGAGACAGGAGCACGGATGAAGTTAAACGCAAAGGTCACATACATTTTGGCCTTTAGCACGGTTCATTAGCTGGTTTACTACTCTTGCCTGAGCCATCACTCTGGAAAAGGAGTAATGTTTCTATGCAGGCAATCTTCACAGCACTTTTGATATTTGTGAGCTGCGACTCTTGACTCTCAGCCATTTAGAAATGTAAGTCAGATGCTGGTGGGAGAGGGGCTCCTTCCTCTTTCCCAGGCCTCTCTAAATTTCCTTGTCCTCTTCTTTTGCCCCCAAACAGCCTCTATGATGCTGCTGTGGAGACCTTGGCCTTCACTAGTGTTTCTCCTCTAAGGAAGCAGGTATCGGGGCCCTTGGGCATTTCCTAGATGCTAAGGAATGAGGTCATTAGTGGTAAAATCATGAATTTCCATTGGAATGCACAAAGGAGAGGACAGATGTGGCAGTCAATTCTTTCTGATCCACAAGCTCCCATGTTTCTTTAAAATTATAAACATTCATTGTTTGAATACATTCCCCCCTCCCTCTCTCTTTCCTTTCCTCTCTCCCACTGGTCATCCTTTCTTTCTGCCTTAGTCACTGTTCTATTGCTGTGAAGAGACTCTATGACCATGACAACTCTTACAAAAGAAGACATTAAATGGGAGCTTTTTTACAGATTCAGAGGGTTAGTCCATTATTGTCATGGCGGGGAACCATACCTCTTAATCCTTCCAATCCTTTCAAACAGCTCTACTCCCCAGTGATTAAGCATTCTGGTATGAGCCCATAAAGGCCATTCTTATGCAAACCACAACACTTTCCTTTCTTCTCCACATTCTGCCTTCTTTCCTTCTTTCTTTTGTCTTCCTTTCTTTTTAATTTTTACCCCCCTTCCTCCAAAACATCCATCAAGAATCTAAAGTTGGGTCCTTTGGGGAAGAAACCTGCAATCTCAAGAACAAGAAACTAAACTGACTGAAGAATCCACACTTCCATCTTCCCTCTTCTTGAGCTTCAAATGGTCTGTGAATTGCATGATGGGTATTCTCAGCTTTTTGCCTATTATCCACTTACCAGTAAGCACATACCATGTGCGCATTCTTTTGTGACTGGGTTACCTCACTCAGGATGGTATTTTCTAGTTCCATTCATTTGCCTGAGAATTTCGTGGAGTCATTGTTTTTAATAACTGAGTAGTACTCCACTGTGTGAAAGTACCACATTTTCTGTATTCAATCCTTCTGTTGAGGGGCATCTGGGATGTTTCCAACTTCTGGCTATTATTAATAAGGCTGCTCTGAACATAGTGGAGCATGTGTCCTTGTTTTATGTTGGAGCATCTTTTGGGTATATGCCCAGGAGTGGTATAGCTGGGTCCTCAGGTAGTACTATGTCCAATATTCTGATGAATCTCCAGACTGATTTCCAGAGTGGTTGTACCAGCTTGCAATCCCACCAACAATGGAGGAGTGTTCTCTTTCTCCACATCCTTGCCAGCATCTGCTGTCACCTGAGTTTTTGATCTTAGCCCTTCTGACAGGTGTGAGGTGGAATCTCAGGATTGTTTTAATTTACATTTCCCTGATGAATAAGGAGGGGGTACAAAATAATCATGGGAAGTAGAGCGTGGGAGGAACTTGGGAGGATGAGAGTAGGGGGAGAGAATAAAAAGGCAGGACAGGATCAGGTGTGGGAGGAGACTGGGGAGATGTATAGAGGGATCAGGGAATTGGACAGAGGTATGTAGCAATGGGGGATGGGGAACTGGGGGTAGTCAACAGAAAGTCCCAGATGCCAGGAAAGCAAGAGGCTCCCAGGAGCCAACGGGGAAGAGATTATCTGAAATAACCAACAAAAGGGAGAGAGAACCTGTAGAGGCCATATCCAGAGGTTAGGTATAGTCCCAAGTTGAGGAGTGGGGCCACCCACCCTTCTCAAAGTTTTAACTCAGAATTAATCCTGACTAAAGGAAATACAGGGACAAAGTGTGGAGCCAGGGCTGAAGGAAAGGCCACCCAGAGACTGCCCCACCTGGGGATCCATTTCATATGCAGACACCAAACCCAGAGACTTTTTTGGATGCCAAGAAATGCTTGCTGATGGGAGCTTGATATAGCTGTCTCCTGAGAGGCTCTGACCTCTCAGATGTGGATACAGATGTGGATGCTTGCAGCCAACCATTGGGCTGAGCATGGGGACCCCAATGAAGGAGTTAAGTGAAGGACTGAAGGAGTTGAAGGAGGTTGCAACCCTATAGGAAGAACAATATTAACCAACCAGATCCCCTAGAACTTTCACAAACTAAACCACCAACCAAAGAATACATATAGAAGACCCATGGCTCCAGCTGCATATGTAGCAGAGAATGGTCTTATCTGGCATCAGTGGGAGGGGAGCCCCTGGGTCCTGTGGAGGCTTGATGACCCAGTGTAGGGGAAGGCTAGGGTGGTGAGGCAGGAGTGGGTGGGTGGGTGGCAGAGCACCCTCACAGAAGCAGGGGAGAGGGAGTGTGGGATGGGGGTTTGCAGAGGGAAATGGGAAGGGGGATAACATTTGAAATGTAAATAACTAAAATAACCAATAAAAAATTAAAAACAAAACTACACTGAAGATGACCCGACACCCTTGGGTGGACACCCTGTAAAGGAGTTGCTGTATGTGGCATGGACCGAAGATGGTTTCTAAGAGTAGGTGAACTTTATGTTCCACCTTGAAGAAAGGCATACAAGGTGAGAGGCCAAGAGAGCATCTCACAGAAGTGAGGGGTAGGGCTTGCATGTGCAAAGACAGAGGACAGACTGCACGAATCTACAGCTCTCACCTGCTTCAGTAACTCTTTCCTCCAGGCATCATGGGTCTTTCCCACCCAGGGAGTACCCATAATGTGCACTTCAGGTCTGATGAATTGCCTACACTCTCGTCACCACTGAAAGGCATGCTTTCCCTGATGTCAAGAGCTGAAGGGAACCAACCTGAAGCTTAAACGAGGAATAAAGCCCACATAGGAGTACAGCTTCCGGGGTTGGGGATTTGGCTCAGTGGTAGAGCACTTGCCTAGCAAGCGCAAGGCCCTGGGTTCGATCCCCAGCTCTGAAAAAAAGAATAGAAAAAAAAAATAAATAAAAAGGAGGACAGCTTCCTGTATGAACACCAAGTGGCTGGGATTTGACACTGTCAGGCCAATGCAATGTGAAAGAGAACTTGGCTTCTGAGTGAGGGTGTGTGCGGTCTCAGCAGTTGGAAGGCTGAGGCAGAAGGAAGACAGGTGTGAGACCCACTCACCTCCCTTTCCTTGAAGCTGGAAGCTTTGGGATTCCAGCCTCTCTGGAGTAGGTCAGCTCTTTCTTCCTGATTAGTCTCAGAGGGCATTTCTAACTGAAGCCAAGAGCCTAAGGTTCAGGTCAGGGAAGGCATGAAAAACAAGCCTGTTGGAGTTGATTTATGAGGTTGAGTCTAGGAGTTTGTTGATTAGAAGAATCAGATGAAAGGTAGCGGGATCCAAGGGAAGACAGCTTCCTTTGATAAGGTTTCTATCACCTTCTCTCCCATTTTCAGTCTTCTTTCACTGAAGTGGCCACCACACGTTTGGATTGACTAGCCAAAGGATTTTACTGAACAGCAACTCGGGACTATGGATGCTTCTAGTGATTCCTAGAAATGTCTCTTCTGGGATCTGATGTGAAGCAGTGTGTTGTTGTAAATAAATAAAAATAAAAACAAAAACAAAAACAAAAACGGTGAATGTTTTCCCTCAGGGTGTTTTTCCCTGCTAGGGTTCCACACCTCAGTGCCCCAGATATCTGCTGGATATCTTGGCATAAACTCAGCCCAGCCACACACTTTCTTATACTGAGACTCTTACACAAAAGAGCATACAACTGGTGTTTTTACCCTGCTAGGGTTCTTACACCTCAGTTCCCCAGATATCTGCTGGATATCTTGGCGGAAACACTGCCCAGCCACACACTTTCTTATACTGAGACTCCTACACAAAAGAACACACCACACAATAATCTTAGATCCAATGGTAGGATATAATTGCTCAGTTAAACATACAAAGCCCGGTACCATCTATCCCTTGCACCTTTTATTTGCCAGGTCTCCAGCTTCTCCTTCTCCCACAACGACTCCTTGCTTCTCCTCTCTCTCTCTCTTTTCTTTACTCACTCTCCCAAATATATCAACTCTTTTATGCTTTAGTTTCTCCTTCTCTTACAAGGACTCCTAGCTTCTCCTCTCTCTCCGTCTCCTGTCTCTTCTAACCCTTCTCAGTTCCCCATCGTTTCTCAACCTATTTTCTTTACTCACTCTCCCAAATATATCAACTCTTTTATGCTTTAGTTTCTCTTTCTCTTACAATGACTCCTAGCTTCTCCTCTCTCTCCATCTCTTGTCTCTTCTAACCCTTCTCAGTTCCCCATCTTGTCTCTAAACCGTTCCCTTCTTTCTCCTAGCTTCCTTCTCTTCTGCTCACTCTTTTAAACTGTCTCATCCTCCCCCCCACCTGCTCAGGTTCCACTGGCTCAACTGTCAACAACTGTCCTCTCTCAACCTAACCTCTGAATCTAATCCCCCTCCTGCTCCTGACTCCTTCCTCTGCCCAAATCTAGTGCTCTTGCCTTTATTCCACAAATTCAGAGAAAACTCCAAGGCAAACCACAACATTTCCCCCTTTTTGTCCAGTTAAAAAACCTTTTCCCTATACATAGGTGAACCAAGTATTATTACCATTCTGCAATTTACAAAACCAACAATATGCTGATCACCCAGTCCACCAACTCTGTTCACCAACCATGTTATCCACACCACATCTTGGCAAGGCAAACCACAACAGCAGTGATTTGGTCACCTGGCACCAGACTTGTGATTGCCATGTGCACCATCATGTGCAATTGTCCAACAGCCTTGGTCTGTGTTTATTTTCTTTGAGTGCCCAGGTACAGGGTTGCCCACAGCCTGAGTCTTGGCTATAGTCATATTAACTCCGTTTCTCCTGTCTCCTAGTTCTGTATACACCTCTTACTACTGCAGACACTGCCAAGGTGAAAGGCACCCTCCCTTAGAGTTTCTGGAAGGAACAAGTCCTTGATTCCGGCCTTCTAGCTTTCTGAATCATGAAAGAGTAAACATTCTCTCTCTCTCTCTCTCTCTCTCTCTCTCTCTCTCTCTCTCTCTCTCTCTCTGTGTGTGTGTGTGTGTGTGTGCTTAAGATTTATTTATTTTTCTTTTATGTATGTGCACGCATGTCTGTGTACCATGTTTGTGTAATGCCAGAGGAGGGTATCCGATAGATCCTCTGGAGCTGGAGTTACAGACAGTTGCAAACCACTATGTGGGTGCTGGGATTGACCTGCACCCTCTGAAAGGGCAGCACACACTCTTAGCCACTGAGCTATCTTTCCATCTTCTAGTGCTTGGCTTTTTAACCCACCAGGTTTGCTATAACTTATTCCAGAAGCACTAGGAAAATAATGCAGTGTACCTGGATTCCTTTCCACTTCCATCCCTAGGCTTCCCCATGTGACATCTTCTTTGGTAAAAGCACGTGATGGGTAATTTTATGTCAAACTCGATGGAGTCAGCAAGTGCCCAGAAATTTGGCTAAACCTGATTTCTGGGTATGTTTGCCACAGATTTCTGCTGGGAATTAGCTTTGAAACTGGTGGACTGAATATGGCTCTCTCCAAGGGGTGGACATCCTTGAATCCAATGAAAAGACAGAGAGGGTTTGAAATGATGACCAACGTGTCTGTCCAGATTGTACATGAGTCCTTGCCTGTCCTTGGATCCCCAGCTTTCAAGACTTAACTGCACTGGTGGCCTTCTTTGTCTTCATCTTACCCATGGTGAATAAGGGGATCTCTTATTATGAGTTTGATCATATGAGCCAGTGCCTTATAATAAATCCTACACATGCATGTATTTATACATGTGGGCATATATACATATAGAATTTCAGCTTTATGTATAGGGGAGACATCTTGGGAGCCCTAGGGATTACTTGAAATTGAGGATGCCTAGCCTTCCATAGACTCCCTTTTTCTGCTATCTATACATAATACATACTTGCGATAAGGTTTATATTTTAAATTAGGTAGCAGTTACTAATGATTAGAACCAATAATGAAACAATTTAACAGTCTATTCTAATATAATTATTTAAAAACTTATGAAGTGTTTATTCCTGGAACATTCCACTTAAATATTTTTAGACTGTGTTTGATTGCAGTTGGCAGTGGTAACTGAAATTATGGAAGACAGAAAACATGGATGAGGAGGAGGGGTTGTGTAATCTCCCAGTGGTGTGTTTCTCAAGAGAACACCAACAGACACGTGATGGATTCAATAGGGAGCTGACTGGCCAGCTGTGTACAGCTGGAAGCGACTCAGTGTTGGAGGAGTCTGGACACCCGATGCAGGGCATCTCGACGGCCACACTGATCCACTGCCCCTCCCCTTTTGTTTGGAGACAGGGTCTTGCTGTGTAGCTCAGCTTCCCGAGTGCTGGGATACAGGTATGCATCTGTGCACTCAGCTTCTAGTTTCCACTGACCAATCTCTTCTCCCAGTCTGCAGGATCTTCTTTCTTTAAAGTGAAATCCAACAGGGAAAACGATGGCAAAGACGCCAGAGTCCAGAGTGTAGGCTTAGGGGCCTACACTGGTGTGGCCCGAGGGCAGGGGAGACTGCGCTTACTTCTGAGTACAATTCCCTGTGGCTTCTCATCTTAGGCGAACACATGAGCAGTTGATCAGTTTCCTTCTATTGAGTAAGAAGACAGACAGACAAACAGACAGACACCCACACCCACAGACAGACACCCACAGACACACAGACACACTCATACATACACACACACACAGACACACACAGACACACACAGACACACACACACACACACACACACACACACACACCCCAAAACAAAACCCTTACCAGTGGTTTAGCCTCCAGCTCTGCAGATGAGCATTTGATCCGGTTTCTCTTGGGAGGTTATCTGGTCTGTGCTGGATTGCCCTCCCTGACTGTTACCACATGTTGGGTTGGTTGGAGGCTGGACCGTCTAGTGAGGCCTCATTTTGTGATGTTTATATAGCTGTGTCTTAGGGTCATTGAATGCCCAGGACTTGTGTCTCTTGTTTTATAACAAGATACTGAGGCTGCCACACGGCAAAGGTAAGATGTCAGGAGAAACAGGGGTGAAGGTAGAGAAGCCACCAGGTTCTTAGAACCCAGCCCCGAATAGGCTCAAATCTTCAGCTGCATTCTGATCACTAAACCAAGTCACAAGAGCAGGTCGAATCCTGGAGTGGGGAAGAAAGCCTCCCCCTGTAAACACTGAGGAGAGCGAGGTAGTAGCACTAGATAATATGGCTATCAGTGGACCAGAGAACTGGGTCATCTTTGCTAATAGTGTATTCCATGCCTCAGTGGGAAAACTTATCCTGCCTAGCAGGCATCTTGCAACACAGAGTAAGAGTAGAATCCAGCTTTTCTGTTGCTTCTTATAGCTAAGTCTCTAGGCAGACCTTTAAGGTGTCATTCCAAAAACACGGCGTGTACCAAAGGTTTATTCTAATACTCAGCCCAAGGCCAGGCATGGAGGCCCACAGGGAATGAGGAAGCCCTGATAGGTAAGAACGGAAGAAGAGGTTAGGTCTGGCTTCGAATCCTTGCTCTTGCAGGCGATGGGCTTTGCGGGCAACTGTCTGTCTCTTGCTGAGAAAGTTTTGTTTTGTTTTTTAAAATCAATAAAATGCAGATGATAAGGTCTGTCTCACAGGGAAGCTGCGAGACCTGAGCTGTATATATGGTAAGTTAAAGTGCTTAGCAAGCACCTGCTATGCTGCAAAAGCCACTAAATGGTAGCTATTATTATCAATAATAAATGCAGGCTGAAGGAATGCAGAGATGAATGAATGTCTTTGCAACTTTCAGCCAAATGGACACTATTCATGCTTCCTTTCCCCCACCCTCCCTCCCATCCTGGCTCAGGTAATAATATATACACAAGTTTCAAGCTAACCCATCTGCCATTTGTAACTTTTCTTTTTTTCCTTTTAAACGATAAGAAACCATGGCTACGATTATACAACTAGGGCTCTTTGGTATCCCAGGTCCTGGGATGAATTAAAAACACCTCACTCTGCCTTTAGACTTCTCCACAAGCATGTGGCCTGTGTCCCTCCCGTCTCCCTTCCCCCAACTCTTCATGCTCTCTGCATGTGCCCACGAAAATGGAGGTGCACCTGCGCTAGCAGCCTGCCGAGAGGCATTTTCCCCTCCGTTGCCTGGGCGATTCTGACTCCACACCTGCAAAGAGCCTTTTTTTTCCTCCCCACCTCCAAATCAAAGTGAGTCTTCACTCTCCAAGCGGCCTGCAGAGGGAGCACGGGGAGGACTTGAAGAGAGCGGAACAATTAGACACTGGGCAGGCCCCTCTCTGAGGCTGGAGCTGTTTTTAGCTCTGCCTCTCAGGCAGACACAGGTCTGGCCTTGGGGTCTGGGCCCAGCCTGATGAATTAAGGACAGCAGAAGCCTGTTGGCTTAGAAGAGGGGCGGCAGTCCTCCGTCTGAAGGGCTGAGCAGGGAGGTTCTCCCTTTGTTTTTCCATTTCTCTGTAAATGACAGGACTCTCTAACAAACCTGCACTGCCTGCCTCTGTCCAAATGGTCTTAGTCAAACAACACAGTGTAACCAACAATAGCGATAAACTCTCCCCTCTGTATACTTTTAGTGGGAAACAAAAAACACATTTTGGAATCCAAAACTGCATGTCCATTTGATAATTAGGAACTGTGGATGAAGTAGAAATTTGGAGCAGGGGCAGGATTCCAGGAGCTTCCAGGAGGAGAGTAAAGGTTTCTTCAAAGGCCTGGGTTAGTGGGGCGCGGGGGGAGGGGGGGTGCTGTCAGGAGATCCTGGGGTAGGGTGGGAGGAGTGGGGTTGTCTGACAGGCTGCAGGTGAGTTTTGCTTTTTATGCAAGAGGGACCCTTTCTGGAGGCAAATGGGCTCCAGGCTGCCACAATCTGTTGGAGAAAATAGCTCTGGATTTGGATCTAAGGAAGACTATAAAAGAGCGCAGAAACTTGTTTTCCAGCCTTGTGGGAGTCAGGGTAGTTTTAAATGAAGGGCAGATGCAGCCTTGGGCTAAAATCTACCTCCCTCGGTCCTGCAGTAACCTTATTAAAGAATAAAAATAAAGGCAGGACTTTTATGACGACAAAGAAGAAAAGGCAGGGCCAGGCAGTTTCTCCAGCAGAGGGGGTGGGAGTGGGCTCTTGGCTGTGTGGGAAGGACATGTGATGGGTCTTTTCTATCAAAGGTGCACAGAGGAGAGGAGAGGCTATGCACAGATGCAGAGGTCCTGGTCTGACTGTCCAGGCTGGGTTTTGGGGCAGGAGGCAGGGCTGTCCTTCAGAGGGCTGGTTTCTCTGCCAGGCCGATTGCCTTCTTCCTTTGTTGTAATGGGGCCATTTTCCTGAGGTAAAAAAAAGCACCTGGCACACGGGAGAGGCCCACACTGGTTTGCTGGCTCCCTAACAGAAAGCTACTGCATTAGCTTTGGGGTTTTGTGAGAGACCCCAGATTGAGTCAAAACCGTGTTGACACTCTCAGCTCTTGGAATAACTCACACCACTCCATTCTGTATGTTCTGTCCTTTTTGTAAGGGGGCTGCCTCCGCTGCTTTGAGCCTTGATCCTGAGAAAGGACAGAGCTGAAGTGTTTGGGCATTGGCCCACAGTGCAGATGGCCTGGAGTTGCAGGCCAGGAGGACAGGGTGAGCCCAGGGGTAGGACAAGAGTAAGGAAGAACCTCATTTCTAGAAAGACCCATGAGGGGAGTGGGTGAATACAGATCCAGACTAGGCTTGAGGCTGGGGAGGGATGGGGATCAGTGATGAGCTCTGCTGCTGGATTCTGGGCTGGGATAGTGATGCAGGGCACAGGAGGAAGACTACTGTTTGATGGACTCAGATTACCCCAGGAGACTGAGGTGGGCTTTATGATGTAAGAGTAGGGGGACCAAGTTGGAGGCCTTCAGCCAGGCTGGAATAACATGAAGACAAGAGGCCTTTATTCAGGTGTGTAGGGGTGTGTGTTGGAAGCTTTTCTTTGTCTTTGGATGTAATCTTCCCAATCCTCCCTCCCTGACTCCAGTATTCCTGGTTGTATTCTCTTTTGCTTGTTGTCTATAAATCACGAACGTAATCGTGATACTGTCCTGCCCTCAGGTTTCCCTCATGGCTCCCAACCACCCCAGAATAGCATCCACATCCCTCACCGCCTTCTACAAAACCTTCTGCAATCTTAAACTTGCTTTCTTTCTTTCTTTTTTTTTCTTCTCTCCATCCTGGGGCAAATGACTACTTATTCTCTGGGCTACCAGTTTGTCTGTTGTCACAGCTAATGTCAGTGATCTGCTCCAATCCTCAGCCTATCTTCAAGGTAGGCAAGGGATTGACTTACAATTCTCATCTTTGAAATGGCTTCAATTCTCTAAGGACCCTGTGCTTTTGTCTGGGGTCTTGCTCTGCTCTTTGCAGAATATGAGCCTGCTTATGTGTTAGGGCAGCTGAGCAAGGATGGGAGACCCCTGTGGAGCCACTCTCCATCAGTGACTGGCAGGAGTGAAGAACAAATATCCAGTTTCCAAGGACCTGTGATACAGCTGACATGCTCTAAATCTCCCAGGAGTCCCCTTGGAGATCACATCTTTGGATTTCCTGCATTGAACCACATCCCAACCCTCTCAGGCCTCTGAAGCCATTTCTCCAGTATTGACACCTACTGTTCATCTCATGACTGAAAGCCAGGAGGCCTTCCCTGTTTCTTGTACCCAGAGTTCCATGCCAGCCTAGAGACCCACTGCCAAGATCTGTACTCCAGGGTCTCAGACCTGGTTTTGGCTGACTTCCTGTGGGCACAGCACTGAAACTCACCAGGGGCATTCCATTAGGGCCAGTGCCCTCTGTACTGGGATTTTGGATTCTCTCATGTTTCCTGTACCTGAAGCTTCCTTATACAGGTACAGCATGAAGCCAGCAGTCTGGTGTTCAGCAGACCACGCAGGGGCACTGGAAAGTGTTAGCTGGGCTGAAGGGTGGAAATTAGCATCTTCTGCCTTTGACAGACTCCTGCCTCAGTCAAGGTGCTTAACTGATTTCAAACAAGCAAGCAAGCAAGCAAGCAAGCAAGCAAGCAAGCAAGCAAGCAAGCAAGCAAGCAAGCAAGCAAGCAAACACTTTCTTCTATTTGTTTAGTGTTGATAGATTCTCAAAGCACTTTTATATGTAGCTCAAATTGGCTAAAATTCTCCAAGGAGTAAGTGGCTTCAAGGGACAGAGATCTAGCCATAAACCAGTACAATCAGAGAGGTAGCTAAATGACACAGAGCACAGAGCCAGCAAATAAAAGATGGTGAGATCTCAGATCTGTTTGTCTCTAGAACTTTCTTTTCTTACCAGCTACTGAGGTATGGATTATGTGTATGGAGGGGTTCTGCTTTTGGACCCTACCCCTGAACACCTCATTTCCTTCTCTGAACACATCTGCATTGGTGTGTTCAGAGAGACAGACATCAGAGGCTCTGAGAGGTCTGGGCACAGAGTTGCAAGCCCCATTGGCCAGTCTGATTTGGAGTCCAGTGCTCTTTCTCTTTAGCATGGCCATTTCCATGCCCTCAGCTTTCCCATAGTTTATGCTTCAAAGCAGACATCTTGGGGAGAGGAGTTGCTGAGGAATCTTTGGGACAAAGATGGAGTGACTGGCGCTGATCACAGCCTTGAGCATCCTCAGTGTCTAAAGAGCTCAGGGTTCTGAGCATAGCTGCTGATGGTAGGTGGACCAGCAGTGCTGACACAGCTGTCTGATGCTGGCTGGATCACATGAATATTTATACCTGAGATTTAGGAGGACTTTGCAACCAGAGAGAGGTGGGTGGACAGAGCAGAGGAAAAGGGAGAAGGTGTTTCAGTGCGTGTGTGTGTGTGTGAGTGTGTGTGTGTGCGTGTGTGCGTGTGTGTGTGTGTGCGTGTGTGTGTGTGTGTGTGTGTGTGTGTGTAAGAGTTCACTTGTTTGCACAAATGTGTTGGCAGGTATGTGTAGTTCTATGAATACCCAGGGACTCTCACTAGACCTAGAAATCCCAAGCTGAAGCCTGACTGGCTAGGCAGCAAGCAATCACCACTCTTCTATTGCCATCTCAGAACTGGAATTTCATGAACATGATGCCATGCCTAGCTTTTGTAAGGGTGCTGGGGATAGACTCTTGATCCTTATGCTCTCACAGTAATCATGTGCAACGGCCCTTGGTGTTTGTTGCTTAACAGAGTACTATTGACTGGGCAATTTATAAGGGAAATAAAATTTTCACAGTTCTAGAGACAAAGAAGTACAAATTTAAGGCACCAGCATGTGGTGAGGGTGTCCTGTCTTCTCAGGGAATCCATGGTGCTGGGCATTAGGAAGAGAGAGGTCAAGGGCACATCAACCCAGGTCTTTCCCTCTTCTAATCTCAATACTTATGTCCCTAATCTACATTGATTCTCTCTAAAGGATCCATTTCCAATACTATTTAACCTGTGAATTTTGGAGCTGATTTGCCAACATGTTTAGAACATAGCAGAAGGGAAGAGGGTGGGGAAAGAGGGAGGAAGATAAGCTAGGGTGGTAGATTCTGTGTGTCAGTTGCCCTATCCAGTTTTTTTTAGAGTCACCTCTATAAGTCTTGAGGAGGGACATCAAGTGATGAAGCCTGACATTTGCCTCACCTGCTTCAAGCTCATTAGCCTAGGCTGCTCCTTTCTCCCTCTGCTATGCTCCTGCATCACTGGCCCCTAAGTGTTAATACTGATTGTCAACTTGAGGGGATCTTGAATTACCTAGGAGATTTGGTTGCATCCTGGAGGCAGTGTCCATATTGGGTTAATCGAGGTGGGAAGGCACGCTGTAAATGTGGTATTCACTGTTTGGTAGGCTATGATTCCAGACCGAATAAAAAGCGGTGAGCTGAGCACCAGCATTCATCCATGTCTGTCTCCTGACTGGGCACAATGTGGTCAGATGCATCAGGCTCCTCTCACAGTGACTCCACTGCCTGGATGGACCCCACTCTCAAACTGATGCAAAGAAAGACCCTTAAATTGTTCTGGTAAGGTATTTAAGACAGCAAGAAGAAAAGTAACTGGTAATTCCACCAGTCTCCAAGTTCTTAGTCCACCGTGAGCTGGATGGAGCCTCCTCCACTTCCATTCATGTTATTCTTGGCCCTCAGTCCCTGATTGGGTGGTGACTGATGGTGGCTTTCTTGTTGTGCCTCTGCTTCTCCACACTAGCCTCAGAGTGACTGCTTTCAAAGTGTAGGAATGACCACACCACTTTCCTCACCTGACTCTTTTAATGGTGTCTGGTAATAACAGTGTCCACTCCTGTACTCTGTGCTGGCAAGCTTGTTAAAAAAAAAGAATCTAAGTTCTGATACATAGTGTTTGCTAATTACTATGCTGTAAACATTCTTCCTTTGGTTGATTTTAAGTGCCAATGGAAACATATGTGAACACTGAACACTGAATGGCTCTCTTTCAGTGGTGCCAGGTGGTCCAGCTATACTGTGTACCACCATGACCAGGTGTTTTGCTCTGCTGTATGAATTTCATCTTTGTCTATAACCTCTCTTGCTTGACATATGCTCTCTTACCTCATTTTATCTAATTTTTTCCCCACCCCTGAGTTCTACTTCCCATCTGATCTGCCCAGAATGCATCTACTCACAGGCCTCTATTACTTTGACAGACCAAAGTATTCCCTTTAACCTTCTATTCCTAACAAGACACTAGTCATCCCTTCCAAGAACCCATTTCAGAGGCCCAGACACCATGCACAAATTCTAGCTGTTACCATGTGACCTGGATGTTCCCAGACATACCTATGGAGAAGCAGTAATGTAGTGGGGTCTTGGCATGGCTGCTGGAGGAGTCATATTGGTAGAGGAGCATCACCCACCCCCAACCCTCCCCTCAGGGCCTAAGGACTTGGCTGTGTATTTGAGGAAATTAGAAGCTGGAAGTCACAGGACTGCAAGTCCAGCCCTTGGTGCTAATGAGCCTCTACCCGGAGTCTCTACATAACCAGCTAGTTTCCACACGTGTTCCTTTCCACCCTGTTGTTAGAGGAAGCCATCTGTCTGCATTAGCAGACTGTGTGCTCACTAGTAGAAAACAAAGGGATAATCCCAGAGCAACTTACGGAGGTCAGGAGTACTTTGCTGTCGAGGGTTCAGCTCTGCAGGGCAAGGAGGAGTCTTTCCCAGCTATATTTCCCATCTGGGACACAAAGGGGTATAGAATATCCTCTCAGATTCTATCTGCAATCTGTCATCCCGTCTCCAAATGTCACTACCTCCTGATCTCTACAAAAAAAAAAATACAGCCTGGTGCTATAGAACCTGAAACATGAAAACAGAACTAAGCTCCACACTAGTCCATCATCAAAGTCAAAGTGATAGTAAAACCCAGAATGGTCTCCCCCATATCTACCCAATGGATCACTCACTGCTCCCCTTATACTCCCAATGGGGTAGTCACCGCTTCTCCCATACTCCTAATGGGTAGTCACTTGCCTACCTTGGTGCAGAATAGTACTGTAACACTGTTAGAACAAACAAAAACCAACTGTTTACATTAAAAGGTTCTGTAAATTTGTACAAGTGCTGAAGTGAGTATTCTATATGGATAGATCTTGCAGAACTAGGGATTGAACCTAAGTCCTCCCACACGCTGGATAAGTGCTCTCCTCGGCCCCCAGCCTTTTTTTCACCCTGTCATTTTGTGACAAGGTCTTACCAAGTTTCCCAGACCACATGAACTCACAATCCTCCTGCCTCAGCAGCTGGTTTAAGATTAACTCAATTTGAAGTGGAATGGATAGGAAGGGGATTGTGGTGGTTTGAATAGGTATGTTTCCCATAGACTCATGTTTGAATAGTTGACCCATAAGGAGTGACACTATTGGGAGGTATGGCCTTGATAGAGTAGGTGTGGCCTTGTTGGAGGAAGTATATCACTGTGGAGGTGGGCTTTGGCGATATATATATATATATATATACATATATATGTATATATATATATATATTCAATCTAAGCCCAGTGTGGTGCACAGTCCCTTTTTACTGCCTACAGATCAAGATGTAGAATTCTTAGCTCCTTCTCCAGCACCATGTCTACCTGCATGCCATCATGTTGAGACTAGACTGAACTTGTAAAACTGTAAACCAGCCCCAATTCAATGTTTTTCTTTATAACGGTTGCCTTGGTCATGGTGTCTTTTCACAGCAATGAACCCTAAGACAGGGATGCTCCATTGTATTTTGTTCATTTTCTGTATTGTTTCTGGACCTGTCAGATGTTTAGAGTAGTTTTGCTAAGAATCAGGCAGAACTGAAAAGAAGACTCTTTACCATCATTGGCAAACATCGTGCTGGGCCTCTGCTGTTAATACCCCTAGGGTATGTACTCACACACCAAACACAGGCACACACACATGCTTTGCTGGTGATCTGAATATCAAATGTCCCTCTCATATTCACATGTTTCAGTGCTTGGTCCCAGCTGATAACACTGTCTTGGGAGGTTGTAGAACTTGTAGGAGGTAGGAGGTGGTGGGGCCTTGCTGGAGGCACAATTGACTGGGATGACTTCCTAGGGGTATGGTTTTCCTTGGCTCCTTCCTGTTGTGTGCTCCCTCTGCTTCCTTACTGGATTGCCGCAATGCCACCTGCTGTCTCATATTCCTACCTACCTGGGTTGAGGCCCTGCTGCTTCCACATCTTGTACGACTCAGGGAACTGAAGTCCCCTGAAACCATGAGCCAAGAGAAACCCTTTTACCTTAGGTTGTCTCTGTTAGGTAGATGGTGGCCTTTGCAGGCCTAGGGGTTAGACTCGCCTCGATGGCTGCCTTATCTCGGGATAATGAGATAGAAGAGTGAATCACAGGGGCAGGCACTGTCCTAATAGGCAGTTGTCCCTCATCACTTTTTTGTTTTTTTCTTTGTGTTTTTGAGTCAAAGTCTAATGTCATCCTTAAATTGAACTTCCTGCCTCCACTGAAAAGAGCTAGGATGAGAGGTACGCCCCATTTCTCATAGCATTTAATGGTCTTTCCTGGAGTTTCATTCATTCTCTCACTGGTTTTTCCATCTGAGGACTTTGCCCAAGTTCATCAGCACACTGTTGGTTCTGAGAACATGGCCAGAGGTGAGTGCCTAGGAAGGTCCAGTTCAACTCTGTCATTTTGTGAAAACCAGGCTTCAGAGAGGTTAAGCAATTCACCTAAAGTCACATAGCTTCCAAGTGGTAGGCATGGTATCTATTTTCCTATTTTCATTATTCCATTTGACTTGGGAATAATTTATAATTTTGTATGCTCAACAGGATGTCTAGAGGCAGAGATGTCTTCCCTAATGGGAGTCTCCACTAGGTTTTCTTTAATTTGTTATCAGAAGCCATACACTCTAGCTCTGAGAAAGGAAAGGGCTAATCCATCTGGGCTCAGGGACTCAGTCAGAACATTTCCACTGACCTCCATTTGTAAGCATCTTCCCTGGTCACAAATGTTAAGGTCAGCAAGACCTGAGTTCAAAAGTGTGCTTGAATCAGCTGTGAACCTCAAGTCACTGAGCTACAAAATGGGCAGAGTAAGACCAGTTTGCCGGGTGCATTTGAGAATGAGGGCTGCTAATACCTCACACCTGGCTGGTGGTGGGCTCTGACACCTCATAGCCACTGCTTGCATGATGGGCAGATCTGATCCTATTTGGCTGGAAGCCACCGTCTATGTGCTGGAACTCCATGGCAAGGTAAGAAGACACTTGCCTGTGACTTCTCTTTTAGGGTTACTGTAGTGACCATCTGGTTATTTTCAACATTTCTAAGATATATTTGGAAACAGCTTATACCTTTAATTCCAGCATTGGGGAGGCTGCTTCCGGAGGATCAAGAGTTCAAGGTTAGCCTGGATACAGAGACCATGTTTCAAACAACAAAAAATAAATCTTTATATGGGTGTGTATATGTATATATTAAGGTAATTGAAAACATGGTTCTGGGAACCTAGAGGTCCTGGATTGAGCCCCAGATCCATCACTTGCTATCTGACCTTATACACATAATCTGAATTTAGATGGTTTAAATTTTCATCTATAAAATCCACCTTCAGTAGACATAAAGAGCTTGGTCATGCCCTGTGTGCTCTTAATAATCAGTGCTCTTCACTTCTGTTTGTCCCCCTATCTTTCCCTTTCTTTTTTTCCTTTTCCCTCCTTCTCCCATTCTCTTCTTTATTCTCTTCTTTCTTTCCTTCCTCTCTTTGGACATCATTCAGTATGCCAGTGATTGGCACTCAGCAGTCCTCCCACCTCAGCCTCCTAAGTATTGATTACAGGCATGCATCTGCCACCATGCCTGGCTTTGTGTTCTTTGAGTATCTCATCACCAATTCCTTGCTCTTACTATGACAATGGGTCAGTCGCTTAGCGACTCACCAACTCTTTCCTGCGGTCTCTGGGCAAGTCGGATGACTGTCTCTGTCCTATTGAAGTGACTACGTGGTCTCTGACTTTCCTGGGTGGGGCTGGTTAAATGTAGGAAGTATGTCTCTCTGGGCTGCTGCTCTCAGGGCCAGAGAGACATTTGTTGCTTTCCCTCTGCACAGAGGCTGTGATGGTAGGATCTCTAGCGGAACACACAATGCAAGCGGCAAAGCCCACTGTGGGGCAAGCTGCTAAGAAGGAGGGTCAGCTATCGAGGCCTCAGAATTGCTCAGTCCTGACTGGCACTCATAGGGCAACCTTGAGTGGCGAGACCATAAGTGACACATGGCCATCTGCTTTGGCAATGTGAGAAGGAAGAAGAGAGGCAGAGGAGTTTATGATGCCTCACACAGGAGGCCATGATTTCTCGTAGGTCCTCTACTTCCTTCCTGTGGCTGGAAGAACTGGGGTGTCTCAGAATGATTGCACAGATCTGGGGCCAGGCTGCAGCTGTGTCTTTCCTCAAGGGAGCTCAATGCTCCTTCGCTTGTGCACTCCCCTTCCCCCATGTGTTTCTCTGCAAAGCGTGAGCCAGGCACACTTCCTGCTGCATGGACTTCCAAGTGACTTACTGATGGTGTTCATGAGGATTTACAATTGCCTTTCTTGGAGATGGTCCTCCTGAAAAATGTCCCTTTGTACTTCCTGCCAAATCCACCAGCAGGCTTCCTGTGTGGGCTCTGCAGTGAAGGATCATCCTTGGACACCTTCCCCACTTCAAGGATCCTAGGAGGAAAACTGGAAGCTCAGGAATCCTGGAATGAGTTGATGTTTTGACTTACACTCACTTATGGTAAGGTGTAAGTTATGGATAGATGTTTCCCAACATTGAAATAGCACAGATTTAGGGCAGCTGAGTAGCAATATGGCAGTGAGTAACGTCAGAGCTGTGACATGGGATGGAAGCTGGTGAGAAGAGATATGGCTGAGGGAAGAGTAATGGCCACTAGCTCTCACAGAAGGGTTTTGATTCCAAACAGCTGGGGTTCAAAACCACCTCCTGCTGAGGTTCATAGTTGGTGTCTAGGTCCAAGAAAGCATACTTCCGGTCCTACTCTTGAGACATGTAAATGTTCACAAAGGGCCTTAACTGAATAGCCAAAGTGCTCCTCAGTCAGAATGCCTTGTCCTTTCCCCCCTCAATGACATCACCACCAACTTTGAGAGTCATCTTTTCTTTGTTTCACTGTTAGGTTGAAATGAAAGTGAGCTGAGTTAAACAAGCATGTACTGAGTTCCCAGTAGTAGTAGGCTCCGGCCCTGGTATTGTAAAGAGACAAAAGGATGGAGCTGATGGTAACATAGAGAAGGTATCTGGTCAGGAGATGCTGTTTCCACCTCTGGGACTCAGGCTCCATGCATGACACAAGGGCAGGCCTACCACATTTCCCTCAGCACATACTGGCTGGGGACACTAAATGAAATTTTCAAATAGCTCAGCCTTAATTTTTGATGAGTCAGTAAGTCATGAGTTTCCACTGATTATGATTATGTTGTGTTAGAGTACACTTTGTGTGTGTGTGTGTGTGTGTGTTCCTTTGTTTGCACACACATGTGCATGTGCATGAACACATGCATATGGGTAGTTAAATTGGATACAGGTGTCCTCTAGCCTTCACCTTATCTTTCTGGGATAAGGTCTCCGACTGAACTTGGAGGTCATGTGTCAGCAAGGCTAGCTGTCCAGTAGGCTCCAGGTATCCTACTGTCTCTATCTCTCCAGCACCAGGACGTTAGGCTTGTGCTACCACACACTTAGCTTTTATGTGGGTGCTGAGGATTGGAGCTCCTGTCTTCATGCCTATGTGGCAAGCACTTTACTGTGCGAGCCACGTGGTTTTCCGTAGGATGATTGGACTGAAGACATAAGTCATGAGTCTTGGGGGGGGGACTGGAAAATTTTCCATACAAATCTCTCTGGAAAAGAAGGGGGCTGTTGCTCCCACCCTGTAGTTGTTCTTTACCAAGAGCCAGACACTCACATTCCCACTGGGAGGAGGGAGGGGAATTGTATCCTGCTAGAGAAATGCTAGCCATCTGGTTCTGAGACCCAGGGCCAGAGGATTATCTTCAGTTTGGTGGCCGCAGAGACTTGAAGGGAGTCAGGGGTGGGGTTAGGATAGGGAGGGAGGCGGCTTAGTCTCATGAGGGAGGAGATGCCATTGGTTAGATATCTGTAAGCCTATCTATGCCCTGGAGAATCTGGAAACCATTTGCTTTTTAAAACATCACTGACTTTTGTGATATTCGAGCCCAGATGGGCCTATGAGATTCCTGATCTCACTCTTTTTCTTTTTTCTTTTCTTTTCTTTTCTTTTCTTTTCTTTTCTTTTCTTTTCTTTCTCTCTCTCTCTCCCTCCCTCCATCCTTCCTTCCTTCCTTCCTTCCTTCCTTCCTTCCTTCCTTCCTTCTTTCTTTCTTTCTTTCTTTCTTTCTTTCTTTCTTTCTTTCCTCTTCCTTCCTTCCTTCCTTCGTTCCTTCCTTCCTTCCTTCGTTCCTTCCTTCCTTCCTCCTCCTCTTCCTCCTCTTCTTCCTCCTCCTCCTCCTTCTCCTCCTTTTATTAAAATAAGGTCATATGGCTTTAGCTTTGAGCATGGTCTGGTTTGAATATGAAATATCTCCCATGGGCTCAAATTTTAAGCAGGAATTCTCCAATTTGTAGGGCTATTTCCAAGTCTGCTGGGCCTTTGGGAGATGCAGCCGGCTAATGCAAGTGGTCCATGGTGATAGCCTGGTTCTTGATTCTGGTCTGTTTGGTTTTCTGATCTGTCATGATGTGAACAAATGTTGCTGAGTATTCTCATGGCCACAAACTCTGCCATGCTTTCTTCTTATGAGGAATCAGAATCCTCAAATCAGGTCAAAGTTACCCATTCCTCCCTTGTTTCTTCCCTGTATTTTGTCTTTATCAAACCAAGAACTTTCTGGCATAGTGGGGAGAGTTTTCATCCTTCTGGTTAGAGCTTCCAGGGCAGTCAAGGCACAGTATTAGCCAGATAGGACATGACTCTCCCCTATCCCCATTTTTCCTGGGTATCAGGAAGATGGTCAGTTTGGCTGAAGAGTGCTGAAAGTAAGCCAATTTCTGTTATATTAACCCATCAAGCAGGCTGTAATTGGAAATAACATGATGCTCATGATGGGGAAACAAAGACTGTGCTACTGGAGAATCATGGAAAAGAGATACATAAAGAGGAAGATGCATTGTTGGTAACATGGGAAGGTAGAGAAAAGGTCCCTGAGCCTGCTGGAGGTGAAGTGTGTGATGTGGTCTATAAAAAGCAGTTCAAAGGTCCTCCATGTAGAAAGGGCACATGGCTGGTTTGGCAGAGGGGACACTAGTTGAGAAGTGAGAAGTTCTGGTAGGCAAAAAAGGTACGAGTGGGAACAATGGGTCATGCCTGAGGCTGGGGAATAGTGTGGAGCAGACATCCCACCTTCGTTTGGGAAAGGTCTTTTTGATCACACCCTGTGATAGGAAGTATATTACTTTGGGAAAGGGGGCTCATCCCATCTTTAGCTGTACCTCAAAGAGAGGTTAAGCACATGACTCAGTTGGTAAAGTGCTCACTGTGCAACCTAAGTCTGATACCCAGCATACATGTTAAAGCCAAATTGTGTTAGAGTTTACCAGTAACCCCGGGTCTGGGAAGGGGAAGACAGAGGATTCCTGGGGTTTCCAGGCTGGCTGCTTTAGTTGACTTGGCAAGCTCCAGGTTCAGTGAGAGACCCTGTTTCAAAACCTTAGATGGAAGACTTCTGAGATTGACCACTGCCCCTCCCCAATAACCCAAACGAAACATTGATGAACCTGGCCCATATTTAGTTCTTCATTCCCTACTTTTAAGGTTATTGATGGCATGATGGATATTTACTGGATCAGCATGACTTCCTATTATAGTGATTAAGTGATCACAGGTTAGACGTGTATTTAGGATCTCTGAAACATTCTGTAATGACCCAGGCTGGCCTACTGTGGAACATCTTAATTATTCTTCATTTATCTATGACCCAAGAGCTTGGAGCTTGAGTCCTGATTTTGAACCCTATCCCAGCCACCTAGCAGCTTCCTGACCTTAGCCTGGCCCTGGGAGCAACTGTAAGCATAAATATACAGCTCCCTCTCTCTGAGTAAGAAAGAGTGCTCTGGAGGCACTTTAAACAGTACTGCAATTGAGAAGACTATAGAACTTCTGACTCCTGGAATCACCTTACCCCTCCTCCCCTGGGGAGTCTCTAGTGTGGTTGCTGGTTTGGACAGGACGCTTGGGGAAGATTTCTATTGCTCCCCAACCTGCAGCCCTCCTGCCCCCCAACTCTTGATACTATTTCTTTAGGACTGATGTTTGGTTCAGGATTTTGAACCATACATTCTATAGACTTGGAGTCTACACAGAATACATGGTATATAGTCTACTTTGGGTTACTTTCAGGTAATAAACATGGTTGGATAGCACCGTCTTCCTCTTCTAGCCTGCATTTAGAAGTCATTTGGGGGTTTCTCTCTCTGAGCCTTTGACTCTGTGATTCTGTAAGCTCTGAACGTCTGTGGGGTCTGTCTGTCACCTGCAGCGAGAAGAGGAGGGATTATTAGGAATCACACATTCATCGCTCCTTTCCCAGAGAATAGGGTAGAAGGAGGCTCAGAGATGGGAGTGGCTTGTTTAAAGTCCAGAACCAGAGCAAACTGGTAGCAGAACAGGCTAATGGTCTTCCGTGGGCTCTTTATAAACTCAGGGTCACACAGGTACCATGAAAGCCCAGAATTAGGAGATTCATTTGGCTTGGCTTACCATGTCTCTGCAAATTCCAGGACACATAAAACAGTTCCATTCCCCTCTAACAGATAATTTGTGTTTATGGGGCTGATTAACAATTACCATGATGGCAGGGAGAGCCCTTCGGTCTGCAGGAAGTGACTTGAAATGATAAATAGCTACCATTCTCCTCTCCTTTAGTTTTACTGGAAAAAATAAAAATATAAATGGTAAGACAAGCTGAAAGAATTCTGGACTGTTCTGCACTTGCTGCTCAGCTGTGGTTTTCAAAGACGACATGCCGAACAAGTGTATTAATTTGAATTTGAAGCTCTTTCAGACTGATGGGTAGAGGCACACATAAAATTACATATTTTTGTTGTCTTTGCTATGAGATCTATACTCAAACCGTCCAACATGACAGGAGACAACTTCATTTTCCTGACAAGGAATAAAAGATGCCTAAACACTTTGATTGTTAACATCGCACGTCGCACTTAGACACGGGGACACTAAATTTGGAGCATGATAATAAGTTTTCAGGGCGTCCAACTTGTCTTCTGTGCCTGCAGCATGTGTTCTTCTACACATAGTTTATGGCTTTAATATTATTCCGCAGGTCTGGTCCAAATCATATTACAATGAGATCTTTCAAAGAAAGTCCAGCCGAGTAATGAAGAAAGATGTTTGCATGGGGCGTCATGGTAAATTCCAGGAACTGTGACTGAGCCCGTAGACTGTGTGGATTGTTAGAGGCTAATACTTTGTCACGGAAAAATAGTTTGCCATTCTATTTGTGCATTGGGAAGAAGCTGGAATTCTGTGTGTTTTTTATTTGTTTTTTATTTATTTTTTTTAGGTTTCTTTATTATATACACAATGTTCTGCCTGTATATATGTCTGTAGGCCAGAAGAGGGCACCAGATCTCATCATAGATGGTTATGAGCTGCAATGCGGTTGCTGGGAATTGAACTCAGGACCTCTGGAAGAGCAGTCCTTGCTTTTAACCTCTGAGCCATCTCTGCAACCCACTGTGTGATTTTTTTTTTTAAAGAAAGGATTACAAATCTCATTCATGATGCTGTTAGTTACATTTCCTGTCTCTTTGACAGAACAACTTAAGAGAGGCAGGATTTACCATGGCTTCGTGGTTTCTGAGAGTTCTTTAGTCTAGGCTTGCTTGGTCCTATGCTCTTTGCTTTATGGTAGACAGGGAGTAACAAAAATGGCGATGTAAGGAGAAGTCAGGATAAGATCTTGCTCTCAGGGACTCCTGCCCCATGACCTTCCTCCAGCTAGACCCCACGAAACTTTCATTGCCTCTCAGTGATACTGCATTATTATGAACCCGTTAAGGGGTTGCACATATTACAGAGTCCTGATGATTGAATGACTCCCTAGAAAAGCCATCCGAGTTCCCTCAGAGGTGTGTTTTACTAATTAATCTCTCTTTTAAAAATATATTTTCTGTCTATGAGTGTTTTGCTTCCACGAATATCTGTGCCTACCTGGTGATTGCAAAGGCCAGAAGAGTCTCGTGGATCCTTTGGAAGTAGAGATAGAGATGGTTGGGAGCTTACACGTGGGAGCTGGGGATTGAACCCAGGTCCTCTAGAAAACCAGCCAGTGCGCTTAACTGCTCAGCCATCTATTCAGCCTTGTCTTAGGCATTTCTTAATCCAATCACGCTGACAGCCAAGATGAGTGTACCACTCAGCTACACGCTGATATCTTCTTTCGGATGGCTCCTGTCAGTCACTGCATAAGTGTGACTAGATTCCAAGGGTTCCTGGAGGGGATGCACAGTTTATTTAGGCTGCCCAATCTCAGGATGATAGCAGGAGACAGATGGTGGGCAAACCAACATGTGTAGTGGCAGTGGTTCATTGAAGGACAAACAGTGGTTATGAGAACAGAGTCCCTGTCCAAACCCTGACATGGCCCCTGTGTACACACACACACACACACACACACACACACACACACACACACACACACACACACACACAGGCAGCCCCTTCTTCTGAAAGTGAAGGGTTAAAATGCAAATGCTTCCAATGTTTCTCCTGTCTCAGACAGGATAGGAGGACTTTAGGAAGGACCTATTTCTTCTTAGAGGCTTCAAAAAGTGGAACGGTGAGTTTCATCGAAAGTCCATTAATCTACTTGGTGAGGCCCACAATCGGGAACCAGAGGACAGAGGAAAATGCTAAAATGTGTTTTTTAAGGGAAACTGCTTTTTTTTTTTTTTTTGGCTGTCGAAGGGCTTTTCCTTGAAAAGGGAGTGATTTGTACTGGAATATGGCACATGGGTCGGGTTATAGGTGACCACCGGCTAAATATGCCGCTTGAGAGGAGGGGTGCAATGGAGTCTTTCTTCTGTACTTTAAACATCTTTCATTGCTGTCTTGAAGTCTACAGTGGTAGAGCTACTTTAATTCAGAGCCAACAGTTTGTCAAGAAATTATTAAAAATTAGCAATTATCTTTCTGAAAGGCAAGGCGACATATTGGTGCTCAGGGTGCTGGGGAAAAGAATAATTTACAGCCTCCAACTGGAATCTCAGGTTGCACACTCTCTACTTTGAGAAGCTTAATGCAACATTTGCAAGCACACGCTGCGCTTTGTAAACTCAACCCTTGTTAATTTTGGAAGCTGCCATCAGCCCCTCAAGGCCTCTTCTCCTGCTTCAGAAAGGAGCTATTCTCCTGGAAGGGGGAGGGTCTGACACAGTCTCAGGGCCCGAGCACACTCCAGGTCCCCAGAGAGATCCTATCTCCAAGTTCCATGAAAGCAGAGTGTGTCCACTTCCTATTTCTGGTGCTTGGCACATAGCAGGTACTCAGTGAAGAGTTTTGAATGTGTGACTTGCTTATAAATTGGATTTTTTTGTTTGTAGCTTTATTTAGCTCCTGAGAGCAAACACTGTAGGCAGAACAAGCAAAGATTAAGAAGATGAAGGCAGGTGGGACCTGAGGATTTGATATCCCCATTTCTGCACAGCAGGTTCCCCTCTCCAGGAATGAAACGATGAGACTCTTCCTTGGAGATTGCCTTCTTCATACCCTTCTGCTGCCTTATACTGGGGGTCATCCAATTGGGGAGCTGAAACCAGCAACCAGGTAGGCAGAAACACATTTTCTTGGAGATTCAATTCAAGGGACATTGACAAGTAAACATCACTCTTCCTTAGGGACCCCAGACTCTGTTGTGGAACCCAAGTTCATCGGTCCCAAAGTACCAGGAAGGGAGAGGACACCGCTCCTTGGGCCAGCCGCAGTGTCTCAGAGGAAGGCAGAACCTGTTGATGGGCTGCTGTTTGGGGGAGAAGCTACCTATGTATGTATCTATGATCATACCTCCATCTGGACACGATTCAGCTTTCACTAATTGGCTTTACCATTTTCTCAGTAGTTAATATTCATCTGTCAAAAATGCAAGCATAAATAAATAGCCTCAGTTCAAGTGCACCCTCTTATTAGGCCATACATCATGTTGGAGAGTTGCATTCTTTAACTAGGACGATAGGATTAGAAACGTCTTGAAAAAGCCTTCTTATTATCAATCATGTCATCTTGAACATGTTTCGAAGCTCGCTGCTGGCATCAAGAGTAGATGTTTTATTCAAAAGAATATATTTAAGGAAAACGACAGCACTTTTTGATTTCTGCTTTTTAAAAACAGGAAATCTCTCAAGTCCTCTATCCTGGGATCCTGGAAGATTCGTGGAGTTGCTTTCTCTTGATGCACCCAAAGGGCGGAGAACTTTCTGACCCCAAGACTAAGTCTGGAACCAAGAAACTGACTGTGCTTTAGAAGAATATCTTGGCTCTCCTGTGGCTATGGAAGTCACGTGCCATGTCTGGGCTTCTGTCTGTTCACATCTACCTCAAAGAAGCTGTGCAAGACTAGTAGTGTCTTAGTCAACTTGAGATGCTATAACAACAATACCACAGTTACAGTTTAAAATTCTATGGGTTGGGAAGTATAGGAGCAGGGTGCTGGCTGGTTCAATGTTTGACAAGAGCTTGTTTTTTTGGTGCACAGACAGATGTCTTGCCTTTCCAAAGGCAAAGAGTAGAACATGAAACCCCTTCCCTCCCTTCTCCTCTCCTCTCCTGTCCCCTCCTCTCCTTTCTCCCCTCCCCTCCCCCTTCTTTTCCCACCCCCTCCTTTTTCTAATAAGGGCATTGATCCCAGCCTGAGGCCCCACCCTCAGGACTTCATTTAACTTTAATGTCTTCAATGTTCCACCTCTAATCCTGTTACACTGGGAGTTGGAATTCAATGCAGGAATTTAGGGGAGACCTAGACATTCAGACCACAACAACTAGCACCTTTTGGGGACCAGAAGATCAGCTTTGAGTTCCCAGTACACACAGGGAAGCAGATGACTCTAGTAACTATCCACAGAGAACCCTGCCCCTGCCTGTTTTTATTTCCTGATACCTGCTTATCTAAATACAGAAAAGTAGAGAAGGTTACCCACTAACACATAGAGACACTAGCTGTGTTACTGGCAGCCTTTCTATACCTGGCTCATTGCACCAGCTTTCTACTAGCTTTGTACTGATAGATGAGACATTTGTCAATGCTCATAAAGTTCAGACCATGGACCCCAGGAGGTATAAGAGGCTCGTGATACTGCAGATAGCTCTGGGTTATCCATTCCTCTCCTGGGAGGGCTGATGATCTCTTCCTAGTCCCACCCATGGCATTCCTGGCTTGCCTAGTTGTTCCCAGTAAATCCCACAGTACAGCAGATGCTGTGAGGGTAATCCCAAGTCCAGAGAACCTACCCTTTCCCTAGCCACAGTGTCCTTTATGGCCTTGGAGAAATAACTTCCTCCTTCTGAGTTATTTTCTCCCCATCTGGAAAACAAGGCAATTGGGTGGACCAATATTTAAGAACTTGCTTTGTGAACAACCCCAGACCTTTCAAAGAGAGTTAAAGCCAGTACGTGTTTCTGCAATGCAAGCAGCAGAACCTGATTTATATCCCCAAGGCCCAACCATTGGGCTGCTGTGTTTCTTATTGCAAAGATAGTCCAGAGTCTGTACATCTGGTGGATGGAAGGAGAGAGCAGAACATTTTGTCCTTTGGGTCTAGACTCCCATAAATGGCCCTTCTGGGGCAAGAAGACTGAAAAGTGTTTCACTTCTTATGGTCCCCATGCACACATCCAAGTACCTCCAAATGCCATGGACTTTGTGTTCTAGGATTTCTTGTGGATTGAACTTAGAATGGGCAGCTGGTTCATTCAGTCTAACTTCCCCATTCCACAGTTGAGGAAACAGACCCAAGAGAGGGAACCATTCTGAGTTCATTTTCTAAGTCACTCCCAGGGGGTGGTAGGGTAAGGTAATACTCAAGGCTCCTGAATGCTTCTCTAGGCCCTTGTCTACAGCTTCAAAGTAACTGCTTTTTGAAAGCCCTAACTGCAACTCCCCAAATGTGCAACTTAATTTTGAATTCTTTCCCGTCTTTATGCATAAATATAAAGGCGTCATTTGTAAAAATACATAAACACTGACTTGCACTTCGAGCCATATGCTGCTAACCACACCCATCTGCCACTGTGAATTTACAGCATGACTGGCTGTCAAAATCTTCGGCACCGACAGTTTCCCATATACTTCCCAGACAAATGAGTCAATAATTAATAACGCCAAAAGCGTCTGTGACATCCTTCAGATAGGTTGAGACCCCATCTTTACTGAAAAACAGAAAGCAAGAGAGGCTAATGGGGTGAGTATGATCAAAATATATTATGTACATGTGTGAAAGTGTCACAATGAAACCCACTATTATGTATAATTAATACATGCAATAAAACATTGAAATGAATACATAAATAAACAATGACAAAATATGAAAGGTATTACATTGAATTATCAAGGGCAGTGGCCAGGACAGAAATAATTAGGATAAATGCTAGCTTACGGTAGCTCATGGTCAAGAAGGAGTAAACCGCCTTGTAAGCAAGAGTCAGGAACAGCAGATGGACTAACATAGATCAGAGGCTAGGATATGGATTAAATGCTACTGGGTGCTGGAGGAAAATGGAGTGCTCTGGCAGGATTGGAGCCTTCGGGCATCTAGCCCAAGTCCTTGAAAATGGGAAGTGTTTGGGCCCAGGGAATAGTGAACCTCATGACCCAAAGACAAGAACTCACAGTGCAGTCAAGCAGTGGTTGGAGACAGCACATGCGTGATCCCAGCATTTGAGCGCAGAGGCAGGCGGATCACTGCTGGTCTGAGGTGGATCGCTATGAATGTGAGCTATATGTGTTACAGGGTGAGGCTGTATCCAATCCCCAAATTCAGGGGCCAGTGGCATAGCTAGTTGGTAGAGCATTTGCCAGGATAAAGCATCACACGTGAAGCTGCGTGTCATGGTGCAGGCCTGTAACTCTAACATCTGGGAGGTAGAGGCAGGAAGGATCAGGAAGTTCAAGGTCATCTGAAGGGATTCAGGTTCAGTACAGCATGGTATACACGAGGCTGTGTCTCTGAAAGAAAGGAGACCAAAAACGAAACAATAACAACAATAGCAAAGGACCAAGGGAAGCAAATAGAGATAAGACCGGATAAGAGCAGTCGGAGCCCACTTCAAAGGTAACAAAAGCTCTAACTATGGGCCATGAACCTCAGTGTTCAGAAATCAGCCCAGCTCCTGTGATTCTAGCAATTGGAGAAGTAGGAAAGATTCCTGTGTTTGGAGTCAGGAAACACTACTCTAGCGGCAAGCCCTCTCCCCACCCCACTATTTAGCCGAGGTTGTCCTCAGGCTGCCAGTTCTGGGGACCACCACAAGTCCAGGCTCATGCTCTTCAGCAGGTCTGAAAAGCAGTCTCTTGTTCTGAGGATTATCTATGAGCCCCCATCCCACTTCTGTTCTCAGAGGTCTTTCTACGTGGCTTGAATTGGCCTCCAATTCATCTTCCCCTTGCCCCAATCTCCCAAGTGCTGGCATGCAGCTCCAGACCAGGTCCATGAGGTCTTAAGAAAACCCAGGCATGCATGTGCTATTTCACATTAACTAGCTTATATGTAATCTTTGTGAGGATCCCATGACTTTCTCCATTGTGGACGAGTAGGGTGAGGCTCAGTAAGGGGAGGAGTTCTCAGGGGTTGGATGCTATGTGGAAAGGACAGGTATCAGTAATTCAGCTTTCATTTGTGTGTGTGTGTGTGTGTGTGTGTGTGTGTGTGTGTGTGTGTTCATGTGTATGAGAATGCATGTATAGATGTATGCATGCAGAGGATAAAGGCCAACTGGACATATCCTGAAGAGCAACCTGATTTTAAGATGGAGTCTTTGGCCTAGGGTTTACTGATCAGGCTAGGCTGGGATTGCAAGCATACATTGCTATACCTGGCTTTTTCATATGAGTTCTGGAACTCACAGATCCTTATGCTTGTGTGATAAAGCGTGGTAGAGCCATCTCTCTAGCCCTGGGTATTTGTATTTTAAAAGATGCCCAGTGTTTCTGATGTGTAGGAAGTATTGAGATCCAGTGGTGGCAACCCTGCCCCCTCACTGTTTAGCCTCGGTTGGCCTCAAACTTCCAGTTCTACTGCCTTTACATCCAGAGAGCTGGGATTGTGTGTGTGCACCGCCCCAAGTCCAGGCTTCTGTTCTTCAGTAAGATATTAAGAATGAAAATTCCATTCACTTCTCTGTTCAGGGTACCTATGGATTCTCTAGCCTAGGTCTTTGTTCTGTAAACAAACAGCCTTCAAAGAAAATAAAGTGTGCCTCCTACTGCTACTATTGTTGTTAGGAAAACAAAGGGCAGAGGAGAGAAGCATTTTCATGGGTTTAGATACTCTGATACATTAACAGGAGTGCTCAGGGCAAAAATAGCTTTCACTCACCTGACAAGGTCCTATTGTCACTTGCCAAGAGCAAATTCATTTCCTAAGATATTTAAAAGACTAAGAACTGTGGGGTTTCTGAACTGCGGAAAGTGTGGGCTTTCTTAGGACCGAGCAACACAAGTCTTCATCTTTATTTGTGCTCTTGAGAAAAGATCCAAAGTGGAGATCTTACTTTCAATATGTCAGAATCGAGGAGATGACTTTTAAGGATGATTTGTAATGTGTAGCCTCACATGGATGCCTTTCTCCATTTAGAGGGCTATTGTTCTTCTGAGATAGCCCATCTCTGTACATTGTCCCATGCCTGTGGTCCAGCATGCCATGCACATTAATAAGCATCCTTTTTATTTCCCCTGGTATGCTTTCCTGTCTCTGACCTAGTGAGCCCCAGGCATTCTGGCCAGTGTGTGAATACAGAGTAGGTCACATGGTTTCTGTATTGATTGTTGTCCTCCAGGGAGTGAGGTCCTAGGCCCTTGCCAGGGTCAAGCAGGGGATAGTGAGCTTCCTTCAAGATGGAAATTTCAATAAACAAGCAAACTGCCTTAGTGACTGACAGGAAAGGAGATGCTAAGGACCCACTGTGCCTGCCCTTGGCTGTGTTCCCTGCTCTGTTGAATGGTGTTTTCTGAGGCTGTGCTGGATATAAAAAAGGCTTTGCCAGGGAGGAGGTGACCTACAGTCTCTCCTGAAAAGAAGGGGTCCCTGACTCAGTGTGCATGTTTCAGCACAGACCTTTCTGTTCTGCTGGAAGTAATCATGTTAATTTTAATAATGATGATGGGGCTGAGCAGATGACTCAGTAGGCGAAGCGTTTGTTGTGCATACACAAGGACTGAGTTCAAATTCTACAGGACCCAAACAAAGCCAGGTGCTGTAAGCCTGTAATCCTTGTGCTTTTACAGGATATGTTTGTCTTGTAGATGGAAATGGAGACAGAGACAGGAGAGTCTCCAGAAGCTTTCTGGACAGCTATTCTGGTGCCCGAATCAGAGAACAGCAAAGAGTAACCTTTACTTTCCTCAAACAGGGAGGAAGGCATGTTCAAGGTCATTTTCTGTCCTCCACATGCATAGAGTCTTGGCTTGCACATGTCTACACCTCTCTCTGTGCACAAATTTAAAACAGGAGCAGGACAGTGTAACATCTGCCACTGGCTACTTGAGACAGTGCTGTGGCTACCACGTTGTAGGCGTCCCTTGTCTCAGTTATCACCAGCATCGTCAGAGGTAAGTTTACTCTTCCTCCAGAAAGGGAAAGTGTCATTGAACCAATTTAAAATTATCCCATCTAGCTTAGAAGTGAATGGGACTCAGACAATGGTTATTTTATTTGGGTTTGACAAATACTGGGGGGGGGTAATCCCTAACCTACTTTCCTAACTCCTGGACTTGATACTCCCCTAGTGGTGCACCCCAAATATTTGCTGTTTCTCCTGGCCACATGCTCATGGTCCATCTCCTCTCACAGTGGCTCCCTCCTCTCTCCCATGCCCTTCTTTGCTTTCTTGTGACTGTTAACCAGGTAACTGAAAACCCACCTACTTCTACTCCCTCCAGGAATTGGCCATAGCCATTTTTATTCAACCAGTAGTTTTAAATTAAGGTTCAAGGTTTGCACAACAGAAGCTGGCATACATGAGAATTCATCTGAGGCAACTACTACTTGAGATACAGAATTTAGCAGTACAATACATAGCAACAGACCAAACTCAACAGGGAAGCTGATGCTCAGGAGGGTGAGGCAAGGATGGACTTAGTAAGTGGAAAACTCCTTTGCAGTCGGAGTCCTTCTGAGGCTGGGTGGGCTCCTTCCTTCCTCTAGAATGCAGGCCTAGTGCAGTGGACAGCTGCCTCCTGGATCAGATCTAAGTTTTATGGGCAGAAGAGGGGTGTGTAGCCTCTTCTACATGGGGCCCCTTTGAGGGAGGCAAGGGGTTCTGCTGTCTGCTTCCTTCTCTCCAATGTTCTTGCCTCTCTCTGCTAGATCACACAGATTATTCATCTGTTTCCTCCTAGGCTCCTCTTTAGCCTATGCTATAGGCACTTGATCAAAATTCCTCTTAAACCACCCCACTTCCAAATATAAAACCCACAACAGGATACCACCAGTGGCGCTTTTCCATAAGACAAAAATGCCAGCTATAAAATATCAGAACTATTACAAGACCTCTGGAACATTCCATAATGGTCTACTTTAGAGGACACCGCTAGAACAGATCTTAATTTGTCAAGGAGCTAGGGCCTTGGGATTTAGGACTTATCCCATAGGCCTGATGTTAAACACTGTCTCAGCTCCTTTCTAGCCTTCTAATCTTGGAGAACTTGGGGAAATAGACCCAGATGAAATAGAGAACTTCCCAATGCTGGGAGCAAGTTAATGGTCGATCCACATCCCACTTTAGAGCCTACTTTGTTTATCTGTATATGAGGAACATAGAGGTGCTTAGAGGGAGAAGCACCAAGCTCTTAGTTTCTGCACCTCTGAAATGGGTCTTCATCGGTTAAGCCAATAAGCAAGGAAGAGTGTGCCTATCTCCCCAGAAAGAAGACGCCCAGGGTTGGCAAACCTGCAATGCATATCTTTCTTGGTATTGGGTGACCCCTTTGGAACACAGAACATAATAAAGTAGGAAGCAGTAACTACTATACCAAAGCAGGGAGGCAAAGGAAACCCGATGCTGAACAGCACTGGAGAGACACTCAACACCTTTGTACACCAAGACAATCTGACTTAGTGGAGTTAAGCAGCCACCTTCTCTTCTGACATGCTTGTCCCTGATGTCACCTAAGCTCCCCTCCTCCAGTTCTCTCTCCAGAATCTCTTAGGGTTGGCATCAAATGCACACCAGAGACCCATCTTTCATTCATTTTTACCAAACAACATTTTCCTCCGATTTTACAGACATCTTCATTTCTGACTGGGTTGCAGCAGTGAAATTACCATTTAGTTTGAAATTCTAGGCAGAAACCTCTTTTCTTAGCTTTTGTTTTTAAAGTCTCCTTTGTTCCAGGCTCAGAGCAGACCCTCAGAGCTTGAGATCATGGGTGTGTTGGCTATTTATTCCCTGTTGCTGTGACATAACACTCAATGAAAGTGACTCGGGGAAGAAGGGTTTGTTTGGCTTACAATTTGAGAGTGTGGACCATCATGGCGGCAGTAGTGTGGGGCAGCTGGTCTCATGGCACCCTCAGTCAGGAGGCAGAGAGCGATGAGCTCTGGTGCTCTGCCTTCTCCTTCTAACTCAGTCTGGAATTCCAGCTCAGGGAATGATGTCACCCACATTAGGATGGACCTTCCCACCTCAATCAACCTAATCTAGATAATTTTTCATGCATATGTACGAGGCTTGTTTCCATAGTGATCTAGGTCCTGTTAAGTTGACAATATTAACCATAATATTAGGCTTGGGAGATCCTTTCTGGAAAAAGCGTGTATGGTGTCGTATGGTGTCATGTGGTATGGTGTGGTATGGTGTGGTTTGTGTGTGTGTGTGTGTGTGTGTGTGTGTGTGTGTGTGTGTGTGTGTGTGTGTGTGTGAGAGAGAGAGAGAGAGAGAGAGAGAGAGAGAGAGAGAGAGAGAGGAGAGAGAGAGAGAGCAGAGAACTGAATGGCCTCTAGAACCATGCCTGAATCTTGCGATTTTGGGGGTAAATATGTGTCCATGTTCCTATTAGGGATAATGAAAAACTTCAGGTCCAAGGCACTCTTGGTCATCTCTTCACTAAACCCTCAGCAGTCTGTGGGTCCTAGTTTGGAAAGTAGGCCAGTAGATAGGTTCACTTACTACTCTGGCTACAGACACTGCCTAAGAATTGTCCACATGCAGAATTGAAGACCAGCAAGGTAGAGCACAAACAGAGTTCTGAGTGCAGATCTGCTCTGGTCCTTGTGTGTGCTCTGTGTGTGCACTGTTGTCTTTATGCTTCCTACAAAGCTGGTAGCTCTGAGTGGATCAGGCATATGACCAAAGGCACACAGCCAGTGAGGGACAATGGAGGGTAGAGAACTGAGAATCTGTAACAAGGGCTGGAGGAATGGCTCAATCACTAAAATGCTTCTCTTGCAGATGTGAGCACCTGAGTTCCCTCTCCGCTCTTGTAAGAAACTAAGTGTGGTGCAGACCTATAATTCCAACACTAAGAAGTTAGAGATGGGCAGACCTCTCAACCTTTCTGGCCAGCCAGCCTAGCCAAGTTGGTGAGCCCCAAGTCCCAGTGAAAGACCTTATCTCAAAAAACAAAACAAAATGAAACATCCTCAAAGCAAACAAAACAAAACAAAACAAAACAAAACAAAAATACCAGGGTGGATATTGCCAAAGGAAAAAGATGATACATGAAGTGAATGTCTGGCTTCCACAGGCATTTGTCATTTCATGTACACGTACCTACCACAGACACCCTCCCATGTGTGCATACACACACCCTACACACATTAAGAGAGCATCAGCAACAGTTTTGTTGCAAAGGTGGTGCACAGGCTGAACCCGAGTGTGACAGATATCCCTATGGAGCGGTAACAGCATAACTATAGAATATCAGTTACAGAGAGACCACCAGACATTTTCTTAAATGCATGTGAGCTGGAGAGAGAGTGGGGCAGGTCCTTCTTGAAGAGGGATGCAGATAGTTGGAGGTGTGAGAGGGAGGAACCACACAACCGGCCTTCCATGGTAACACAAATGACGAGCTCATTAGCCTGCTGGAGGTAGGAAGTACACAGATGCCTGAAGCTGTTTATAGAGCCCATGGAAAAGGAATTAACTGTATTTTTACACATCCCAGCCATGACCTAATGGCAACTTCTGCTTTGACATGAGGAAGTACCAGCTCAAGTGGTAATGAGCTCCCCACCCCCCTTCACGAGGAGCACACTATTAAACAGGAACTACTTGCATTATTAAGTTGAATCTTAGTATTCACCAAATAGGCCAAAGTGGGGGGGGCAATGAGTCTTTTAAGCTTAATATAAAACTGAGCCAAAGTTTTAGTGGATTTCCCAGAGATTTCTGGAAACATTAGAGACAGGCGTGAAGTATGATCTTCCAGCATCACTCATCACACTGAAGACCAGAGGCAACGCCGATGTCCTCCGCTGATTCCTCTGAGGTAGGATGGAGCATTATGTCAGAAATGACTTTACTTTGTCACTGAGATGAGGGCTTTAAAACAATATTTACATTACAAGAAAAATTTATTCCATGAAGTATTTAGGAATCTCTTCATCTTTCTGTTTAGTTTTAGATTAACCTGAAACTGCTTAAAAAATAATTTTGTTTGAAAGTAATGATAAAAATCCCTACTATGTCATTTAAGTGAAAGAAGAGAGTGTACTATTATCTGTATATGGTGTATGTGTTTAGTGTGTGTATGTATAGTGTATGTAAAACGTGTGTAATGTCTGTGTAGTATGCATGTGCAGTATCTATGTAGTGTGTGCACAGTATGCATGTGTAGTAAGTGTGTGGTGTGTATAGTATGTGTGCAGTGTGCAGTATGTGTGCAGTGTGTATGAATGTATAGTGTACATATGGTAATGTGTATGTGTGTATAGTACGTGTATGCAATGTAGTGTGTATGCAGTGTATGTATAATGTATGTATAATGTGTGTGTGTGTATATATATATATATATATATATATATAGTGTGTGTGTGTGTGTGAGAGAGAGAGAGAAAGAGAGAGAGAGAGACTCTAACATATATACTCATGTAGGTTGAATCTAAGAGCAGAAAAGGAAAAAATATAACAAATGTAGTCAGAATTGCCATCTGTGGTATCATCTGGACAGAATACTGTTTTAACACAGCAACCTTATCATCATCTATTTCATTTATAATTGAAACTCACCAATGATGATTAGTGTTGGTGTTTGACACACATTCGTACAAGCCCAGGCTACATTTGAACTCATGATCCTCTTGACTCAACCTCCCAAGTGCTGGGATTAAGCCATTATTTTTGAAGATTAGATTGGTGCAGGGAATCCCAGTACTAGGTGTCGTGAAAAAGGCAATATGCAAAAGTATGCATATATTATGGCTCTAATTATGCACATAGATTTAGTTATTTATTCCTTATGGCTTTTCCACAAAGCATATTGAAAACAACAGGGATGAGCACACCTGTGCAGGAGTTTCCTCAAGGGCGAGCCTAGAGCATGGGCTTGAAAATGCTAATACTAAGCGAAAGGATTATTTCTGGGTTGTAAGACAGGGTAGCTTCTGTCCTTTAAATTTTTCTTTAATTTCTAAATGGAGCTTTACTTTTTTCTATCTTTTATTCCGTCTTTATGATTAGGCCCAAGAGGGCCAAAGAAAGCTTCTGGGACACACGATATATGTGTCAAGAACACAGAGGGGAATTTCCTTACATGCTACTCGCTCCCTTTCGTGTCTGTGTGGGGTGTGTATGTGTGTGTGTGTGTGTGTGTGTGTTGGGGTGTGAATGTGAATGGAGAGAAGGGGGTGCAGGATGGGGGACTGGGTCTTCTGCCTGATTATATGTTGAGGGTCTCTGCGATGTGGGGAGGTCTGGGACTCCTTGGGAACTAGGGGTGCTGCTTGCTTTCTTTTGGACAAACACCTTTCCCAGATTCAGCTAAGGACCTGCAGGGGAGATGCTAGAGTAGCAGGTCCTTCCTTGTCACTCCGCAAACTGGCCTTGGAAATACCAGCTTGTTGACAGGGACTTCCAAACTCAAAATGCCATATTAAACATGAGCCATCTCAACTCATTACCTCAAGCCAAGACATGTCAAGCCATAATCCCCAGAGTCTCTGTGAGCGTCAACAGGGGGTATTGCCCGCCCCAGAGTGTGTGCCATATTTATTTGTATGAGGAGGTAACTTGCAAAAGTGCAGCTAATCCCGCCATGCTTTATAATTTAAAACTTTCTAGAAAAGGATTGCTGACCTGCAACTAACAGCAGCTGCTGGTGCCAAAGGAAGGAGCATCCAAGGCAGGGTGTGCAGTAAAAAAAGAAAAGAAGGAAGGACCCCTCTCCAACACACAAACACACACACACACTATACATACATATACACACATAAACACACATACACACATATACACATACATACATATATATACATCACACATATATACACACACATACACAGATATAGATACAGAAACACACACACATATATACACATACACACATATACACACATACACACATATATATACATACACACATGCATATACACACATACACAGAAATAGACAGACACACACACATACACACACACATATATATATTGTATATGTAGATATACAATATACATAGACACACACACACACACACACACACACACACACACATACATACAGACACACAGACACACAGACCCAAACAGGTACACAATTCTCCCTCTGCTATTCCTTCCACAAAATGCCTGACTTTACCATTTGGGATTTTGACTCAGAGCTGTGTTTGAATACTTTCCTTACATGAAAAGGACATGTAAATGATAAATTGTCAAAACATTAGTGTGGCTTTCCCCTCGAGGGAAATGGAATCGCCTCCTCTTCATTTGATGTGGTTGGGAGGATCTGTCAATCACTTGTGCAGAGTTGAAGGATGGGGCAGAAAGGTAAAGCTGTGAACTGCTCAGCGTTCTAGAATGATAAATCCTGTGCTGACAGTCCTGGGGTTGATATTGCAGCAGTATCTTCCTAACAGCTTGGCTTCACTTTTTTCTCTCTATTTACTTTTTAATTATGTGTATATGTGTGCATCTCTGTGTGGGCATGTGAACGTGGGTGCAAGTGCCCTTAGAGGCTAGATGTGGGTGTTGGACCCTCTGCAGCTGGAGTTACAGGTGGCATGAGCCTCAAGACTTGGCTGTCAGCAACCAAACCCAGGTCCTGGCAGTGAAGAGTTCACAACTGCTGCTCCAGCCTCTGGCTTTCCTTTTGACTCTTGGAACCACCTTGTACCTTTCCAGTGAATTTCCTTTTAGGGACGATGAGATAATGTTTCACACTCACACACACACACACACACACACACACACACACACACACACACACACACACACACACACACACTTCTGGTATAAAGATATTGAGGAAAAAATAATTTTAAGGTACTGAAAATCTTTTCAAACAAATAAAAAATTAAATAGTTAAAACAATCCTTCATTCCTGGATCCCCACTAAAGGCATTTCCCAGGAAATCACATGACAAGAGTTGGGCTAAGGGAGTTTCCCTTGGGTCAGCGGGCACCTAAGATGAGTGGATTTTTCTGCCAGACTTTTATGTCTATTTTGCTGATTTCTGTTTCAAAGCCGAGAGTGTATGGCTGGAGAACAGGTATGCGGCCTCTGTGAGCATTCCCATTTCCTTTCTGAAGGTCTTTTTATTTACTACTCTTGCTTGTTGCTTCCCACTTCCTGGCCCTGGGATGCTACCTATGCCATCTGTGAGATCTCATGGCCCAGGGACAGGGGAGAGACATAGGAAAGGGTAGAGGCTGACTTTCACTGTCTGCCTTGGGTGAGACAGGAGTCAAATGTCTCTGTTGGGCCCGATCATAGACAATGTCCTGGAAGGCTCTCCTTGGTGCCCAACCTTTTCTCATCCTATTCCTAGCTCAAACTTTTAGATACATTGCCAAAAGTTTGATTTTGCAAAATTGAAAGCTGTGGTTTCTGTATGGGAAATGAAAACTGAAATGTAGCAGACAGAGCTACATTATGGTTCTGGTGTTCATTATCAACACGTGATAGGAGTCAAATGGGAGACTTATTTTCTTTTTATTCTTTTCTCTCTCCTTTTCCTCCTTTCCTTTCCTTTCCTTTTCTTTACCTTTCTTTCCTTTCCACTTCCTCATCCTTCACTTCCTTATCCTCCCTGCACCTTCCCAGGAAGTGTCTGGCTAGGTATCATAGTGTGGCTTTGAACTCTGTCAATCCTTCCTCAGTCTTCAGAGTGGTGCTAGGATCATAGGCATGTCTATACCTCGTAGGATCCAGATTTCTTTAAGAAACAAAAAACGGAACCTACTATTTATTTTAGTTCTTTCATGAGTCAATGGTCTCATCAAGTCCTTAAGACCTGGCTCTTCCCCAATCTCTGGCCCTCACAGTCTTTCTGACCTCTCTTCTGTGAAGATCCAGGTTTCTTAGCCATGTGTCTGCATGTATGGTCTCAATTTACTGAGATCTCAGAAGTCTTGAGGCAGCTTTGCCTCTGGATAACAGAGATCTTGGGTGGTTCCAAAAGGCACAAATCTGTACCTAGAGGTGTTCTTGTCCTGGATGAATTTTTCAAATGGTTTGCTTTTTCCCTTTAATAACAGGAAAATCTTAATTTCACATGCTGTATTACACAGATGTTGACCCTATCTATAGAAGAAGCTCAAGGCAAGTCCAGGGCAGACAATGATTCCCAACGGTTAAGATGGCTGGTCTAGATATTTACATATGCTTAAGACGTATTCTAATGACTTATTTCTTTCAAAAGAAAAGTGAAGGGCTGATGCTATACTTTTCTGCCTTGATCCCTCACTGCTTCCTAGGTCAAGGCAGACTACCTGTGACTCACGGTAGCATATGTATTAAAAGCTTGTCTGCAGGTATCATGAAAAAGATTATGTTACAGGTATCACCACCTTCTTGCTTGGGTTTTGCCTTTGTCTGTGGAAGTTTCTGGTAAGGTGATAGACATGTCCAGGTTGGAGTGAGTGTTTTCTGTTTGCCAGGCACACTTGTGAATGTGTCCCATATGTGACTTGGATACAGTTGGAGGAAATGGGGATTCTTTGTGGCTGCTTTTTGCTGATACAGAAACTCTAGTTCCAAGAAGTTGAATCATGCATACATAGACACACAGCAAGGAAAGGGAAGACCTTAGCTCTGTACCCTGGTGGGAGACACCAGAAGCCACACTGGCATTTTTTCAAGGCTACCTTGATGCAGCTACAGGAAGGCAGTTTACTTTCCTTCCCCTTCCCTTAGTCTCCATCTTATCTTCCTTTCTCTTCCTCCCTGGAGAAAGCCTGATCTATTTCATCTGCTAGGAGTTCCAGTCACTCTGATACACCCTACCCCCATACCAGCTTACATGGAAACACCATCAGCATGCTCTTGGCATCTATAGAAAAGATAGAGCAGGAAGTTTATGCACCCAAACTTGCAAAGAACGTTCAGAGAAAATTACTTGAACTCAAGACTGTATGTTGTGCTCCCGGGAGCAGCTGGGTCAATGTTTGAGGAAGAAATCTCCTTTAAAGGAGAATCGAGCTGGCAGATGTTCCCAGCTCCTTCCAAGCCAAGGCACTGGGCTTCTGCCAGCACTGTTTTGAGATGGAAGACATGTTGGCAAATAGTTTAGACAAATCATGATGCCTATAAGAGCATCTGTTTGTCTGCCAGGGCCACTGCCCCCCACCACTCTCCATGCTTGCTGTCACAGGTCTCTCATCGCCATCCCATCCCAATCTGGTCAGATAGAAGAGAATACTGCTTCCACAGTCCCTCGGCTATCTGGAATCCTAACAAACAGGGGAAGGGAGGGACAGGGACTTGCGTGTAGGCTCATTGAGCCTCACACTGGATCTCTGTAGCAATGCCAGACTGAAACAGCAAGCTTCCTTTTGGCACCTTTAGCTTAGGAAGGATGATCATGCAAGGGAGGACCAGGCATCAGAGAGTAGAAGTGTAGGATATAGGTATGGGAGGGCAGGGTTTTCAAACCATGGTTGATTCCCTTAGCCAGGACAAAGGGACCCTAGAATCTGTCTCCTGGTTCTTCATGCTGCTTACTCTGTCCTTGCATTGATAAATGCACATGCATTGTACATGCTTTCTTTTCCAAGCACAGCTCCACAAGTCTGAGTTGCTTTGCAGCTGAGCTGTGTGTCAAGCATGGAGAAGTTCCATGCAACAGTTCAGGAGATGCTGCTAGGGGTTGTGGATTAGGGGAAATTGGCTTTGCAGTGTGGAAGAGGGCTTGGTGCCAACCACCAGAAAGGAAGCACTGAACAGTTGGGCTGAGACACAGAGCAGAAGCAGATGTCAGGAGAACACACAAAGCAAAATCCCATTGTTAGAATTATCTGAAGGTGAGTGACAGTTCCCCCCATGCAGTCTAAGGAAGAGAGTGGGTGTGATAGTAAGCTCTAGAGTGGCCACACCCTTGAAAAACATTGCTCTCTGAATGTCTACTACTGTGCGGGTGCCCACTCTCCCATCCAGGGAATCTGTCTAGAAAGGTCTTCGAATGATGTAATCTCTCCATGTCTTTTGTGTTCTTGACCCTGTGCATGTCTTTCTAGTTCCAGTCCTATTAAAATCTCTGGTTTTACATCTTTTTTCTTTAGCTGTAACTTGGAAAGTCACAAGAAAGGACTGACCCCAGTCATTTGAGTCACATGAATACCTTATGTTTTATGTGTCTTAAATTCATCTCATACTTAAGTGACTAGTTAGAATTGAGTGATGTCCAAAGACTCACTCAGTTTTATTCTACATGAGATGTGTCTTACCAGGTCTGTATTATAAGAACCTAACACAGGGCATGGCATACAGGGGAAAGATAATGTGGCCTCCTTACAAGAAGATTACATGGATCCTCTTCTTCAACACTGATGATTGGTTATACTGAGTCCTATGCTATCTTTCAGAATCCTTGCATCCCGAATCAAACCTGGATGAACAAAGACATGCTTTTGATGCAAACCTGGCTTGGGGGATTTTTCTTCAAAGGAGAACTGTTAACTGTATTAGATGGCTTAGGCAAGGTACTGTTTTCCATCTTGGCTCTGCCTGCTAGAGACGCAAAAGGAGAATGTATTCAGAGAGCTGGTGATGAATGAGGTAGAGACAACCAGCTTTAGCCTGTGTTCTCCAGCCTGGGCCAACCTGAGGGCTTCATCTGGGTCCAACCTGCATAAACAGGATGCCAGGACCACACACAGGCTCTAGGTTCTGATGCTGAAAGAGACTAGACAGTGATGCTCATTGGAGATGAGGGGTTTGGGGAACTGGGAGAGCAAGCCAATCACTTCTCTTCATCTCCAGGAACTGAGATGGGCTGGGAAGGAATTTTGCCACAAGATATAGCTAGAGCTAGACACATACATAGGTAGATATATATGTATAGCAATGAGGTACCCTACAATGGGGTCCTTATGCCAGTGAGCCTCAGACTTGCCATTTGAAACCTTTATCTGGAACCTTCTTGGCGAGGATGTAACTGAACAAATGTTAAGTTTCATTTAAGTCAGTGTGAACTTGGGATTGATGCATCACATGGGAAAAGTTATCTTAAACTCACAGTTTCTAAATGAGTGTGTATAGCTCTGGAGTCTCACAGTGACTGCATGCTCGGGGTTGTGGGATGAGGGCACCAGCTTGGGATTGAATTTGGACCTCATCAACAACTGATGGTGAAGTGGGAAATATGCAAGCTCAGGATTAGCCAGGGCAGGGTCTTCATCTGCAACTCCATCTTGTTAGCGTGTGGGGAGGACCAAAGATTCCTAAGGTGTTGAAGCATCTCAGAGAGTTGCTGAGGAAACTACTGACACATACAGAAACTTAGTAGGTGGGTAGGCCACCTCCCAGGATCTGGAGGAAGAAGCTGGGACCCAGGAAGACAGTGAAGCAGTTTACATGGAGTCACATGAACAGTAAATTTAGGGGACTGAGATGCAAGCTTGGGAATTCCACTTGCTGGGACATATATCCCCCAAAGCTAATGAGCTAAACCCCTATGGTAGTGACAGTTGGAATTTGGATCTTTAGCAGGTCACTAGGATTAGATGTTCTTGTGAGGTCGGATTCCTGGCTTTATAAAAAAGGGAGGAGAGACTCATGCCGGCTTTGTTCTACCTTGTGACACACTCCATCATGTTATGATGCAGTGGGAAGGCCCTCACTAGATTATAAACAGGTGCCATTACCATGTTCTTGGAGTCTCCATTCTCCAGAATAAATGACCTTCTATTCTTTATAATTGTCCCAGCCTTAGATATTTTGATATAAGACACAAACCCTGAGAAGGCCCTGCTCAATATCTAGATTGGGTTTCCTTTTAGCTGACAAGAGGAGGAGCAGCACTCAGATTTAGGTAAGGACTTTTCCTGCTTTGGGTCATCTCCCTGCCTCCACTCCAGTCTGCCTCACTCTGCCCTCCACTTCATGCTTCAGGACCTGGTGTTCAGTTCTTCTACTTCACCTTCCAGAGTCTCCCCCTGCCAGATGTTATGTTGAAACGGTGGTGGAGAAAGATGACTGCTTGATAAATGTCAGAGCTCATGTTAGTCTCAAGCGTGACACTCATATATTGTCTCTGTGCAACGGGGTCACTCCCTCTCCTGATTAACTGTTCCTCAGCTGAGCAGTCATCTCCAGGGTCCAATGCTCATCTCTGTATTCCTCATCAGTAAACAAGACAATGCTCTTGGTGACCAGTAAACAGCAGCATAGAGCTCTGGCATTTCCGTAATCAACTATGTCATATGTTCAATCAAATCCATTCATAGTTCTAACATAGCTGATTGTAGAATTCGAATGGCCTATCCATCAAAAAGTAGAAAAATTTCACCTTGTTAATGCTTCTATGTTTAGAAGAAGGCTCAGTTTTTCTTTTCCCTTTGTCCCCAGAGTCAGTCACCAACCTGTGCCTGGGCTATAAACGGTGACAAGGGAGGGAGGTGTCAGAAAAGCATATAAAACTTTACCCAAACATAAGCAACAGTGTCTTGCTTTCAAAGGCTGAGGAAGAGGCTTGGCACACCAGCAGGTAGTAAACGACATCACTGATTCCACAAGCAGAGGGGGAACATTCAGTCTTGTGTTCTCTAGCATGTGTGTACAAGTCTATTTCTAAATTTCCATCTCTGAGGTAATGGAGGCCCAGAGTCTGTGAGTTTATATGGGTCTTTCCCCAAAGCATTATGGAATGATAAAAAAGAATGAACTCAGCATTTGAAACCATGAGTTCTACCTCTGGCATGTTAGATATGCTTTTGTTACCCGAACAAATCAGTGAAGCCTACAAGACTTTCTCAGTAGTTGAAGAATGGACCACATGATGGTATAATTTATGAGCTGGGAAGTTTCTTCTAAGATTACACAGGAGTGACGAGAGTTGCCTGGCTTACCTGTCAGGGGCATGAACATGGCAACCTATACCTACGTGAATATCACAGTTCCCAAAGTGATGGAAAAATGTGTTCAAATCTGCATAGTGGTCCAGTTCATCCTAGAATTGATACATGGATTGATTCATCAATGGTTGAGTTTGATAGTATTGGTGCTGCCTCAAGATGGCCTCCAACTGAACCCAACCCAAGTTTGACTCTTTATCACACCCAGTATCTAGGATGAACTCATTCTGGAAAGTGATGCTTTGCTTTTGCCTTAGGGATCCAGCATCCTGTACCGAGTGGTTCAGTTTTAACTCTTACTACTCTTTGCCTGGGTCTAAGTGTGAAGAGGTTCTGTTGCTGTTTTCTGTGCAGGGAACCCAGACAAAGTCCACAATGCAGTTTACATTTTAAGCCAACAGAGAGGAAGAAGAACAGTCCTCAAGCAAAGCAATGGCGCTAGTCCAAGTTCATACCGAGGTCAACACGTGGCCAAGGGGTTTATTTACACTGTGGTGATTTGGGGACATTTTTCTTTTGTTTGAGAGGAGCTAGAGGAACAACAGATAATCTAAGTGAGGCATCCCAGAAAGCAAGACACACTGAACTTTCCCCTTCCGTATTTGTAGTGTGAAAGACAATTCCATGGTACTACAGGGATGCTCTCCCTTAGCAAGGCAGTGCCCATCACTGTCAGAGCCTGATTCAGAGGCTCTGTGTCTACAGCTTATTCTGTATCATTGTCCTAGCTTTCATTATCATTGCAGACAGAGAGGAAGGGGGAGTCTTGTGCAGGGTCCATCTGTACAGCAGACTGCTTATTACTCTCAAGAGGAAGATGAGTTTAGTTGCAGCTGCCATAAGACCCTTTTCTGGAGAATTTCCTCCCCTGGATCACACATATCATAAGCTTCAGGTAGGACCTGTAGGCAGGTCCCTGCCCTAGACCTGGTCCAATGACATAGGCACAGTGCTTTCCTGAGTACCTCTGCCTGGTAAATGGTGGAGCTTTGAACTTGGACCCACGGCCTCTGGGCTTCAAGTCCCAGGCTCTCTAAGGAGGGTGATTGTCATTCTGTCTGTCTCTCTCTCTCTGACCACCTGGATGCTCGAACAGGAAGCCCAGCTGAGCTCTCTGAGGGCTGGACGGGCACTGCTCCAGGTTCAGCCAGCCTGTCTGAGTCCCCCACCCCTTCCAGGGAACCTGCCTTTAGATCTCCCTGCGCCAATCTGCAGCCTCCTGGGCTGATGCCTTCGCTCTCTATTTACAGACACTAATCATTTCCCGTGCAATTGAACAACTTAATAAGCTGCGAAAATTTGATAAGACAATTTAATTGCCAGCTTTTACGTATCTGCTCGATATAGCCTAGTTTCTTGGGAAGGTGAGCTGGGAGTGGAGCAGAGACACTTAATTAAAGGAGAAAAACAATGGCGCTCGATTAGCGAGCTTGGCGGGTGCCAACCCTGGACCTTCATGCTCTCCGTGTACTTCTCTTTTCAGGTGGGGCCCTCCCCACAAACTTTCCAAGTCTCATCCTCTGGGTTGCAACTACACAGCTACTGGAGTCCAGACTGGCATTGCAGCTCTAAAAGCTGATTTCTTATGGGGCAGTGCTAAATTGTTAATGCTAACCATTCTCCAGGTCTGAAGTGGGTATGTTGCGGGGATGGTAGAGGGACTGTATACTTCTGCCTGGATGGTCACAGCTCAAAGGTAGTTTAAAACAGCCTTCCCCAATCAGAGAAAGAACTGGAAGAGCTTGAAGGAGCTCGAGACCCCATATGTACAGCAATGCCAACCAACCAGAGCTTCCAGGGACTAAGCCACTACCCAAAGACTATACATGGACTGACCCTGGACTCTGACCTCATAGGTAGCAATGAATATCCTAGTAAGAGCACCAGGGGAGGGGGAGGCCCTGGGTCCTGCTAATACTGAACCCCCAGTGAACTAGACTGTTGGGGGGAGGGCGGCAATGGGGGGAGGGTCGGGAGGGGAACACCCATAAGGAAGGGGAGGGGGGAGGGGGATGTTTGCCCGGAAACCGGGAAAGGGAATAACACTCGAAAATGTATATAAGAAATATTCAAGTTAATAAAAAAATAAATAAATAAATAAAAAGAAGCTCAATAAAAAAAAAAAAAAAAAAAACAACAAAACAAAAAAAAAAAAAAACAAAAAACAGCCTTCCCTTGATGGGAACAGGAAGGGACTTGAGCCCTGCAAAGAGCACTCCCAAGTCTTTGTGAATTACTCATGAAGGTTGCTCTGTGCATGAGTGGTGACCGTTTGTATGTGTATCTTGATGTGCCACCTTGGGATCTTTTAGGGGGCACTTTGGGTGACCCACATCCTGGGAAACTGTGTCAACTTTAAGCTAAACACCCACGAATTATTCAGTTGAAGCCTCCTCATGATAACTCTATGAGGGAAGAATAGAAGTCGTTATTAAAGATTTTAAATTGCATTTGTCTCTTTGTATATGTATATATGTGTGAGCAGGTGCATGCTACAGCACACGTATGTCAGAGGCTAACCTGTGACATGCAGGAAATGAAATTCAGATTGTTGGGCTCTGCTGCAAGCATGTTTGCTTACTGAGTCATCTTGCCAGCCCCAATGAGAGATTCTTACTCTATAGGTGCCATAACTTAGAAAAGTTAAGCAGCACATCTCAGGTTACACAGCGAGACAGAAGCATCAGGATCTAAACAGATTGTCGTAATGACTGCCGTCATCTCCCCAGATCCTGCTTGTGGAGTCTAGGTGAATATCTCACAGCTCCACCTGTTAAACTTGCAGAGTCATTTCTCCTAGGAGCAGAGATCAAGGAGGGCAGCTATTCTCGTTGGCTCTGGTCAGCCTGTAACCCCTGAGTTCCTCATGCTGGAGAATTCACACACAGAGGCAGGGTGCACGCACCGGCGTGGGTATAGTTTCTCTTGGCCTCTGCTTTGGTTTATTTCCTCCTGTTTCTCATCCTTCTTCCCCTTACCTGTTTCTGCACCCTATTGCTCAATAAAGGCCTTGCACACACATTTTTAAGGTCAGCTTCCAGGGCAGGAAACAGAAGGCAGGGGTGTGGCACTGACCTTGATTTGCTCCCACTAGAGTTCCTAAGGCCTTGGCCCTAGTGTCTTGGTTTAATGATAACTCACTCACTATCGTGTGTGTGTGTGTGTGTGTGTGTGTGTGTGTGTGTGTGTGTGTGTGTGTGTGTGTGTGTTCAACTGAGGAGGTTGAGATTGTTTACATTTACAAAACAGCATTGGTTACAGAGTAGATATTGATATTTCAGTATCTACCATTTTGTCTGACTTTGACTCCTTCAGAAATGAAGTCACTTTGCTGTAAACTCCTTTGAGGCAGAGCTAACTGTTCACTGCATTCTTAAGCACTTATTTTTTTTTTTTTTTAAAAACACCACTATCGCTGTTGTTATTACAAAGGTTTTTGCAAGCTAGAACACTTGCCTACCACTGTTGGAAATCATTTTATGAGTTTTGCTGGAAAGTGTTATGTTAGTGACTTCACTCTTCCTCTCCATCTCCCACTGGCTTGTCTGACAAGTTTGCCCAGCATCTCCACAAACAGGGTGTATACGTGGTGGTGTTGGTGGTGGGGGCAGATAGAGAACTGGGGACAGACAGGCACAGTGCAGCAAGCAAGAAGAGCATTTGGCTGCCTGGCATTCCCCAGGCACCGGCATTAAGGGCCTGATTAACTTAAAATATTTCCCAGCTTCTGAGGCACTTGATTAAAGTCAATTGGGGGGAAAGAAGATAAGCTCTTACAAGGGCTAATTTGAGGCTTAGGAAACTTGAATATGTCTAAATCTCAAATTGTCGGGTGTGGAGCACTGGTGATTGCTGGGTCTGTCGGGAAGACGTTTTAACATTCTGGCAGTGGATCAGTGCTGCTGGCTGCCCCAGCCCCCTGGTCCCCACCCTCCTCTTTGTGGCTGACTTGCCAATGAGCCCCAGCATTCCCTCCCATCTTCTCCTTTCTCCCTCTTATGAGGGCTCAGATGATTTTGCAGTTTGAGGGCGTGGAAATCGATGGCTTTGGATTCACAGTACAGTTTCTGTTGCCTTCTTTCCACTCCCAGATGTCTGGAAAAAAAAAATCAAAGTGGGGTTTTAGAGATCCTGTCCCATGGCTTTCTCTTGATGTGTTAATGGACCAGGCTTGCTGTTCCACCGTCCCTGCCAATAGGGACACCATGACACAGGAAGATCACGCCCTTTCTCATGGCTTACCTGGCATGCTGCCCAGTGGGAAGTGTTCTGCTTTCCTGTCTGGAGCACTGGGGGGTAGGTACCTTTTGATCTCGGATGTGACATCTTAGAAAAATGTAGACAGCTTGGGGCTCTCATTGGGGTGCCCTGCTTAGCATGTGAGGACAAGGTTGGCAGGGAGGCATATTTGCATAACAAATGACCACACATTCAGCAGCTTAAAACAAGGCCCATTTGTTAGTTAATGATTTTCTAGGCAGAAGTCACACAGTTGTACTTGACTTTGCTGAGGATGTCACAAGGTGGAGACTGAGGGGTTGGGTGGGCTGTGTCTTCTTTATGAGGGTGAGAGAGAGTCAGGGAGGGATGACCTACTTTTATGTTCACTTGGGGTGCTGATGGAATTCCTCTCCTTATCGTAGGACTGGAGTCTGTTTCCTGTCTGGCAGACAATGACAGCAGGCCACCCTGAGCAACTTCTGGTCCTCTGCTCCCTCCCCTCTCCCTCTCCCTCTCCCTCTCCCTCTCCCTCTTCCCTTCCTCCCTTCCTCTCCACCTCCCTCTCCCCTCCCCCTCACCCTGTGCCTTCCCCTCCCCTCCCTCTTTCTATCTCCTTCTTTCCTTCCTTCCTTCCTTCCTTCCTTCCTTCCTTCCTTCCTTCCTTTCTCCCTCCCTCTCTCCCTTCCTTCCTTCTTTCCTTCCGTTTTTCTTTCTGTTTTACTGATTCCTTGTGAGTTTCATATCATGTACCCCAGCCCCACTCATCTCCCTGTCCCCTTGTATCCAATTTCTGCCCTTGCAACCTCCCCAAAACCCACTTAAAGAAAATAAAATCACACAGACAACCAAACAAACATAAAACCAAACAGGGTCTATTTGTAATCTTGGAGACCAATGATGAGTGAACTGGCTGACTGGCAAACTAGGGATACCGTCTCCTCCCTAGCACCCAGATTGCTGGTGCGGGCTGTGACACTCAGGTGCTAGAGGCCTTCCTGCTCACAGAGCAAATGCTTTGCTCCCTAAGCTGTCTTTGCAGCCCCCATGTCTGATTTTTTTCATTAATTTATTCACTGTACATCCCAAACAAAGTTCCCCTCTCTTGTCCCCTCCCAATCCCATCCTCATAAGTCCCTTCCCTGTAGTATCCCCTCCCCTTCTCTTCAGGGAAGGGAAAGTCCTCCTTGGGTACCACCCCACCAGGGACACCAAGTCACAGCAGGACTAAGCATGTCCTCTCCCACTGAGGCCCACCAGGCAGTCCAATTACTGAAGGGGATCCAATGAGAGGCAACAGAGTCAGAGACAGCCCTTGCTCTGATTGTTCAGGAGACCCACATGAAGACCAAGGTGCACATCAGCTCTAAATGTGTAGGGGCCTAGGTGTTACCTCTGAATGCTCTTTGGTTGGTGGTTCAGTCTCTGTGAGCCCCCGCAGGCCCAGGTTAGTTGCCTCTGTAGGTCTTCTTGTGGTGTCCTTGACCTCTCTGGCTCTCTTCATCCTACCCCTCTCCCCCTTTTCCACAAGACTCCCTGAGCTCCTTCAGCTGTGGGCCTCTGCATCTGTTTCCATCAGCTGCTGGCTGAAGCCTCTCAGGTGACAGTTACTCTAGGCTCCTGTCTCCAAGCATAGTAGAGTATCATTAACAGTGTCAGGGGTTGGCTGTTTCCCATGGAAAAGTTGAGCAGTCATTGGTGGGCTGACCCCTCAGTCTCTGTTCCATCTTTATCCCTGCCCATCTTGTAGACAGGACAAATTTTGGGTTGAAGGTTTTGTGGGTGGGTTTGCTGTCCCCCTCTCTCTCCTGGAAGTTCCACATGGCTACAGGAGGTCCTATGCCTGACTTTTAAGGTAAGGGATTTTTATACCTGCAAACGCCTTCCTAAGTGTATCTTGATTAGTGTCTGATCAAATAGTCAGGCAACACGCATGTTGGGTGGAGCATGGATTCTATGTGTAGCAGCAGCTTATAAGGATATAGCTTTAGTAGGAGCTTTGAACTGCTGCCCTCTCCCTGTGAACTCCGGAAGGTTTTAGGGAATTGTGCTGAATGGAGGAAAAGCTACCAGCTTTTTAATGCTACGATGGTCTCTGTGAAGTCCCTGAAAACCTCCAGGAAACAGGGTGAGGTAGGAAGCCATTGCTCTCTGGCTGAGGAACCTCTTTTCCCTGAAGCTCCTTTGTGACCTTTGTAGTTAGTATAGTCTGTAACCACATGCTTTTCGATCTGTTCTCTTTGTTCCCTGAAATAATGCCTCTGAGACTGAATTGCCTAGGCCAAAGTCTTCTGCTTAGTTCCCTGATTAGCTCATATTGCAATAATTACATTTATTCTATTATAAGAGTGCCATTTTGCAAGTTACCTCTCTGTCATGTCTCCATCAGCATTTCCAGGGTGAATCTCTCTCACCTGACTACTACTTCTCAGAATCCTCTCTTCCTCTCCTCCAGATATCCCACCTTCTAATCTATTTCCTTAGCTCATTTGTCAAAGGCTTTTGATTGACACATGAGTGCTTTTACATAGTGTGCAAGCATCCTAAGACCAAGTGAGAGCTATCAACAGCACTTGCACAGATAATTGTGTGGTCACTTCTCATAAATCTTAACATAGAGAGAGATTACTGCTTTATATTTATGGTTTATATTTATTAACCCAATTAATTTGTGCCTTCTAATTCCTGGTGGCTTCTGGCAGGACCCTTTCCATCAGCATCTTCCAAGGGCCCCAGGGCCATTGCTTCTGAAGGAGCAGGAAGAAGCCAAGCAGAAATCTCCCTCGAGACAGTAACGTTGACCACATGTCTCTAAAAAGGGCAGAAATAGAGATTGCTGCTAGAGACCAATTTGTGTTCTACTATTTATTACAGTATGAGTGAACAAGTCAGCCAAGGGAAGGCAGACAGATCTGAGCTCTTCCCAGTGTCCCCTCTTGTCTCACTGAAAGGATGTCCCTCCCACTAAGAAGGTGTTGTCCTTTGAGATCCTTAGAGCACAGTGAATGTGCTCTCCCAGACATCAGCTTAGGTGTATCTCTTGGGTGCTCTCTGGGACTGGGTGGAAGGACTTGCTGTCATGGAAAGTGTAGTCCATGAGCACACTGTGATGTCTTAGAGGAGTTTGGCAGAGCCGCAGTGCAGCATAGTTTGAGAACTTCAGTTTTCACCGAGTTCCTTTAATTCAGGAAGGCAGTCAGCAGGACATAAGGTCTCCTTCCAGGTCTTCTATGTCCATACAGACTATGATTAGCATAAAATTAATCCTAACACAGGCACACCGGCTAACATGTGTGTGTGTGTGTGTGTGTGTGTGTGTGTGTGTGCAGTTTAATTGTGACTTTTTGATAGTCAGACTCTAGAACTAGAAGGTTTTGAAAAGGGTAGAACCACAGAAAAATTTTTACCTTCAGGATAAAGACACACAACATGAGGCCAATAATGAAAATATTTTGACATTTTTAGGGCTGGAGAGATGGCTCAGCAGTTAAAAGCGCTTTCTGCTTTTTCAGAGGACCAGGGACTAGTTCCCAGCACCACATAGTAGCTCAAAACCATGTAACTCCAGTTTTGAGGGATGTGATGTGGCACCCTCTTCTGGCCTCTGAGGGCCCTAGCTAGGCATAGCTGCACATCTATTCATGTAAGCAAAGTACTCACACACATAAAGTAGAAAATCTAAAAAAAAAATATTTGGGCACATTACTGGGATGAGATAGATGGTTCTGTAGAAAGCAGAACTCCTGAGAAATGCAAAGTCTTCAGAATGAAAGCAACAAAAGCCCACAGTTTAGCAAACATTGTGAAAGCTGGCTGTTTGGAAGGAAGTGTAGGATGGATCCATCCTGATCTTTTGTTATGTTTTCTCCCACATAATAGACTCTGTAAAATGAAACGACAAAGAATGGACGAGGTAAACCCAGAATTCACAGGCAGATGCAGACTTTAGGTGAGCTCGGAACGCATCTGGTAGATGCAGATTTTGCACACAAGGTGGCTAGCCAAGGGATTGGACATATAGTACAAGTCAAAGGAACTATATGGATAGAATATTAGGGAGAACAAGCATTCATTTATGGCTTACTAAACCACAGAATCATTAAGAGAAGAACAAAATGTCACCAGAAGACCCAAAATGCTAGAGAACTGGAGCCTTCCCCTAAAGTCTGGTGCACCTCGATGATAGGAGTTGTGTAGCAATTACATTTACTTCCTGAGAATAAAGACCCAGTGCCATGAGATCAAGAGGAAGGTTTATTTTTAAACAATGAGAGCTGACTACGCTCAGTGGATGATGACTCATACCTGTGCCTGTGTGTGACCTCCACACCCAAACCACGAATAGTGGCTCTGTCTGCATGTTACAATTGCATGGTATATTTAGTTACTCTTATGTTTTCTTTTCTGTTTTATTATCCCCAAATTTCTGCTGTAATCTTTTTATAAGCAAATTATACAAGTTATTTTTAATAAACCAATAGTTGTTAAGCTGGTGTGTAAAAGGCAAAAAGCCACTATGGGAATAAGTAAATATATACAGTTTTTATTATTAGCAAGTCATACTATTATAAAGATTCAATTTTTCTTTAATTAATTTAATCACAAACTAATCTATGAAATCAATTAAAGCACTAAGAAAATTTCACTTTTGCAATTTGACAAAAGGACTTGAAAATTACCCAGAGAAACATTAATGTCCCCAACTTGGACAACACTGTTAAAAATTAGCCAGAGGGGACTGGAGAGATGACTCAGCAGTTAAGAGCACTGACTGATCTTCCAGAGGTTCTGAGTTCAATTCCCAGCAACCACATAATGGCTCACAACCATTTGTAATGGGCTCCAATGCCCTCTTCTGGTGTGTCTGAAGAGAGTGACAGAGTACTCATATACATTAAGTAAATAAATCTTAAAACTCAGTTAGCCAGAGAAGAACAATACTAGCATGTTCTAAAGGGTATCATGTAGCCACAAGTCAGAATGTTGGATGGGGGTTGGTGGTCAGGAGCACTTGTAGCTTTTGCAGAGGGGCCCAAATTCAGTTTCTTGTCCACATGATGGCTCACAACCACATGTAATTTCAGTTGCAGAAGATCTGTTGCCTTCTTCTGGCCTCTGCAGGCACTGTTCTTACATAGTGTACAGGCATACACACAGGCAAAACATTCATAGGCATATAATAAAGAAATAAGTGAAAGTTTGGTTTCAGGAATCTTGGAAGGTAGCCACCTTATTCATCACAATGACCCTTTGGTGCTCAGAAGGGACAGGGTATTAAGAAGTGCTCATCTCTCCAAATGACTTTAAATTTGAAAGTGAAAAGGGAAATGTGAATCCTTCCTTTCTCAGGAAAAGGAAAAGCCAGCAAGGTAATGACAGACTTGGTGTGGCGTTCAGTGATGTACAGGGTGACTGGAACTGGCCAGAATAGGAGGTAGCAATGGTAAGGATGAGAGCTTAGATTACCATCTGCAGGTTGCCTGTGTTTCCCAGGAGGAGAGCAAACAAGAACCTTGTGGGAAGCGGGACAAAGAAGGAACTGAGACGGCATGATTGTTCTGGATAGAGAACCACAAAAGTCTCTTCAAACAGCTAACATTTAAAATGGGTCACTGTACGTTGGCAACTAACAGCAGAGAGGAGAGCTGGGAGTCCTGTGAAAGTAGAGAGGTAGGTAGCTTCTAGACTAAGAAGGGCCTTCCAGGTCATGGGGAAATAATGACATTTCATATGCCAATAACAGACAAATAACAACAAAGGAATCATTTTGTGCGAGAGAGCGACATGATCTGCCTTTGGTTTTTAAAGGCAATCACAGTTGTAGCAAGAGCAGGAGTGTTGGAAAGTTATTTTCGGAATTAAAATCCTATGGCTATAAACCTGATAAAGAAATAGAATTAACAATAGCCCAGAGAACAAAAATGTCTACCAGTTTGCCAAGGTAACTTTCCTAAATTTAGGAGAGGGTTTTAGACAAGTGATATGGTGACGAGAGTAGAGAAAAATGGACAAAGACCATAGTGGTCATTTGAATGGGAATGGCTCCTTTAGGCTCTAGCATTTTAATACTTGGTTACCAGTTGGTGACTCTGTTTGGGGAAGCATAGGAGGTGTGGCCTTGCTGGAAGAAGTAAGTCACTACGGGTCAGGTTTATGGTTTCAAAGCCATGGGGCATTCTAAGCCCTCTTTCTCTGCTTGTGGTCCAAGCTTATGAGTTCTCAGCTTCCTATTTCTGCCACCATACCTTCACTCCACCACCATGGACTCTAACCTTCTGGAACCACAATCCCAAATAAACTCTTCTGTCAAAGCAATAAAAACCTAATCATTACAACTATAATCAAGTAGATAATATACACTTCTGTATCAAATCTCACTCCATCTAACACACGCACGCGCACACACACACACATACATGTACATGCAGATACATGCACATAGACACACACACACCTCCATGTGCATACATACACATGCATACCCACACATACACTCACGCACATGGACACACATATACACACATGCACACTCTTGCACACACACTCTTCTGAACTACAACCCAGCATAGTAAACTGCCAATTAACACATGAAAGATTCTTGCTAGTAGTTACGATAAAAGAGAAACGAAGCAAAACTGTAGGATTTCATTTTTTCCGCCTTTCGGCTCTTTGAATATTAAAACATTCTGTTTTTCAGGGTTGAAGAGAGCTTGGGTAACAGAGACACTCCCATGTGCACTTAGTAGGAGAAGGGCATGGGGGAAGGAAGACTGCTAGCATAACCGCTTCTTTGGATGGCAATTTGAGCACCTTTCAATACTTCAAATGCTCATGGTATCTGAGCCAGTGATTCTGGGTCTAAGAACATGTGTTCTCAAATGCATGAAGCGTACCTTTATGCTAACTCTGTTGGAATGGGAAAAACAAAAACAACACAAATCAAGGCGACCATAGGTGACCATCGAATATGGTTCAGGCTGAAAAATTTCTGGTTTGTCCACTGATGGGGTAGCCTTTCCTCATTAAGAAGAATAAAGCAGGTCAATATTAACTGCTGTGTAACCCTGTCCACACTGTTACATGAAGGGGGGAAAGGCAGCATTCAGAACAATGAGAGGAAACTTTCTGGGTGAGTCTGTAAATAATTGTTGAGTTAACAGAGATTGCCTGGGGGAGGGAGGGTGGGGATTTAGGAGGCTGAGAGACTTTTCTTTTATGTCTTCCATGGTGTTTGGATTTTTAAATATATTTTATTAAGTAAACAAAATCCGTTAAAAATGAGAAGCAAGTTAGCGATCATTATCCCAGACATAATGAACAATAATAACTCCTAATAGTAAACATTAGAGATTATTAATATTCCATTGCTTTCACACCACATTGTTGCATTTTCTAGCCTAATGTCTTGAGATATTTCCTCATTTAGTTCTCAGTAGGGCAGTGGCAATTATCGCCTTGGTGCTGATCCGACATGGAGGCCTGCTGGAGGGCTCAGAGATTAGATCTGGTCTTCCCTGAGGAGCCTTACACCCACTCACATCTGAAGATGGAGATGAAGGTCATCTGTAGCCAAGCTGACTGCCCTCTCCTCCACACCTGTCAATAACTGCAAAAGTTCCGGATTACTAATTGTGATCCTGTCATTTGCTGTGTGACCTTGGGCAAGTCGCTTCCACTCCGGACGATCTCTAATGCCTCTTCCAACTCCAGATAGCTTTGATTTATGCCAAATGTCTCACTGAGGTAATTGAATTTTCAGGGTGGTGTCTCATAACTCATTCCTAAAAGTTTGAAACACAAGTTCATGGACAACATTTAAAGAATTGGGGTCTTGAGCAACTCTGTAAATCACTTGCTCTGCGGAGCACGTTAGCTGTACCCTTGAAATGACTGTTTGGGGGAAGAGGCACAGGCTAGCCTGGCTCCGCTTTCTTCCCGCCGCAGGCTGTCTATCTTCTTGCAGAAGGCCTTTTGCTTCCTTTCCTTCATAGAGCTACATGGCCCCTGTCTGACCTCCAACTTCAACTCTAGCATGGCGCCTATCTCATGACATACATATTCATTGTACTGAAGCCCGTGCTAGGTGTGCAGATGCAGGAGGAGGGAGGGTTAAAGAAGCCAGACATAAATGAGCACTTCCTGGACTTATGGAGACAACCCAAAATGTGCTAAAGTCAAGCATAAAGCAAGTGTACAACCTAGTGTGAGTCCAGTGTGAAAGAAAGAAAGCAACTCTGGATGGACATGAGGATGGAGTTCTGATGGCTGTCACGTTTTTCAAGGTCATATTCATTTTCTGGTGGCAGGCGACCCCTCAGACTTCCCATGGGAATATGGCAAACGAAAAGGCCAGAAGCTTCATAGGAAGTTTGGGGGGATGACATGACATTTGACAAGTTAGATGGGTGGTTCCTGAAAGCAGAGGTATGTCCCCTGGCACTTCTCTGTGGCTGTGCCTTCCCTCTCTATTATCATGAAAATCAGAGTTTGCAGTGTGTGGCTCGACTGACCCTTTGGACACACACCATTGTCAAACGCAGACAGCTGCTTAGGTTGTCTGACTCGCAAGGTGGGGATGCTATGGAAATGTGGAGACAGCCAGGCTGATGGAAGTGACAAGCATGGGAGGCTCTGACAGAGATGAGAACACTGCACTTGGGTGCCAGGATGCTGGCTGCATCCACAAAGCGCATCCTCTAGAGCTGTGGCCTGCAGACTTCAAAAGGGGGTCCGTGTCACTTGGAGAGCTTATTGGAGCCTGAGTGTTTGCATTTCTAACAGGCTCAGGTATACTCTAATGAAGCGCTCTTGTCCAGGTTGACAAACCATGGCTCCTGACCTGTCCCTGGTTCTGTCAATAAGGTTTTATAGAAATAGAATCCATTCATTTATATATCATCCATGGCTGCTTTCAGAGTGCTAAGGAACTGTGACAAATGCCACATTTCTACTAAAGCCCCAAATATACACTATTTGCCCTTTTGCAGAGAAAGTTTGTTGACTTCTGCTTCTGAATGTTTTCCTTCCTTTTCCTTTTATTAGTGGTCCCTGCGGACTTGAGCGTCTCATGTAGCCCAGGCTATCCTTGAATTCCTGATCCTCCTTCTCCATGTACCAAATGTGAAGGTTATAGGTGTGTACTGCTACACTGCCATACTTTACTGGGGTACTGGTTCTTAAACTTAGCTGTATAATAGAATCACTGTTTATTGTTTTCTGAGACAGGGTCTCATGATGGAGCTCTGTTTGTTCTGGGGCTCACTATGTAGACCAGGCTAGCCTCAAATTCACAGAAATCCACCTGCCTCTGCCTCCCAAGTGCTAGGATTAAAGACATGCACTACCACACCTAGCCTGTTTTTGTTTTTGTTTTTTCTTTTTTTTTAATTTCAATGTCAGGGATACATTCTGGCCAATAAACTGTCATCTCTGGAGGTGTATCTCACTCCTTTTTGTGATACCTAAAAGCTGTAGTAAGCAGTTAAAATTAGCATGTAATGTTGTTGATGAGGGTGTAGATGCTTGTATTTTGAATGCTAATCAACTTTCCCCAAAAATCTTTCCGAGTGTCTGCATGTAGCTTCTGGAAACCTGCCCCCAGTTGGATTTGATTGGTAAATAAAGATACCAAACAGCCAATAGCTCAGGAGGACAGACAGAGGTGGGATTTTAGGATTCCTGGGCTTAGGACCAGGAGGAGGAGAAGGAGGAAATCTGCCATGCTGGGAGAATGTGGAGGAGAGGAGAGAATCCATGCCTAAGAAGAATGCAGGAGAGAATCCAAGCCTAAGAAGAATGCAGGAGAGAGCTGCCATGTGAAGGAGCTGGGAGAGTTCGGCCCAGAGGGTCGCCCAACTGGGTCTAGAGCAGCCAAGGTAGAATATAGAATTAGCAAATAATAACTCTGGACTCTTGGCAGGAGGTAGAGGTTAATATCATGGAGGGTAGGCAGTGGCCCAGCTATTGTGCTGTTTAAGGCATATTAAAATATAAAGGCTGTGGTGTGTGTGTTGTGTTTGTCTTACTTTTGGAAACCTAGACCATTGAGGGGGGTAGTGAGCCCACCATCAGGATTTAATAATAATTATTTCTACATGAAGATGCTGTGATCCTGATTCTTATAACAACTATAGTTCAGCCATATGCCACAGTAAGCAGTGATGCTAGTCAGGACACAGAAAGCGATCCTGAGGTACAGCTAGCTGGGTGACTCACACTGGCTGTAGTTACCAGGATCTCCTAATATGAGGGAGATTACTCTGGCCCCACTTGTCATAGGAAAGCCTGTGGATTCGTGGAACTCAGAATATGATATAATGCTATCTTCCTTTGCCCTCTTGTAGCTAACTCTCTGACAGTAACTTTTTTGAGGGGGAGGTGCTGGCTCCATCTTTTCTAGTCTTGGTCTTCCCCTCCAAATTTTGCCACTGGGCTCTATCAGAATTTCTGTTCCATAGACACTGGTTTAAGGAATGGGTTATAGACATAACTAATGTCTGTGTGGTTTTCAGCTGCAGAGAAAGGACTTCTTGTCTGATATTATTTGCATCTTTGCAGAACCAAGCGTGTGGAATTCATTAACATTTTACAGGTATAGGGGCACAGGTTCATAGAGTGAGTGTGGCATTTTCTATTACTAGTGGAGAGGTAAGGGGTATGACTTTTAACCAAACATTTGCTCAAGACACCAGCGGTGGCAATTGTTAATGTCTACGCAATTGCAGGAAAAGCTGGTGTCTGAGTACATCTGAGTCCATCTCCTTCCCTAGTACTCAATAATGCAGCTGGGCGTCTCTGGCCTCCCTTCCTGCATCCCACTGCGGCTTCTTTCAAATGAACAAAAGACCTTACAGCTTCTTTACAAATACTCTGCAGGTTTTAACCCTGCCTTTCTGTAGCTTCAAACAACATCCCCAAAGGTGCTTGGTTTCCTCTTCTTTTTCTTCTCTGTTCAATACATTTGAGTCAGTTTAAGCCTAACACATCTGAACTGTTGCCGAATGCTCGTGCCTGGTAATTGACTCACAGAAGACAGTTGTGAGCTTTGCTGCTTGTGCAACCACCACTAGAAACGACTGCAGGTCACAGGGAAGACAAATAACCCCCAACTGGAGTTCAATTTAATTTCCTCAGGCCCAGAGAAACTTTTTCACCTGTCAGCCTCTTGCTTGTTGGTAACCGAGAGCCAGCCTCCTTGTCTCTGACCCAGGTGGGCTGTAGTGTTTGGAAAGTGCTGAGCGATGGGTGTTGGGCTACTTTAAAAGACTGGCCCTTTGCCCTGGGACATAGCTGTTGATTGGATTCTAGCAATCCAATTGGTTTTCTGTCTTAAAGTCCTTACCTTTCACTTTAGGGAATGAAGTGTCCAAACCATACAGGCGAAAGGAGATGAGAAGCTCAAATGCTTGTAGGTGAATTTGTGCTTCATCTTCTACCTCATGCTATCAGGGAATCAATTTCTCATGCGCTCCCCTGAACAGGAAAAATGCTAAACAAAGCAACCCGTGATTAAATGTCCAATAGGAAATGTCAGTACTTGAATGGACAATAAATATAAGTAAGGAATATTTGATGTTTGTCAACCTGCCCAGGTTTACTGCAGCCAAGGGGGCTGATCAAAAGGACAAAGAAGAGTCTGGTAATGTATGCTGGATTTCCTGGGGTCAGAGTTAATTTTATGTGATTTTAGTCTTATAAATAAAGGAAGTTCATTCAGTTTACAGCGAACCCTGATTTCATATTTACATTCTTGTCTTTAGAGATTAATCTTGCATAAAACACAAGGTAACAAAAGAGTCCCATTTTGGGGAATGTGGAAAATTGCAGCACTGTAGTGGGATGGGTGGAGGCTCAGGTCAGCCAGGGGACTTGACGACACGTCAGACGGTCAACCTGAAGTGGTGTAAGCAAAACAACAGGCTTCATTGGAAGGCTCTTAGGACAACACGTTGAATTTAGAGGGCAAGACGAGAAGTCAGACCAAAAAAATTCAGAAACTGAGACAAGTCTATGGAACCCAAAAGTGGAAGACAGGTCCTGGATGATGCGGGCTTTGCCTGCTTCTGTCTATTTCTCCTCTCTGTCTTCACTCTCTTTCTCTTCTTGTGAGTTCTTTCTCTGTCTTCAGGGCTTTGGGACTCACACATCCAATGCTTCCTCAGAGAAGGGTAAGGAAGAATCTCTGCTATAGTGTCTCTCCTATTTTGTTAAACCATTGTTATCAATCCTGTGACATTCAGTAGTAGATAGTTACGTATTTCCTCTTCTTGGTGTTAGACAGGAAATATCGCGCTGTTCCAAAGCATGTCTCTCATCTCTTATATTACCTAAGAAGGTCGTACAACAATCTTGTTGGATCCCATGTCCTGACCTCAGGGTATACTGGGTCAGAAATTGAGCTACAAAGGCCCATTGTAGGCTTTTTGTCATTGGAGCAAATTCTTGAGAGAAACGACGTAACTGAAGGAAGAACTCAATGTGGTCCACAGTTTTGGAGATTTGACTTTCTGCGTAAACAGCTCCATCATCCTGGGCTGTGATAAGGCAGGGCATCCAGTCAGAGGGGTGTGGAGGACTAATATGCTCATCTTAATAGTCAGGGAGCATCCCAAGTGTGGTCTTCTACCTTCTACTTAATTACTGGTCCTGGGATAATGGGTTGTTCCCCTCTGTTGCTGTTTCTAATGTCAATTATCTCTGGAAACACCTCTCTAGACACACCCAGAAGGTATTTCTCAATCTAATGTAGATGGCAATTAAAATTCTCATAGATTCATCAAGCCGTACTTGGCTGCAATCACTTCTTGCTCCTTGGTTGGTGGTTGGTACCCTCTGAGTAGATGGCTGTCATCTATCTGTCTTTTTTAAGTCAGCCTATATACCCTGGCCAGGCTGAGAATTTTCCAAGTCTTTAAATTCTGATTCTTTTAAAAGTTTAAATTACATCTTTAATTCATTTTTCTCTTCTGGCATTTTTTTTTTTTTTTTTTTTACTGCAAACTATCAAGGAATGCCACATAATATCCTCATATCCTTTCTTAGGCTTTCTCCAAGCAAAAGGCCTAGATCATTGTTCTTAATACCCCATCCCCTCACCCCCAAACCCTAGAACCCATGCACAGTGAGCCACGTCCTTTGCCAGATTGCAACAAGGCTGGCCTTTCCTCCAGCTCCACAGAGGTGTTCCTCATTACCATTTAAGACTTCATCAGAATCTCTTTCACTCTCCAAACTTCTGCCAACGTTTTGATCACGGCCACTTAAATAACCCTAAGGAAATTTGGGCTCTGTTTCCCACTCTGTTCTTTTTCTGAATCCTCATCAGAACCAATCCAAACACTATATATGGCAACGTCGGCCTTTTCTAGCCTGTCCTTACAGACTCTTACAGTATGCCTGGTACTAAAGCCCACCCCTCCCTACATTTCCCTACATTTCCAGGCATTTGTGGTAACAACACTCTACCTCGGAATACCATTTGCATCTTGATTTACTTTTATTGTTATAAGACAATACTTGAGATCATCATTCAGAAAGAAGTTGGGTCAGATAATGTGTTTTTTGGAGCTAGGGCATAGAAGACTAAGAAAGCTCATTTGATGATTCCTGGAGGCCTACCACTGTTTCCACGAAGGCATCTGTTGTTGCTTCCTCTGGAAGGAATAAGCACTCTTTTCTCCCCATTACTTTGTTTTCTGTGCACTGACCCAACTTCCTGTCCTTTCTTATCTATTAACTCTCACCCACAATTTGGTCCTGAAGATTAGTTCTTATTTTAAGAGAGCTTTAGTTCCTCTTGGGGCAGGGTTTCTCACTGCAGAGTGTTCAGAAAGGCTGCTTCTGATAGTCTAGATTATATTTAAATGGCTAGAAGGGGAAAGCAAAGTTTATCTCAGCATTCCTATGGCAAAGGTCTAGATAATGAAATGTCTTAGGAGTGACTTCTTGTGGATGTGTGGCCTTTCCTCTTTCTCTCATAGGTCTGTGACTTACTTGCTACCCTAAAATGAGATTGTTGGCCAGGCCGCCCACACATGGTCTGAGCTTTCTTTGTTCTTGATAGAAATAGCTATCCTGTCTTTAACACACAGGATGAGACCTACCATAGAGTTAAATCAAGAGACATATTATGGAGGGTCTGAGGGGATGGTCTAGAGATGACAGGGCATCTGAGGCCAGTAGCAGAGAAAGATGGTTTTGAGGGATTGGAGCCTTGTATCTAGGCACCATGAGTTCACTTGTGGGACCTATATAAGGGCCCAGAAAGGACACTGAGTAGGCTTCTCAGTTCTATCATTGACTCAATCTGACAACATAGGTAGGGTCCACACTTACTGGCTTCATGACCATTTTGATCTAACTTCAAGTCTGATTTATGATAGTTAGTTTTATAGGTTAAGGTGATTTGTTACAAGATACCCATATATTTCGTTGAACATTTATTCTGGGTGTGTTTGTGATGGCATTACTTTGTATTAACATTTCAACTAGTAGACAGAAAGCAGTTTGCCCACTCTACTGAGTGGACTTCATCCAATTCACTGAAAGCCTAAATGGAACAAAAAGCTAGAGAAAAAGACGTGCAAGAATTCACTCCAGCATGTCTTACAGCTGGGGTATCATTTTTCTCATATTTTTGGACTTGGATTTGAAATAACCAGTTGGCTTTCCAGATTGCCAGCTGCAGATCTTAGCCTTCTTGGTTTCCATAATCATTTGAGCCAATTCCTATGGCAAATCTCTTCCTAGTATATGTATGCTAATATAGCACATAAGACCATCTTCAAATATATAACATAATGAATGTCTTCTCATATTCACACATTTGTATGTATATGTGTTGCTGTGTATTATGTCGGTTCTGTTTCTATGTGGAATAGGGATCATTACAGTACTTTATAAACATTGGAAATTTTAGTGTGTGTGTGTGTGTGTGTGTGTGTATCAGTCAAATTTAAAGTTTTTGTATCTTAAATGAAGAATTTACTAAAAATTTAGATGAAGGAGAGCTTGAATATGTATTTACTGAATGAATGAATGCACAAAGCATACATTGGGAAACATTAGAACAAGTCCTTCTCAACAAAGACTATGGTGCGTTGTCAAAATGGTATGGACTTATACAGTGAAGGTACATACTAAAAGTTCCCATGAACTAAATTTATAGACTACAAGTTGGTTTATACAGTGCAGAGATTATTTCCTTCTTTCTAGAACCCATCACATAGTAGGTGGGCAGCGATTAGTGGGACAGGCTTTGAAAAACCAAGTAGGTCATTCATTGACTTTCAGATGTACCCCTGATCTAGCTCAGGCACACTGGACCCTGAAAAGAGCTGGAGTCTCCTCTGCTCCCAGGTATTGAAATGCTTAGTTTAGTGACATTTACTGCCATTAATTAGGGTTCATGGAACTTAAAACTGAGAGGCAGTTTATTTCTCTTTTACTGTGACTTATAAATAACTTCAGAGGAAGAATGAGATAGGGAAGGAAAAAGGAAGTGATGGAGGGGAGGGAGGGAGGGAGGAGAGGAGAGAGAGAGAGAGAGAGAGAGAGAGAGAGTCTGTCTTAATGGACAGAGAACTTTCTAGAATTCAAGACCTAATTATCTGAATGTTTATGTTTCCCGCATTCACAGGATGAAATTATGGCCCTCAAGGCCATGATATAAAAATGGAGGAGCTTTTGAAAGATATATTAAAGGAGGGACCATCATATATAGGTTTAGTGCCCTTAGAAAAGAAGCATGAAGGAACCGTTGTCTTCCTCTCTGTCATATCAGATTATATCATATGAGATTACAGATGATGACTCTCCCGGTATGGAGTTTCCTGGAACTTTATCTTGGACTTCTCAGTCTTCACAATTATGAAAATTGTGTTGTTTGTAAGGCAAGAAGCCCTTGTTATTTTGTTGTAGCAGTACAAGCAGATTGAGATTCAGGAAAATGGTTTAACACCTCTTGATGTGTCTAGGAACTAGCTAAAGATGTGTCTGTAGGATACCAGCATTCCACAAGGGACTAAAGCCAACACCTATTCTCTGAATGCTACCCAGATGTTACTCTCACTGGTCTAACCTACTGTGTAAAACCTCTCACCCTTCCAGGTAACCCTTCCTTAGTCCTTCTTAGCCAGTAGGCACAGCTGAGGCTCTGATACTAGGTGTTTCATGATGCTGGCTGGACTCCCACCAGGCTTTCCCCCACTGTATTTTATGGGGTCAAGTTGCCTGCCATCCACTATGCAGCCACCTGTACTCAGAATACCTTTTCTCACGTGTTGCCTTCCTGCATGAGTCCTTTTACCCTACCCAACAGAGCTCAATGAGCCCTCTTTACCAGAGGTGTTGCCTGACAAGAGAGCAATGCCCTGTGTACATCAGTAAAGGGCAGGGAGATAAGACCACTCCAGAGAGAGTTTCAGGAACTAGCATCTGCCTTATTGCTTGTGAGCCACCACTCTTACATAGTGGAAGCCTATTGACTGATTGATTAGCACATTACCTCGGATTGGATAATGAGCACTCAAACAATCAGGGTCTCTACGCGGAAGAAGCCCATTAAAGAAAAGAGTGCAGGGCAGCTACAGGCTACTCCGGGTACTTCAGAGTTCAGTGTTCTGACTTCTGGAGCATGGTGCACAATGCTTCTTATTTAGAAGCAGTGTGCCAGGTGAGCTAGCCGCCGGGTCAAGCCTGCATTTTCTTCTACCTCAATGTTACCAGGCATAGACTATGTCTTTGCTTCCTCTGGCTCCTTGCTCAGTGATTTCCCTTGCTACTAAGCTTCACAGTTTGGGTTAATCATCCAGCTCCATTAGAACGCAGCTCCCTGAAACCAGGAGCTCTCTCTATCAATCTCATTCTGCTTCTCTGGGGTAAACACAGGAACTGGTCCATGACAGACACCTAGAATAGGTTTGAGCGGAAAGAATCCAATGGTCTCAAACTTTACATTCTTTTTGTTGGTGTGTTTCTCCTTTCACCCAGCACTTACACACCCAGAGAACAGATGTGATTGATTCCAGATAATGTTTTAAATCATTATTGTTTTATAAAAAAAATACTCTTCCTTAACCTTTAAAGCTAGCCTGGGCACTCTATTGTGTGAGAAGCAGCTTTTAGATGCGGGCGTGGATGACATTCATTCTTCTAGCCTTGGAGCTCGCCCCAGCCCCTTGTATCTAACATGGATGTGCTGTCAGAGAATATTTTTATCATCCTGTCATGCTTAGAAAGCCAGGTCCTTGATCCCAGTCGTTTCTAAGTCAAAAGTGATATAGTCTCCCGATCCCTGTGCTCACAGTAAATCCCTGGCAGAGCCCCCTGCTTTGGGGAGACGTGTGACATGCTCTTTTTCAGCACATCTCACACACCTGCTCAGTGACGAAAGATAATTTAACACCTGCCCAGGCTTCCCCAGTGGCTCTGCAACTGGCTTAATAGGATGTAGAATGTAGTGTGGGAAGAGTTGGAGAGTCCACCAGTGTTACAGGGCGGGAGCATCTCCACAACAGCCTCTGCCCCTGTGTGGCTCCTATTCACAGGGGTAGCCCTAGCTGGTCAGTCTTCTTTGGTAATAACGCACCTCCCCCATGATTCACTATGGGCTCTGTCACGTAGAGGAGCCCCGAGGGATGTGGGGGCTGGCAGCTGTTTATTGTGAGTGCTAGACTCTAAGGTACAATTGTCACTGTAGTCCTCCTTGCCTGAGCATCTGTTTAAAATGGGATTTTCTAAGTCTTCCAAAACTGCTCACCGAACAAGGCAGCCCAAAGTATGAAATGAAATATATTAGATTTACCAAGTGTTTGTTGATGTCTATTCTTTCAAGTAAAATAGTCTATAGCTTAGATAGGATGTTTGAGGCTTGGCTAAAGCACCAGACCTGAATAGACTTACCAATATTTTAGTACTGGTCATGGAGTCTGGGTGATGCAAGGCAGTTGAGGTGCAGTTTCTGCACCGTTAAAAGGCACGAAAGTCAGTAACAAAGGAAGAGATGGATGGAGAGGGGTGGGAGAGACAGAGAGACAGAAACAGAAACACAGGAACAGAGAGAGAGAGAGAGAGAGAGAGAGAGAGAGAGAGAGAGAGAGAGAGAGAGGTTGTTTTACATGGGTTACCTTCAGTGTTCTCAGTGAGCACATTTCCAGGCCTGGGAGAGATGGTGGCGATGCTGAGTCTTGGTATCCATGAGTCTCTTATAAGCTGAGTCCCTGGATGAGATTCCAGCATCTGTAAGGTGTCCTTCTTTTATTCTCAGTCTCTTCCAATTACACTTATCTGTTTTGTTTATTACATGTTTGTGAGAGTGCATATGTGCATGTGTGTACATGTATGTATATGTGTGCCTGTGTGCATGTGTATGTAGGTCAGCTGACAATTCACAGGAATCGGTTTTCTTTGCCCATCATGTGGGCACTGGAATTGAACTCCTATAATCAGGGTTGGTAGCAAGTCCTTTAACTGGCTGAGCCCTCGCATTGGCCCCATGAGATATATTTCTTTAAAACTTATTTATTTACTTTAGTTTATGTATTTATTCCTGAGTGAACTTATGTATACCATGTGTGTAGGAGGTCCCCAAGAGGTCATGAAAGGACCTTGGATCCACTGGAATGGGAATTACATGAAGTTACTGGTTTCTGGGAACTGAAGCCAGGCCCTCTGCAACAGGGATGTTAACTGCTGAGCTACTTTTCTAGCCTCCAAAGGATACTTTTTCTAGTCCTCTTTATTAAGTACTGTCCATGACTAACGCAACCGTGTACATTTACTGAATAGGACTGTATTATTAGATGGGGCAAACAGTTGTTTGTGGATAATTGGAAGGGGCAATTCTTACAGAATTACTTTGTTTCCTATTTTATCTTTATCTAATGAACTTTGGATATCAGACTTTGGATCAGACATAACTCCACTAAAATGGTAATGGTAACTAACAATGACACCTAAACAATGCTGATGGCCACCAACCTCTGGTCACTTCCTCTGTGTGCCCACCATGACAGTGTATTCCATGATATGTCCTCTTTTCATTTTTGCAATGATTGTACATATTTGGGAATTAAGATGCTTTTGATGCCATCTTTTTGAGTGAAGTATAACTTTGTAGGGACTTCTCTGTGACATTTTTCACATGTGCACACTTTTTCACATGGGAGCTGCACTCCCATCAAGTTCATCAGTGCTCCATCTTTGTTAACATCATCAGCTGCCCAGGTGGCTCTTGTCTTAGGATCTAGGACTTTATAGACATGACATGATGTTACAAGACTACTTTAGCTTCAGCAGAATGTTTCATCTACTTCACTGTTGTTTACTTTGGCAGGGCTGAGAATCAAACTCAGGGCCTTGTGTACATTGCACAAGTGCTTCGTTACTGAGCTACATTCTCAGATCAAGAGTTCAGGTTTTTTTTTTAATTATTGTGAAATAGTCTACTGTATGAACATATTGTAATACATAAGTACTGTTAGCATTTCTTTTAGGCTCCACCCAGCAGTTACCTGGCAACAGCCAGGTAAGCTGGCTTGCTATAAAAAAGGGCTATTTGGCTCTCTTACTCTTTCTGCCCCTTCTCTCTTTCTGACTCTCTTCTCTCCTTGACACCATTCTCCCTTTCTCCCCTTCCCCCTTCCCCTTCTCTCCATGTGTTCCTGCTGGCCTCTCTTCTTCCCCTTCCCCTTCCCCGTCCTCTTCCCCTTCTCCTTCCCCTTTTCCTTCCCCCCCTTCCCTCCCCCTCTTGTCCTCCTCTCTCTCTCTCTCTCTCTCTCTCTCTCTCTCTCTCTCTCTCTCTCTCGATCTCGCTCTCTCTCTGTCCTCTGTCTCTAATCCCTTCTCAACTCCCCTTCCCATGCCCTAAATAAACTCTATTCTATACCATACCTGTTGCGTGGCTGGTACCTCATGGGTAAGGGATGCCTCAGCATGGGCCTGCCAAGGAACCCCTCCTTACCTCACCATACCACGCTATCAAACATACCCCGGCTCTTTTCTTTTATTAAATAAAACACAATAAGAGTGTGTGTGTGTGTGTGTGTGTGTGTGTGTGTGTGTGTGTGTGTGTGTGTGCCAGTCTTTTCTTTTCTTTTTTTTTTTTTTTCCTAGAGAAGAAGTCTGCCCAGGAGTAGGTGATATCTGCAGACCGAATATAAACAAATTGACTACAGGATACAACATACAACACTAGTACCTGTACCACCAGTCAACCACACTGCCCTTTTCTACTGGTTCCCTGCAGTGGACTAAGCCTTGAAAACGCAGCCATTTTCCAGGACAGAAGGCCAGACTATTGCTAAAGCCAGGGCCTCTATTCCTTTACCCACTCTTGATTCGAGTTTAACAGAAGAGGTAGTACTTTGATGTTCGAATTGTGCCTTTGATCAAAAGCTTGCTGGCTCCCTCGTGTCTCTTAGAACAAGACAGTAGCTGTATTGTGCTGGCTCATGTTGTAACATTTTGGACAGCAGAAATGACATTTACATGAAACAGCCATCCTTGGAATGCATGAGATAAGACAATTTCTACAGCTCATCGAAGAAAAGTCCCCAGCGTTGACTTTAAATCAAACAGAAGTAATAGCGTGTCATCCTGGCTTCCCCTTCTCTACCTGCTGTTAATTAAAATCCCGATAAGAGAACTCAGTCAACATTCATAGGAGGAAGACCAAAGCATGGTGTAAAAAAAATGTTCAGATGAAAGTACAGTTAATCAGAATTAAAACAAAAGGCTCCCATGCCCACTTTTCATTCACCTTTTGTTTCTGCTGGGTGAGAAGATTAATATGTGAAGGTAATTTCTATGCACCCCCCGCCCCAACCTCCTGCTGTACTTTCCAAACTGAACTGCTGGAAATAATTGAACAATTACTTTGTGCAACGTTATCAAAGTTTACTAAATTGTTCCCATCAGCTCTGTCCAATTACTAACTTGGGCTGATTTGCATATCGCCGAGCAGAGTGATGTAAAGGCTTTCCGAAGTCGGGTCTAGTTATTTTTGAGCAGGGAGAACTTGTAGAGTTCATGTGGTTCAAATCTATCCCTCTCGGAGATTAGAAAGTTGGGGGTGCAGAGGGATGAAACGACCTGCCCAGGGTTCATATAGAGTACAGCCAGGGTGGGGCTGTGCCCTCCGCTTCTCAGACCTCCGGCACCCTCTGCAGGGCTCCGAATGGGCCAACCCGTGCTGTCTCCACAAGGCTAGAGTGCATATCCACGTTCTCGAATGTTTCAATTAGTTCTAATTTAGATATGACATTGAGCATACACTTAAAATGCAAATCCATTCTGACAGGACCGGAAATGATAAAGGCAGATGATTCCATTTCAGTTTAGTAGCTCAAGGGACTGGAATTTGTTTGAAGCAGAGGCTGAAGGGCTCTAAATGAAGCATTGTTCTTTTCTTTGGGTGAATAAAAGCTAACTTTAAGAATTTCTTATTTCATCCCTGTTTCTGGAGCCTCTTCTTACATCCTTTTGGGACTTCGCTTTTATTTTTAAATGCATAGAGTGGAAATTTACCAACGCGTGCACAAGTAAGAGAATCATGTCACACACCTCCACAGATTGTCCCCGGATCATTCAATAACATATGGCTTGTTCTGCCTTTGGTCTTCATCTATATGCGTGTTCCCACTCAATAGATTATTTTAAAGCAAACCACAGGCATTGCAATAGTTTATCTGTAATTTCTTCAATATGGATTTTTTTTGTTACTGTATCTTTATACTATTTAAAAATACAGTGTATACTTAAAATATATTCTATAGTTTTTCTTTTGTTAAGTTTGTTTATCTGATAATTTCATCCATGTATGTATTACATTCTTATTGTGCTTATCCCCCTACCCCCATTTTTATCTCCTCCAAACCCAATCACCTCTCCTACCCTACAATTCCTTTCCCCAATCCATACTTCCTTGTTTTGTTTTGTATAGGCCACTATGTATTCCTTATTTAAAATCTTTTTGAAAAAGGCAAGTTATCATTATGCATTCCTGGATGGCTCAGAACTTGTTCTGTAGACCAGGCTGGCCTTAAACTCACTGAAATCTATCTATCTATCTCCCAGTCTTGAATGCTTTAAAGGTGTGTACCACCATACCCAACCCTAAAACTGTTGTATAACAAAGTGCTATGCAGCCATTTTAATGATATTTCTGACATAGTCTTCATAATTATATCAACAGCATGCAATGTAGGTTTTCATTGGGTAACACACACAGACTCTAAAGAGATATATATCAGATTGTAGTTTGTTTTTTATTCTCTCTTGCTTGTCTTTGTTTTATGTAGTTTAGTTTTCAACAAACATGAAATATTCATGTAATAAGACAAACAAACAACGAGGAGTTTAAAGCCCTCCAGAAAGACTGTGTAATAGAGTGAAAATAGGTGTTGCACTCTCTTACTTAGATTATACCAAGGAGGAAGGAGAAATGGTCTTTGGTGTGTGGTGGAAAACTGTCTACTGCTAATCAAATTCAGTGATAGCACAGGTAGGTATGATAAAAGTTTTATGTTTCAACAAATGCTTTAAGCACTCATGATGGGCCAATTATTCTGCTTTCTGGGATTAGTTATCAGACTAGAAATAAAACAAATCCTTTGCTCCTTAACATAAGGTCTGTGGACTAGTGGCATGAGCATCTTCTGGAAGCCTGTTGGAAATGCAGATGCCTGGGGCCCGCCCCACACCTGCTGAAGCTGAGTCTGTTTGTGAAGATCCCCCAGGGGGATTCCAATGCACCTCCAATAGGGGCAGCTCTGGGTGGGTGGAGGCATCCTTGACTGCTGGACAGTTGCCTCAGTTGCTTCTTCCTGGGTTTCTCTGGGAATATTTTAGAGGAAGGGGCAGTGGCAATGTCTGGGGTATAAAGCACACATGTAGTGGTTGGTTCTTGATACCTCCACTTTTGATCAAGTGAACAGATACTGTCCCTCTTGTCTGTAGCCTTCAATGACTCACCAAGGCTAATGAAGTATCTATAGAAACCTTGGCCACTCATTTAAGGCCCTAGAAAGACTGAGCTTTGGAGACACTGATCTTTTCATTCTTGATATGCATCTAACTTCTCAATGCTGTGTCCTGGACCCTATCATTCATTCATACACTGGAAAGGATGGTTTGCCCCTCCCTCTCTATTAATGCCCCAGTGAAGAACCATCTCCCTTAGTAAGTCTTCCAGTGACACTGCAGCATCTTCTCTTTATTCTTGTGTTGGCAGAGCCATGTCAGTGCCATTTCCTAATGCCTGGGTGATGTGAAGAATCTTAATCCCCTCCTGCCTCAGTTTTCCTTGGTTACGAAATGGGGATAATGATTTTTTCTTTTCAGGATTGATCTGAGGGTAGAAATCACAAGTGAATGTAAAATTAAGGCAAGATGGATTCCAGGAATTGCTTGTTCTATGATTTTAAAATTGGAAAAATATTAGGCTTCATAATAGCTCAAAGAGGCAAGCAATATTGTTCTCCTTATTCTTCAAATGAGGTAAAGATGGAGACAGAGAAGTCGAGTAACTGGGCCAAGGCTAACATAGCAGGAACCCAGGGATGAGCTATACTGTTTTATTTTTTACTTTTTGCTTTTAGTCCTGTGTGTGTGTGTGTGTGTGTGTGTGTGTGTTAGAGTTAACATGAGATGTAACTTTTCAGTAAATCAAAAACATTTATATTTATCTAAGCGTGTGTCTGCCTTGAAACACAAGTGTGAAGGTAAGAGGACAAGTTGCCAGAGTCTGTTTTCTTCTCTTCACAATGTGGGATCAGGGGGTTGAACTTAGGTCATCAAGGCTGGCAGAAAGTTTACACGCTGAGCCATTTTGATGCCCTCTTTCAGTAATTTTAAGTGCACAAAAGCATACTATTAACTCCAGGTGTGAGGCTGCACAGAAGCTCTCTTGAAGGTTCTCATGCCAGTTAACGGAATCTTTATTCCCATTGAGAAACAGCCCCTTTTCTCCCCTGCCCTCCGCTCCCTGTACCACTCTGCTCCAGCTCTAGGAGTTTGCTCATTTTGGACTCATTGTATTAAAGGCAGTGTACAGCTTTATCCTTCTGCACTGGGCTTACTTCACCCAGGGCAGCATCCTTCAGGTGGTCCATGTTGTTACAAGTGATAGGCTTTGCTTTTTCTAAAGGCTGCAAATATTCCATTGTCTGTACACAGAAATTGTAGCACATGTAGTATGGATGGGGTTGTAAAATGATACAGCTAGTATGGAATATGCTATGAAGTATGCTTAAAATATTAAAATGAGAACTACTATTGATCTAGCCATCTGACTTTTGGATATTTACCCAAGATGATTGAAATCAGAGAATTACTATTTTTTTTCCCCTGAGAGCTTTTGTAGCAGCTTGTATGAAGAATGTTAATTATGTTCCCCCTGAAACTGTTTGTATGAGAGTGTCTGCGCATAGCTACTGGGACCCTGCCCCCCAGTGGGTTCTGATTGGTAAATAAAGATGCCAACAGCCAATAGATGGGCTGTGCAGACAGAGGTGGGATTTTCAGGATTCTTGGACTTGGGACCAGGAGGAGAAGGAAGCTGGAGATGTGCCAGGAGTGTAGAGGAGAGAAGAGACGCCAGGGCCGAGAAGAGTGCAGGACAGAGAGGCACGATCCCTGTGTGAGGGAGCCGAGAGAATGCGGCCCAGAACGCTGCCCAGTCGGACAGGCCTTTGGGTTCAGAGCAGCCAAGACAGAACATAGAACTAGTAATAACTCAGGATTAACCTCATGGAGATTAGGCAGTGGTCCAGCTATTGAGCTGCTTAAAGCATATTAAAATATAAAGGCTTCACGTGTGTCTTTCATTTGGGAACATAAGCCATTGAGGCAGGTAGCAAACCTGCTGCCAGGGTTTATTATTAAATATTTCAACAGTTTTCATGAATCATGGGCTAGAACTCACTACATAGTACAGGCTGGCTTTGAACTCCCCATCCTCTTCCATCTCAGAAGTGCTGGCATTACATGCATGTGTCAGCATGGATTTATAATAGCCCAAAGGAGAAGATTACCTAAGCATCCATCGTGGATGAGGTGTAGATTTGTGGTTTCAGGTCGATGGGGCAGCACAGGTGATCACCTTGTCTCCTAACCCCCATTGTAGAGTTGGGCATATCAGTGCTTGCTGGTTATACATCCCTTCTCATATCGGTAAGCTCCCATTAGATGCTCTGATTCTGGTTGGGACAAGAGTACTCTGTCCATCCTCACCAGCTTGATTCACAGCAAAGCCACTTCTGGGTTTTCTTAGGAGGAGTTATGGCTTATCTAAGCAACAGAAAGAAGGAAAAGACTTCTCACCATCTATCTACAGTATGAACTGTTCTCCCTAGCTACCTTTGCTGGGTAGATCATGGAAGCAAGGAAGAATCCTGAAATTGGACTTCGGAGACATGGGTTCCTTGATTTATATGTGACATGAAGATTACCTAAGGCAGTGGCTCTCAACCTTCCTAATGCTGTGATCCTTTAATATAGTTCCTTCTATTGTGATGACCCCAACCATAAAATTATTTTTGTTGCTACTTCATAGCTGTAATTTTGCTACTGCTATGAATCATAATGTAAATATCTATGTTTTCCTATGGTCTTAGATGAGCCCTAGAAAAAGGTGGTTTCACCTCCGGAGGGGATTGTGACCCCCAGATTGAGAAATGCTGACCCAAGGGCACATACTCTAGGAGACTCAGTTTTCCTCACCTAAAACTGAGAACTGAAATTCCAACCCTGTGGTACCGCTCTGAGAGAAAAATGGGAGCATGCAGAGAAAGCCCTTTCATAGACTCTTGACACTCAAAGGCATAAGCCGCTAAAAGCAATGTCGGTGAGTGCCGGGACCACATGTCGTTATTGAATATGACATTTCGAGTTCTTTCTTTTATACTAGAAATTAGACAGCAAGTACAGCTCAAATGACTAGTCTCTGTAATTACTTTAAATAACTACATACTGTATTCTTGGGTTGAGGTGCTTCAATTACCTGGACCATTTACACTAGAAAATGGTACACTGAATGCCCTTAAGCGTCCTTACTGCTTTTGACTTATAACTGAGGACAAATTTATTATTGGCAGGGGAATATTATGCGTACTAATCTGTTTCTTTAAATGTATTTTCATATCATTTTCTCATAACACTGCACAAACTTTTACTACAACTTAACTAGCATTGGGTTTTAACCATATAGTTTAAAATGTTTCTTAAATGCCCACCCTTGAGTTTTGAACCAAAAAAAACTCAGACATCGCCCAAGCCAGTGAGTACTTCAAGTGTGCAGTGCTTATACTATGACACTTATCATTTACGGGTAAACATAAACAATATCTCCCAATCTCCCTTCAAGAGGTGAATCACATAGAGACGAGTCTGTAGCAATCTTTCACAGCAGGAGCAGAACAAGCTATTGATAATTGTCTGTTGGAATAATCTCTTATTATTTTGCTTGGCACTAATAATCACCTTAGAGTGTTTTGAAATAAAACTTAAATTCAACTTAGCTCTGGAGTGGTGGGTGTTGGCTTGGAACCAAGGTTCTGTTAGACTAGGAAGCTTTCTAGGAAATGGTCTCTGAGGTTTGTGGAAACACAGCAGGATGCCTGTGAGGAGGTTCGGCTGCAAAGCCTCCCAGCCTGGTGCTTTGCAGAGGAAATTTGCTCCATAACCCAGAAAAGTGATTACAGATAAGATATTCCACCATCAAAGCACGCGGATGCAGGCTGCCAGGTGTGGACAGCATACAAACCACCTGGATTGAGTCGAATGTAATCCCTGGGCTGTGTAAACAATGGTTGAAAATCGAGCCTGGTTATTGCTGCCGTGGGAGAAGCCGCTTTCAAAGGAGAGCTGTTATACTTCCTTTCAGCCGGGAAAGCAGACTGCGTGTGATAAGGGCAGGTTGGCCAGGAGGCTGGACTGGAAGAGTCCTTTCTTGCAGTCTCAGAGCAGGTTATTATTAGGAGCTCCTGTTCTGCAGAAGGCTGAGTGGCGTAGGAGGAGTAGGGGGCTCAGGGCACAGTCGAAGAAGACTTTGAAGTCACGAAGAGATGCTTGATACAATTTAGAGGAAGAGGTGTGGAGGGAGAGAAGACTAGCTGCCAGGTATGAGGAACTGGGAGGAGTGAAGGCAGGAAGGGAAGAAATGAGGGCATCTGCCTCTCTCTTTGGGTCAGCGATGGGCTGAGTCACCTCTGAGGCAGGTACTGGGGGTAGAGGCAGTCTGTGGATGGTTTGGGACAGTGCCTCCATCTGTCAACCACCTACCTCTGCCTCCAGTCCTCGGGCCCTTCCCTCTTCCCACAAGTCCCAACCCTTGTTCACCATCGCCTTTGTGGCAGCTTCAAGCCCTAGACTCCAGTTTCAGCCCAGCACTTTTTTTTTTTTTTAAAGAATGTCTTATGAAGAGAGACCCTTATCCCCATGAGATCTCTTCCCAGCACTCGCCTGTCCAGCTGCCATCTACTGTGAGCAAGTGATCTTTCAGAGAGTTCCATATCACCTCATTGGTCCTGTCAGAAATCCTTTCACGGTACCCCAGCACTTCCAGCAGGGTTTCATTCAGGCATTCAGGACTTTTCATAAGGTTCTCAGGGACCTTCTGTGTTCAGGTTTCCAGTGCATCCCCCTGCCCTGCATCCTGTTTCTTTTCTCAGAGATGCTTCTGCAGGCGCAAGGGCTAGCCCCAAAACTTCCTTTCTCAATTACGTATTTGGAAAACCCAATCCATGCCTCAACATCTACTTCTGGCGTCTCTATACATGCTCTCCCTGTTCTAATTTGTAAGAGCTGAAGAAGTTGTGCTGAAGAAATGAAGACACAAGCACACTCTCAGGCACAAAGTTGCAAACAGCTTTGTCAAAAGCCTGGAACAGAAATGAAACTAACATAGACTGCCTACTGTGTGCTGTAGAACTCAGACCTGACATAGGGTTCCTACTGTGTGCTGTAGAATTCAGACCTGACTGTCTATAGATAGTTCAAGGATTTTAAGAAGTAGGGTGTAGTGGTGGGGATGAGACAATGACTTGCCTAGGGTCAACCAGCCAAGAGGAAGAGATCCACAGCAGGAACTTGCCTCTTGAGGACTCCAAAGTTCATAGATGCTAGGCATTGTCTATAGAGGCCCTAAAATTGTAGCATGGGAACCTCTTATGCAGGATGGTATCTTTTGTCTGTAGGCTGGAAGGAGGTCATGTGAGGACCTAGGCAGTCCTAATCCTCCTTCAGGATTTCAAGAGGCAGTAGGAGACAGGTATCTTTTAACAAATCCGATTTGGATTAATTGCTGCCCCTGTGGCTTAGTTGGCACCCTTCATTTAGGGTCTTCGTAATTCATATCCTCCCCCACCCTCCCTCTTTTGGTTGAGTGGCTCTTTTCTTAGCTCTTCTTCAGCTTTCAGCCCAGACATTGTTTCCTTGGGTCAGACTTGGCCGAGTTTGTGCCTTCTCCATAGCTCTGCCTGTCGCTGTGATGCTAGGTTCAGCATGAGCTACAGAAAGCAGACCAGAGAGCTGTTTCTGAGGATATGAGTTTCTGCCTGCGGGGATTCACAGGCTGAGAAGCTACTGCAGCTGCTGATCTTCATTTCACTGTTGTGTCTTTGACCATCACCGGGCCTGGCATGTGACAGCCAGTAATCTTTGTGCACTTGAAAAAGGACACACAATAAATGCTCAATGCCTTCTGGTTGAATGAATGAATCTCACAGAGATTGTGTGCTCAACCCCTGTTGCTAGGAGCAGGTGAGAGAAGTAAACTACCCTGAGGCTTCCCAATCAGAAGAGCCTGTGTCCTGTTGAAAAGGTGTTACAGGAAGAGGAAGCAAGGAGGGGGACAGGTACCAAACAGGAGCTATCAGGGAAAGAAGTCTAGACCTAGCCTCTTGTCCCAGCTCCGACACCCCTGGATATTTCAATTTTGGTCTCCTCATTTGGAAAACAGCTCTTAAGGCTCCTTAGAATCACTATAGATGATGACCAGGTTGGAAGGATATGGTAAAAAACAGTTTCTACAGCAACTATATTAGGCTTCAAGGTAACTAGAGGCTACCGTAATGGGTTTCTGCCCTCTAGTTGTATAGCCTAGACTGGTTTTCAACTCCACCCACCTCAGCCACCTGAGTGCCAGGATTGTAGGTACATACCATCCTTCTGGCTAGTTTCCATTTTCATTAAGGACTATAGTCTACCTGAGAGTCAGGGATTCTTTAATTGCTTAAAAAGAATGGCCACCTTGTGTAGTCAGAGAGCTCCCCCCTTGAGCAGACACATGGCTGTCATGTATTCTCTGAGCAACACAATTTAATTCCCTCTAGAAATCATCCCTTAGAATTGGGTGGGTGAACACGTCACAGCTAATGTTGTGAGGGGTTCAAAGCCATCTTTCAGGGTTCACTCATTAATGCTCGTTAAGTTGTTTAGGGCATATCCAATGCCTCCACGAAATGGTGAGTGCTGAATCACTGAAGCAGGAGGCCTTGGAATACAAATGAGACTCATCTAATCTGCACACCTGGCTCCTGAGAGAGGGGTACCCTAGATCAGGGCAAGAATGCTCATCAAGGGAGGCAGTGATCACAAGTGCCAGATATTTGGCTCCCATGTTTGTCAGTGATTCATGAAGTGATTATCAACATTCGCAACCACTTCATGAATCAAACCAGGAGCTAGAAAAAGATTTAACTATGCTGTTCTCATTTCCATAGAAATAAGAGCAGATCCACTGGCAGGTAAAAGAGTTGTTGTGGCTTAGATTTCATGCCCTTGCCTCCTGCCACCTCCTTATCTCTGAGATGCTCATTTCAGGCCTCATTATCCTTCATCATCTTTGCCCCACCCTCCATTGTTCCTGCTAAGGGCTGCCTTGCTAAGGATCTTATAAATGGTGGCATCCCTGTCCTTTATTGCTCAACTTGGAGGAAGTCATCCCTTATAGCCCGAATTGCACCAAAGTCCCTCAAATTTATGCTTTCAAATCCTGATCCTCATTACCTCCAAATGTGACTGCATTTGGAGGTAGGACCTTTAGTAAGAAATTAAGGTAAACCAAGTTTAAACATATAGGCTCTAATGTAATATAATTGGAGTGGTTTCTTTGAGCTCTCTCCTCTCCTGCACTCTGACTTGGCTGTTATATGGGTCAGGTTCACTCCCGCAGCTGGCAGATTTGTCAAGCACAGAAATAGCAGAAATAAAAGGAGTTGTTGGCATGCAAAGGATGTTGCCCAGTGACCCTCCTGAGTAAGGCCAGTACCAGTAGCACCATCTGTACGAGCCCCTCCCTCCCTGACCTCTACTTGTGTTGTTCCAGAATGTTCTACACTGTGTCTACCCTAATACAAAGCTTTTTCTTCCCCTGTTTCAGGCCCATTTTCAGCTCCTTTCCAAAAGATCTTTTCTTGCTTTATGCCCAGCATCTGCTTTAGATAGAACACTTCTCCATGGCCACTTGCATACTCACCTCTCTCGAAGATGAAAGATGAAATCTTGCAGAAGGCAGGATGGAAGGATTCCTCAGCCAAGCTTTCTTTGTGTTGAAAAGGCTTTATCTCACAGATCTTTCCTTTCCTTGCTACAGAGAAACCCAGGTTATCAGGCAGCCCAGCTGCAGGTGAAGTGGTATTTCAGGAACACCAGCCTTTGTTTTTCCGAATAGTCGGATTTGAAAGTGGCTTCCTTCTGGGCCGCTCTGGCCCTTCTGGGCTTTGGTTCTGCAGGCCCTTTAGGGGGGACTGTGATGTAATCTTGCAAAGGTTGTGTTTCCTAGAAGGTTCAGTGAGTTTTGATGTGGCCTCCTAAATGTTCAGACTTCGTGGCTAGGAGAGGCATCTTCCCCACCCTGAAACCCTTTATGTCTGGTGTTAAGCTCATTTACTTTCCTTATTCACAAAGAAGACAGGTCAGAAACAAAAACAGAGCTGCTCTGGAGAAGTGTGGACAGGCTTTTGCTCACCAAAGGAGAAAAAGGAAGATAGGTTGGTGGTGGGGAGTTTTAGAGGTTGGGTTCAAAAACCAGAAACTAAACAAATTAGACATATCTGGGCACAAGGCGGTTGGACAGAATTAATCCAGTTTCTGTTATATTCGATTTGGGTTTTCTCCAGGTGAGAGCTGGAGACAAGAATCTCAGCACAGCTAGTTTACTTGAGGAGTGGTCATAGAAACCATGGTTAGGGAGCAGAGAAAAGGAGACAGGGAAGGGAAGAGACCCAACACAAGTGTCCCAGTGAGCTGGTGATGCACTGGGCATGGCTCTTGGGCCCATTGGAGTGTCTTATAAGGAACAATGCAGAGCTGCATACAGAGACTGCTCTGTGGGTGAAGTGCTTATTGAGCAAGCATGACCACCTGACTCCCAATCCCCAGAACCCTTAAGAAGTTCTAGGAGTGGCTGTGTGCACCCTAGCTCTGGGGCTGGTGGGTGAGTAAGGCAAATCCCAGACCTCATGGACATGGCTGTGTATACCTGTAACCCCAGCTCTGAGGTTGGTAGGCAGAGTCAGGTGAATTCCAGACCTCACTGTGAGGCAGTCTAGTCAAAATAAGGACTTTCAGGTTCACTGAGGCACCCTGCCTCAAAATGCTAAGGTGGAGAAGCAGTTGAGGAAAGACACTATGGAATCAACCTCTGGCCTCCACATGTGCCCACACAGGAGAGAACACCTTCCCACCTCTATGCTCCCACAATGTGTAGAACACACTCTGCTCTTTCCCTTTACCCCTCCTGTCCTAGAAAATAGGGAGGCAGAACATTTAGTCACCTTGGGGGCATTGATTCCTTGCTCTAAGAGGACCTTGTAAGTTTCCATGAAGCCCACTTGTAGGAGGACAAGTTATTCTTGAGAATTTTCCTCTTGTCTAAAATCAGAGGAGAGAGGAGACAGGGGCACAGTACCTTGAAGGTTTCTGTTGTAGGTCTTGAATCTGAAGAATTAAGCTTTCTCCCCTTTTCCATGCATTTCGCACCTATGTGAGCACCTACTATGTGTCAGGTACTATGGTGAGCTGGAGATAGAGTGGTAGGGTTTCCCAGTCTTGTCTTCTGGGAAGCTCATAGTCAGAGGTCAGAGGCATAACTAATGTAATCACAAAGGCCCCAAAGCCACAACTCCCTCTCTGAAAGGTGGGAACCAAACCAACTGAGATCAGACCGTAGGGGACTTTTGTTGTCTCCATACTCATGTGGACCTTCTAGAGATGGTCCTTTTAGAAGGGTTCTGTTGTTTCTTCTTCTTCTTTTTTTTTTTCCCCAGAGCTGAGGACCGAACCCAGGGCCTTGCGCTTGCTAGGCAAGCGCTCTACCACTGAGCTAAATCCCCAACTCCCTGTTGTTTCTTCTTGTGTGGTAAGAATAGTGCACAAAGGGAGAGGTTGTCTATCCACCCTGGGCTATTATTTGCTCTCTGGAAATCTGTTCTCTAGTATCCAACAGACAACAAGCTTTGGTAACTAAAAAGTAGGACTTCCTGAAGGTCAGGTTACACTCATGTATGTCCCACAGGTCCCGAGGATATGGCAAGGCAAGAATGGAGGAAAGCAAGGAGAGCCAGCCTTACTTGGCTTGAGAAGTTTGCAGAGCTGGAAAAGACAGGCAGAGGACTTAGATCTAGAGCAAGGGGAACCCAGGTTTGGTCTGAAGGAGAGAGGCAATCTGCAATCTGCTTTGTCCCCCAAAGTCTGCCTCTCTTTCCCCTTCCCTACCCCCTTGCTTCTCTTTTTCCTATTTCATGCTGCAGTGCTAATGACCAAGTTCAGAGTCTTGACAATACTAGCTAAGCACCTTATCACTGAGCTAGTCCCATCCCTTCATTTTTCGAGGCAAAGTTTCATGGTATAGCCTAGGAGCCCAGGTCTCCCTTAAACTCATGATCCTCTGCCCCTGAGTGTTAGGATTGATGTGTGTCTCTGTGGGCTGTGATTCCTCCCTCGTGTCTCAGTGTTACATCTTCAAGATCCAGACAATGCTCATCTCTGGACCTGCACTTTCTTCAACTTCCCACTCTCTCAGCCAGGATGGGTGATGGATGCTGCAGAGGGTGTTCTACCAGGAATCATCTGGCCTTCAGTTTCCCCTTCTTTCCATATCTCTGCTCAAAAATCAACCTCCAGGGAGAGGCCCTCCTTACATGGTAACTGAAGTTGGACCCCAACTTGTCAGCCTGTAGCCCCTACCTTTCCTCATTACTCTCTAAAGCCATTATCACTATAGCCATCAACCGTCTACTTATGTTCATGTGTCATACCAGTCCTACGACAGCAGTGTTTTTTACCATTTTTTTCCCATGGCTATAACACTCAGTTTACAAAAACAGTTTTTGGTACATAGTAGTCCCTCAACAAATATTTGCTGAATAAATGAATAGAATAAATGTACTCAGAATTAATTTATTCTCTTGAGAATGGATGAATAATCCCATTCCAGGACTCAAGATCTGTCCTATGACAAAGAATAAGATCAATCCCCCTTTTGCTTTGTTTGAAACTGAAGAGGCTTGCACAGCACACACTCCACACATTCGTCTGGTCAGCTGGGCATACTATGCCAGCGTGTCTAAGGTAATATTCCATTGGATTTCACCCTGCATTTTGAAAGCAAAACAATTCACATTTGAAAAAAAAAATCTCATTACCAGCATCTTTCCTCCAAAATCCATTAACGGCCTGAGTGTTTGTGGCAACTGAGATCACCTCGGATTATAGTGTGAAATGCAGCTCCAGGAGAACCGTATGTTTCGAGATGCTTGTACTGTTCAATTGTCAAATATTCACACGGTTACGATTCTCAAAGAAAGAGCACAATGTAGGGAAATGGGTAACAAAATAAAAGCTCTGGGATGTATTGAGAGAAGGCGGCCAAAGTAGTCCTTGCTGACATACCTAATCCGAGGGATGGGAAATTAAAAACCATGCCAGAATACCAATGGCTCACCTCACACTGGGGATTCCTTTTTATTTTTTTTTTGAGAGAGAGAGAGAGAGAGAGAGAGAGAGAGAGAGAGAGAGAGAGAGAGAGAGAGAACCTCCAGGTTTTGTCTTGCATGGCAATGTCAGGCTGCTTCCTTCTGCCTCCCAGCCTTCCTTACCATTTTGTCATTTCATATACAGGAACCTCCTGTTCTTCCTACACTCCCCGTGACAAGGCATTCTGAGTCTGAATCCACTCTGCCACCCTTGTCTTGGTGAGCTGGGATGACACCACAGATTGTTGGAACTGCTGTGGCTCTGAAAGGAGTAGTTTCTCAGTTTCAATCCTGGTCGGAAGGAGTTCTGTAATAATATACGAAGAACAAAGACGAAAACAAAGGTTGGGTTTCCGCAGTGCTGGGCCAGACACTTTTCTTCTGGGGCTTCTAAACAGACCGTGGTGTGAAATGCTGCTTACCCTTTACTTTAACCCAACACTGTCCAGAACCAGAAGACCATCCGGCCTTTAGTATGACCATAGAAACCATAGAAACAATCTGGAAAACAGTGTGCAGGTTTGAATCTCACCGTTTCAATAGACAGGAAAAAAGAATAGAGGAAGATACTTTAAGTATCTGAGTTGGCTGGTGGATGGTGGAGCTTGCAGGCAATGGACACTAGATAGAGACCATGATACCCAAACCAGGCATCCCCTGCTGCTGTCTCTCAACTCACTTCATACTCATCCCATCCTACCCCATCACCCATTTTCCCATCATTTTGCATGTATGGGCAGATGCTGGATTTGGGTGTTGTGAATATCCTTGTGAGAAGCATGCACACAGTATTTATTTACAGATCTGCAATAACTGAGGATTGAACCTGGAACATCATGTGTGCAAATCAATACTTACCTCTCAGCTATAGCTGCACAGGATTGAATGATGCAGTAGCTATGCTTTTAATCTTTCTTTTCCTCCCTCCCTCCTTTCCTCCCTCTCTCCCTCCTCCCTCTTTCTCTTCATTCTTTTATCTACCTAGAAAGCCTTAATTATGTAGCTAAGGCTGGCTTTAAACTCATGATCCTCCTGTATCAGACTCCAAAGTCAGGGTATTAAACCTACGTTCTCAATATTTCCTACTCTTTTCTCTCCTCTCTTCTCTTTCAACCTTCTCTCCCTCACTACAGATCATCCTTTAGCTCTGAGCAAGATAAACGGCCCACAAATGCCACTTACACTGTATCACTCCCTTGGTGAGGGCCTTAACTAATTCTTTCCTGTCTCTCAGAGAAGGTTTAGTTGTGGGAATGTGAACACTCTGACAGGCACTGATGATGATCTTATTCACTCTGCTGAACAGAGCTTTTCAGTCCTGTAGGGCATCTTTGGCCTTTAAACTCTTCAGGTTATAACTGAATCTGAACCTTACCTCCAAGTCAGGAAGTATAGCCCTGCTGGGCTTGGTACATCATGGCTTCTATTCCTTTCCCTGTGATTATCATTATACTGATTTACTAACAGAAAGCAGATAGTTAACCCACCCTCTTCCACCTTCCTTTGCTCAATATCTCCTTCCATTTCTACTTCTCTTTCACCCTTTTCCCCCTCCTCCTCTTCTTAGTTCCCTCATTTGCCTTTTCCCATGCCCATTCTTCATTAGGAATCTATGTCAGGTTCTATGAATCATAGTTAACTCCTGACTTTGAGGACCACATGGTTCAGTATAGACAAATCAATATTTATATCACACTGTGATTTTGCCAGATCAGATGCCTGCATAAGCTTCTGGAGGTCACACGTAGAGAGCTAGCTTACATGGAATCAGGAAAGGCTTGTAGAGGACATGCAAACTGGTACTTGAAGGTCAAGGTGAGCTCACTGGGGTAGAAGAGGAAGAGAGTATGAGACAGTAAGAATTTTGATGGAGGGAATTATATATTCTTGATTCCCAGATGCTGGGAAAGCTCATAAATGTTACTTGGAGTTAGACTTCAGACCTATCCTGTGATTGATATACTCTTCTTAGATGTGTTATTTATTTTCTATGCACCCATTAAGAAGTCATGGTATTCTTTTATTTCCATTTGTATATGTGGTATGTGTAGTTTACATATATATGCATTCAGATGTGTGTGCAGGCATGTACACATGTGCCCCCATGGGAGTCAGGCATGGGTGGCTTTCTTGATCGACTCTCACAGGAGCACAGAGCTCACTGCTTTGCTAGTGTAGCTAGGAAGCACATTCCACAGATCCCTTTGTCTTCTCTGCCTCTGGGGCACTAGGGCTATAGGTGGCTGACACTCTTTCTTGGCATTTATGTGGGTGCTGGGATCTAAACTCCAGCCCTCACACTGTCTTAGCCAGCACCTTAACCACAGAGCCATCTTCTCAGTTCTGGAATGGACAGTGAGTGCTTAATGAAGACATGTTGAACAGAAATAAGGATATCTACCCCCAACTTTTCTTATTGAAATTATACAGAGTGATAATTTGCTGTCCCATGCAAATGCCCTGTTTTTTTTGTTTTTGTTTTTTTTTTTTTTTAGTTTAGTTTCCCCTAAGAGATATACAGAGAGGATGTAAGACTTGAGAACTTTTCTCCCAAGAAAATTCCCTAATGTCCATTAGCTAAACTTTCTTGTCCTCTGACTTCAGACTTGATCTTTCTATTTAAGTACAGATAATAAGCTAAGTGAAGTCTCTTTCCTCCTCCTTTAACCTCGGACTTTTTTTGACTAGAAAGTTCATTTAGCAGCAGTGGAGCTGGCAATAATCCCTTTTTAAAATTGTCAGGAGATCAGATTTTTACTAAATCTGACTTTTTTCCTTTCATCCTTCTGACCTTTTGTCCTGCATTAAAATGAAATCTTTGTGTGCCACTGTCCTCTGTCCCTGGCTGGTGACTGCTCCCTCTGCAATCATTTCCCCCTCTAATGAATGACTCCAACGAGCTTTGCTGACATCATGGCCGTGGATGTGGAACTGAGGTTTAGGTTTTCTCTTTATCTCAGCAGAAAGTAGGAGAGGGGTCCTGGTGGCGGGGGATATGTAATTTGTTAGGTAAATAATGGTGCCAGTCAGTTCCCTTGTTATCTTATATTCTATATCACACTGAAACTTTATGAGTTGCATTTGCTTTAGAAATCAGAGTTTAGCTCAGCCAAGGCAGGAAGGTCATAAGGTCAAGGCCAGACTGGCCTACATATCAAGATATTCTCTCTCTGTCTCTGTCTCTCTCTCTGTCTCTGTCTCTATCTCTCCCTCCCCTCCCCTCTTCCTCAGTCCGTTGCCTAAATATAGGGAAAATGAAATACTAGTAGCTATAACACTCGTGGGACATTTATTAAAGTAACACAGGAAGGAAGTGTAGCATGAACAACTTTCTTACATAATAACAAGGGATAGATTATCAGGTAGCACACAACCTAAGAGCTGTCTTCATGATGCCAAGAGTCATCCTTTTAAAATCTGCTATTGTAATTCACCACTGGAGAGTTCTGCCTTGGAAGGTATTGGATATTCTGTAAATCCTATACAATGGAGTCTAAGAAATTCATTTATCAGGATAAGCAGAGTTTCTCACAGGAAGTAGTTGGTCTACCATGTCCCCCTAGGAGACACAGAGTAATCAGAGACATGGACATCTTGATATGCATCATCTTTCAGAATCACTTTTACTGAGCAATGTGTGCCTGAGGATTCCACTAATTCTTCAGTGGGGAGAGATGAGAGTTTCTGTGATCCTATTGCAATAGGGATTGTGGCTATTACTTGTAGCTTGGTTTTATTTGTTTATATAAGTCAATACTAAACTATTGTAATGCTTTTAACATTGAGTAATCAGTCATTTCCAGTTACAGTGTTATGAGGAGGGTTATAAAATATCCTAGGCATAGTAGACATTGCTCAGTATGTGTTCAGGTTATTTAACCTTTGATGGGAAAATTCAGCAAGCAGTCTAGTGTGGAAATGCCTTTAAACCATTTGTGTAGGCCTTTAAAAGCCAAGTAATCCCAATCTTGCACCTTTTATGGTAGAAAATGAATGTGTTAAAAGTTTATTATTAAATGACAGTAAACATTACTGGCTGGATATTCAAACTGATACCAGAAAAGTATAAAACATACCTTTTATTTCTCTTTAGAATCACAAGGAGATCCTGATGTTTAGCAATATGGAGTGGGTCAGGGCTTAGATATTCTGTTATTTCCTAGATCTGTGACCTTGGCTAAGTCACCTCCCTTATTTGGGCTCAGAGTCTTCTTTACTTAAGTGTAGATGACTACTTACAGCGTGGCAGACTTTTCCTGGGGAAATGTAACACACACACACACACACACACACACACGCAGACAGACAGACACAGACACACACACACACACTTGGTGGGGTATATTTGTGTGAAGGTTGTCTTTGTATTTTCAATTGATGATTACTGTACCTCTAGAGAGCTAAGCACTTAGTTGGATCTTCATATTGTTCATATGGCCCATCAGTGGCCTCATATTTTGTAGATATTCATTCTTCTATATGTGTTGATTGACTTTAATAAAGATCTCATGGCCAATAGGCAGGAAGTGGAAGGCAGAACTTCCAGGCTGAGAAAGGGTCTCTGGGAGAAGAAATGAGAAGTGAGAGATTCAGTCAGTGGATATGGTATTGAACAGACTATTTTTGAGACTGTGGAGAGGCAGACCTGGTCATGTGGCAGGTGTGGGCTGGACTAATAAGGTTAAGAGGTCAAGTAAGCTTGGAGACAGCCCAAGCTAAAGGCCTAAGCTTTTAAAATATATGAGTGTCTTTTTCATTATTTATGGAGCTGGCAGGTCCATGAAAGTACTGCTCTACTCACTCCAGGAAGGAAACTCCAAATAGATCAAAGGAACCATTGCATCCGAAGTCCAACTTGGTGAACTAATGAATTTTTATTGGGTTATTGACAGGGTATGGGTGAGGGGTTACTTACAGGAGTAGTGATGGACAGCAGCTGTATCACTGAAGACCCATCTGGTATGGATGACCCCAGCACAGGAGCTGACTTCCAAAGACTGAATCCTAAGGGTTTTCTGCATGACTTGCAGGTAGCCCCAAAGGTCAGAAAGTCTACTCTGGTCAGACCCTACTTCCCTAGGAATTGTTCACCGAGTCTAAAATGTGTGTGTGTGTGTGTGTGTGTGTGTGTGTGTGTGTGTGTGTGTGTGTGTTGGGGTATCCTTTCTGAATCTTGTAAGTTTCAGCTTTGTGAAGTTTGTTTTCTGAGTCTTATGGGCCAGAAATGTTTCAGTTCGGAGGAAGTGTCTACACAGCACGGTGGCACCTATATCTGAAGAGTATTATGAAGATTAAATCTATTATAATTTGTAAAACAAGTAGAACATGCTTTCCATATGGCAAGTGCTAGATAGATGTTCTTTAAAAACAAACGAGCTCGGAAGTTCTTAAATTCCAATGTATATATGGATCAGACGGAGATCTCCTGTAGCTGCAGATTCTGTCTTCATTCCGAGGTGTGGGCTGAGAGTTTGAATTTCTAAGAAGATCCCAGGTGATATCCTTACTTGAGACTCATGGTCACACTTTGGGTCATGAGTGGTGTGGCAGCTGGAGCACCTTGACTCTTTGAAACCCTGACTAGGACCATTGAGGGAATGAAGAAACAGATTCATGTACAGTGAAGGTGGGATCAGGTGGGATTCTGAAATCACAGCACCTCTCTACCTGGAACCTCACTGTATTTATTATGTACAGCACAGGGAGAGGCTAGTCTCTGTAGGAGGTCCTTGTAGGGAACCAGTCTCAGGCTGCAAATATCTGGGAGGAGAAAGGTGCAGTTACTACTCTTTGCACACAGACCGGTCATTCATAAACTCTCATACTAGGACTCTGCAGAAACAGTTTAACATTTCTCTTGAGCCTGAGCCAAATGGGTAATGGCTTTGTAAATTGTCCCAAGGGTCTAAGGTCTTGGAGTCCTTGACATGGCAGTGCCCTTTGCAAAATACACACTGACACAGGACATTACTCTTTCAGAGTTTTCTCAGTCTTTACAGAAGGGGTAATCCTGTGGCAGGATGGCCATAGGAATAATTCAGGTGTGGTTCACCTGCTCTACTTCACATAAGCCAACTTCCTGACACTTGTGAATATAACTTCATGACAGTTGTGGGTATTTGAAGGCAAACTCTTGCAAGCAACCCTTTGAAGTATCTAAGAGGAAGCCTAAGCTTGAATACTCCTTTTTTTTTCTTTCCTGAAGTACCTTAAATCTTTCACTTGTTACTCTCTGAGACATAGTCACTTAAGCTCAACTGTGGCCTCCTGTGCATATTTGCTATCTCTGAATAATTGCAGAGTGAGGAGCATCTCAGAACTCACGAATGAAGCATCCTAGAGACCAGGCAATTGCCCACTCCACTAATAAATGCTCCTCATAGGAAATTTCTGGGGGGAATTCTTAGGCAAAATACTTTCTCTCCTGTTTAACTTGAGTCACGCCAGCAAAGTTCTTTTCTAAAATCTTTGGTCATTTCCAGGCATGAGGAATAGAGGAAAGTTGAGGTCGCCCATCTTTACACTGAGTACAGGAGTACAGCAGCTTACTCTCCACTGCCACCAGGTCACTTTCCAAGTGTGTGTGTGTGTGTGTGTGTGTGTGTGTGTGTGTGTGTGTGTGTGTGCCTGATCTCCAATTAGATTACATTTGTTAAATTAGATCAGATCACTACCAAGTATGAAATTTCTTTATTGTCTCTTGATTCTTTGTATCTATGTTCAATGATCTGGAATCTGAAAAAATGCTTTCAGGAAAAGTAGAGGCTGGGGCACACCAAAGGCCTAATTTACTGAACCAAGATGGGAAGGGCTGAGGGGGAACTATGAATATCTGTAGAGCGTCCTGTTTCTTGTTTTATCTCACACTTGCCAGCTCAACATTGAGGTAGTTACCCATTTATTCTTGGCTACTTGGGCCTTGGGTAGATGATGCTTTCCGTGGCAAGCATAAAGACCAGATGGTAACAGCTTTATGATCTGATCAACCAAATGTCCACAACTCACGAGGACAGTACAATGAATTTACTAGAAAATTAGTTTCTTCCAAGAAGCCTGTTGTATAAACAGGAGCTACTTGACACAATCACCAACAGCATTAAAAAAATAAAGCATTTGTCAAAATGAATGAATGAATAAATAATAAAAAAAACCCCACAAAGTTTAGAGAAAACAAATAGTTCAACATACTTGGACAATTTTGTTGATGTCTGCCTGCTGTTAATTATGGCTTCACCAACACAGAAAATTTCTCACCCTTTGTACTTGAATTCACCCCCATCTCTCCCATAAAAACAATGTTATATCTTTGTTTTTCAATTGACAGGTAATTATTATATAGAGAATTGCATAGATTTTTTTCAAGAGGCAAGCTTAATGAGTTTTCACAAATGTATACAACCATGTAACTCATATCCCTACCAAGACAGGGCCTTTTCATTCCCCCCAAATATTCCCCTTGCTTCTTCTCATTCTTCCTGACCCTGTTCCCCCAGGCCCTGAAGAAAATACTGCTCTGATTTCTTTTAACTGAAATTAATTTAGCTTGTTCTAGCATTTCATGTAAATTGAATGACACTGGCTGTCTTTGTATCTGGCTTTTTTTCCCCAGCAAGGTGTCACCGAAGTTCATGGTTGCTGTTGCATGCATTCATAATTGAGTTTTCTTTATTGATGAGTAACAGTCTCTTCGATGATGCTAATTCCATTATGTGTTTGTTCATTTGTTGAAGGACAGTTGGGCTTTCCCCAAGTTTTGTCTATCTTAAATAAAAGTGTTATGAGTGAAGGTCCTTGCCCAAGTCTGACAGAGTGAATAGGCTTTCATCTGTCTTGGGTAAATACAGAGCAGTAGAATTGCTGAGTCAAACTGCATACAGAAGTCTAGTTTTGTAGGAACAGATGTGTATAGTGGCTTTGCCATTCTGAACTCCTGACATTCATCTATGAAAGCCCCTACTGGTCTAAGTCCCAGAATTCATATCATTGTTCTATCAAATGGCAAGGCTGTGTGTGTGTGTGTGTGTGTGTGTGTGTGTGTGTGTATGCGCGCGTGCATTCACAATCATATCTCATTTTTATTTTTACATTGATTTCATGATGAATGCTACTGCTCCTTCATTTCCATGTACTATTAGCCATTCATAGATATTCAACTGTGGTTTATCTTTGTACCCATTTTAAAACATAGGGACAACCAGGTAGGGTGGAGCACATCTGCAAATACCAACACTTCAAAGATTGAGGCAGGATAACTGAGAGTTAAGGGCCACCCTCAGCTACATAGTCTGAGATCCAGTCTGAAAAGGAAAAAAAAAATAGAGCCCTCTCTGTGGTTCAGGGTTCAGGGTTGAGAAGTTCCTTACATATTTCGAATCCAAAGGCTTGTCATATGTATGTTCGGTGAATGTTTTTACTTAGTTATATGTTCTATTCAGCCTTCAAAATGATAAATATGTACACATACATGATGTCTTATTTTGCTGATAGCTTCATACATGTTTATGATACATTCTCTTTCCCTATCTCTCATATCTTCTTCCTGTCTCTATTACTCTCTCTACACCCCTATTAGTTTCCCTGGGTTTATGATTGTTTTGGTTTTTGATCAATTTAGTTTAACCGGAGTCATTTGTGTGAACACTGGATTGGAAGTAGCCATCGGAGCCTGGCAGGTCATTGGTTGGCACTCAACAGGAGGCAATGATTCCTTGCTCTCTGAAGCTATAAATCATACCACTTACAAGGAGATGTTAAATTCTGCTAAAGTCTAATTTATCAGAATTTTCTCCGATAATTAATGTTTTTCTCGTTCTGAGGAAATCTATGTCTACCTCAAAGGTTGCAAAGATATTCTCCTGTGATTTATTCTGGCAGTTTTATTGGTGGTTTATGCTAATGTGTGATTCATGCTGAATTAATTTTTTTGTGTATGATGTGAGGCATGAGTTGTTCATGTTTTCCTCCCTTGTAGATATTTATCTGTTCTAGTCTCATTTACTGGAAAAAAACCCCCAACCAACCAAAAAGCAAAACAAAACAAAAGAGCAACTAGTCTTTTCCCCAACTAGGTTGATTAAATTCCGTCTTAGGATTTCTTTCTATTGCTGTAATGAAACACCATGGTCAAAAGCAACTTGAGGATGAAAGGATTTCTTTTGTTTATATTTCCATATTAGAGTTCATCATTGAAGGAAGTCATGGTGGAAACTCATAGGAAGGAGGCAGGGACTGATACAGAGACCGTGAATTGGTAATACTTAGTGGCTTGCTCCTTACAGCTTGTTCAGCCTGCTTTCTTATAGAATTTAGAACCACTAGCCCAGGATGTACCACCCACAATGGGCTGGGCCCTCCCTCATCCATTACCAATTAACAAAATCCCTACAGCCTGATCTTGTGGACATATTTTCTTAATTGAGATTCCCCCCCTCTCTGATGACTCTATCTTGTGTCAAGTTGAACATAAAAACAAAACAAAACAAAACAAATCCTGATGAAGTGATCCCCCATGATATTTTGCTATATTCATAGATTAATGCTGAGTTCGACTGTCATCAGAGAGATTTCCTCCTGTTCCAGATGAGAGCTGGGACAGAGTCCCACAGACAGATATTATGTGGAGAGAGAGAGAGATTAAACTGGAAGTCTCCATTGGGTCCCTCCCCTTAGAGACTGGGAAACCCAGAGGAAAAGAGGAAGGAAAGATTACAGAAGTCAAAGGGGATGGAGGACACCAGGAGAACATGGTTCAGGGCTCACATGGACTGACAGAGACAGAAGAGGCAAGGTCCAGGCTTGCATGGGTCTGTACCTGGTCCTTTGCATATGTGTTATGTCTGTTAGCTTGGGATTTTTGTAGGATTCCTAACAGCAAAAGCAGGTGTATCGTTGATGCTTGCCTGCTCTTGGGACCCTTTTCCTCCTATTGAGATGCCTTGTGCAGCCTAGATATGTGAAGACTTTTGTGTTGTTGTATCTTATTTTGTTTTGTTTGGCTATTGTCTCTTGGAGGCCTGCTCTTTGTTGAAGAGGAAACCAAGGGAGAATGAATGGATCTGGGGGAGAAAGGGAAGTGTATGTGTGGAGGGGTGGGAGGAGTGGAGGGAAGGAAACTGTAGTCTGGATGTATTGTCTTAGAAAAACAATCTGTTTTCAATTAAAACAAACAAACAAACAAACAAACAAAACAAATTGAGCCAGTACAGGTCCCTTACTGAAAATCAGTTGGGTACTTAATTATGACCCTTTCCTGAACTCTCGTCTACTGATCTCTGTGTCTTCCTTAAGAACACTATTGTTTTCATATCATAGATCTATGTTAAGTTTTGAAACCTGACAGTAAAAATCCATATTATCTTACTCCTTTTCAAGACTGTTTGGGCTTTTTAGGTCCTCTGAATTTCCATTTTACAGAAAAATAACACACACACACACACACACACATACACACACACATATCTTAAACCCAGTGACATGCATGGATCTTTTTTTTTTTTTTTTTTTTTCTATTTTTCGGAGCTGGGGACCGAACCCAGGGCCTTGCGATTGCTCAAGCGCTCTACCACTGAGCTAAATCCCCAACCCCGACATGCATGGATCTTAAAGTCACATTCCAATCAACTTTAAGAGCTACAACCATGTAAACCACACCCCTATCAATGTATTTCAATAAATACTGGGAGCTTTATTGTATCTCTTCCTAACTTCACAGAAATAAGTAATGTGATTCCTATTCTTGAAGGTTAATTTCATATGTCCCAAAAAATCCTTGTAAAAGGGAACCAAACCACATGGCACCTTGTGGGAAAGGTGCTCTCTCTCCACTTTTCTCTGTCCACTGTGGTTTGCTGATTTTTATAACTATTAATCCATTTTATGAAAAATCACAGTCGTGTTTCTGTTTCTTCGTGAGGTACCCAGGTTGTTACTAGTTTCTGGTTGTTATAAATAAAGCTACTATGGTTATGTAATACCTTTTGTGTGCTTTCATTTTGTGCATGTGAATATGCTGGAGTAGTATTACTGGGCTGAAGACGGAGCTCAGGTTAAACTTTGAAATGGCCGGGATGCTTTGTAGTTTAAACAATGCCTACTTCTTCACCCCTCTTTGTCATCTCCCAATCATGCCGTCATAGTATGAATCCCTAAAGGGATTTGTTAGGTCAGAGTTCTCATGATATAACCTCATCTGGACATGACCTCATAGACATGCTCAGAGATGTACTTCACCCATCTATATTTTTCTTAATCTAATCAAATGGACAATCAAAATTAGCATCAGTTGTTAGCATCAGTTGTACTCACTTCTCTGTTGCATTTCTTTTCCCTACTCCCAACTCTTCCACTTTACCCTCCTACACCCCAATCATCTCCCTTTTATTTTCATGTCTTCTCCTACCACAGATTCTACACATTAGAAAAAATTGTATTTTTTTAAAGTGTCTTTATTCACTTAACAGGATGATCCCTACAGTTCCATCCTTTTTCCTGAAAATGACAGGTTCAAATGTGTCTTGGATTCTTTGGGACATATACACAGAAATGGTTTTGAATTCAGTTTTTTAGGGTTGTGTATTTCTATAGCGTATCCTTTTTTTTTTTTTTTTGATATAAAGTCTCATTAGGCTGCCCTATAGCCCATGACATGTGCTAGCTACTCAACCACAGAGCCATGAGCCAGATCCCAGACTTTCTAAGGAAGCATGTTCGGCCCAAGTACACAGAAACAGCCTCTTGGTTTTCAAGAAGCGTTATAGTTGTGGCTTTTATAGTTGGGTCCGTGTAACTTGTGACGCCAATTTCACTGCACCACAGGCCATTGGCTTGCTTTTAGACTCCCTAGGCTTTCTACGTGAGCTATCACGTTGTTGAGGAATTCTTACATTCCAAGGTATTCTAAGTTGTATGCTGGGCTACCACTTTCTTCATGGCCAGTGTGTTTCACACTACCAGTCTTATTTGTTATCTGAAGATTCTGCTTCCCCTCACTTTCTGAAAGACAAGTCTAATGATATCTTGGTATTTAACAATGCTTCAGGCTAAAAATGTTAACTAGCACTTGTTAATTAGTAATAAGCAGTACAAATTCAGCAATCTCACTGGAATTCATAATTCATCGTTACTCTAATTGTAGGAATGATCATTATCACACTATTCAGATGAGGAGAGGGAAGGCCAGAGTGGAGAAGTGATTCACAGAACACTCCTAAAGCTGTGGGTGATGATTCCCCTCAAGGTCTACGCTTGTAGATTTTACTATATTTCCCAGTTTATTTTTTGATTAGATTTTATTAGTTTTAAATGTGTGTGAGGGGTGCATGTGGGTCTGTGTGTGCCTGTGTGGGCCTGTGTGTGTGTGTGTGGGGGGGTCATCTGTGCAGATGATTAAGGAGTCCAGAAGACAGTCTTGGATCTCCCTGGAGCTGAAGTTACAAATCGCTGGGAGACAGATACTTGATGGGGGTGCTGGGGCCTGAACTCTGATCCTTAGCAGGAGTAGTCAATGCTCCTAGCTAACTAGTTGTTCTCCAGTCCTATGTACTTCCTATTTTATTCATAAAAGTCTAAAACTTCTCAAAGCTCCAGGAATGAAATGTAAGGTTACCCTTAATTCCTGAGCATCTCTCTTGTTCTGCGAATGCCTTTTCTTGAGCACATGGCCTGGTTCTAGTGATTTGTCTCTCACTGGGAGATCATGGCAAATATGATGGGAGGCCATTTTCATCACTGTGTTACAAATATTTTGTGGATTCTATCTTGGCTTTTCCACTTTCTTACTCTGAGGAAGTCAGCTGACATGTTATAAACTGTCGCATGATAAGGCCCATGTGGCAAGAAGAATGTCTCCAGCCAGAAATCAGAGAGGACTGGAGGCCTGCCAGCAGCCATTAAAGTGAACTTGGAAGCAGATCTGCCCTTGTCCAGCCTTGCAATGACAGCTGATCCTGCTAATACCGGATTTCAGCCTTGAGAGACACCTTGAGCCAAGTCATGGCTCTTTTCCCAGCCTCCAGGGATTGTGGGAAATAAAGTGTTACCAAGCTGCTGAGTTTGGGGGCAATTTGTTATGAGCAATAGATAACTCATACAAGTGTTATCTGGTGCAACACTGATGATAACAACAGATTCTCCTCTCCTGTCCCCGGGTGATGTTGATTGCTGCATCAGCCTGACTCTTGCTCTTTTCCAGAGACAGTGCTTAATCTGGACTCCCACTTAGTCCGAACTAGGAGCAATTCTTCTATTGGGTACTTCTTCAACCTCCTCTGCTTTCTAATAAATATTTCATTGGGTGTGGTGAGAAGTATGTCCTAAGTGCTATTAGAGCAGAGAGTTCTAACACCCAGAATTCCACACCAAAGCATTTGGAGCTTTAGAAATGGCCGTTTATATCACAGCATATCCTTTATAAAAGCTTCCAACACTTCAAACAGATGCAGGGCGGCTTTGCCACATGAAGGGGGTTCCACTTTGCCCCCTGTGTGAGGAGTGTTCTTTGTGTTTCTATTCCTTTTCTTTCTCTCTCTGTAGAGTCTCTTCCCCTGGGATCACTTGAGCCTTTTATCTCTTCTATAGGTTCTCAGTTTTCTGTTTCCCCTCCCCCCTTTTCAAGTTTGGAATCTACAGACAGCAAACCAGAAGCCTGCAGTCTTCAGAATACCATCTGGACACCAGTGGGCGATAGATATAGTTGTGGAATTTCTGGGATAGGTTTGCTGGGATGTTTTCATTTGATCTCCCTGAGAATGGGAGAAAGTTAAGGTCTGAGCTCTAAAGAAAGATCACTGAAGACAATTCCTCTACTTTTATTAGCTTTTTAAAATTTACCTCAAAATTCCTCCCAAAACTCCCCTTTTCCCATTTGGGGAAAATCTGATATTAGGGGTGAGAATCTTGAGGTGATGTTTGCTGGTCTCTGGTGTCTTGTTATAGATCAGGTCAGGAGGAGTTTTATTGTTTAAGAAGATGCTCGAACAAGATTTAAGCATGTATAGCATCTCCTGGAAGGGGCTTGATGGATATGAACCATCTATTGATCTATCCTTTATCAGCACTCAAAGTCACAAAGTGGCTAGTAGGTTTACAGTTGAGTACAGAGGTTTGCTGAAAATCAAAAGTGGGGCAAACTTTAAACATACACATAAACTTCTTATGTGTTTATGTGCCTACTGTGTACCTATATACAGACACATGCATGCATGAACACAGACTGCTCTAATTGAGCCTTCAAACTAACCTTAAACTCAGTGTCATCTTCCTGGCATCCCACACCAAATGCCATTAGCTGTCTTGAAAAGCTAGCTGTCCATCTGGGGAGTGACATTTACACTCCTTCCTGGCCTCAGTTTGAACCCTTTGACTGGATCTTTGGTTGGATGCCATTTGACTGTACTAGCTCATGGGAACGGGGTCGATGCCTGTCTTGTTCATCAATGTGTCCCTCAGGCTTAGAACAATGCCTGGCTCACAGTAAGCTCTCAACAGCTATTTGTTAAATGTTGAATAAATAAACTATTGCAGAGCATGTCGAATAAATAAGGATGAGCCTGGGGAGAATTTTTAGAGAATTTACTCTAAAATCTAGCTGAGGATCATGTTCACTCACATCATAGTACATTCTTAGGCAGACCCTTGGGAGAACAGACTTTCTTGTATCAGAATGGGAATAATTGTGTCTGTACTGAAATAAATCACATTGCCTCAATTATGTGGACGTAGGTTTCCCCTTCGGGTGGGTTTCTGGGAAACTGGAAACAAGCTCGATCTGTATCTTGCAGTTGCATGAGACTTACTGGACTATTCTGCCTTGTAGGTGATGTCCCGTGGTTCTGTCTAGAACAGTGGTTCTCAAGCTGTGGGTTGTGACTATTTAGGGAATCTAATGACCTAGTCACAGGGGTCACCTGAGACCATCGGAAAACACAGATATTTACGATTCATAACAGTAGTAAGATTACAGTTGTAAAGTAGCAACAAAAAGGATTTTATGGTCGTGGTGACCCACAACGTAAGGAACTTTATTAAAGGGTCACAGCATTAAGAAGGTTGAAGACTATTGGTCTAGAATCATTTTCCTTGACTTTTAAAGTTTTGCAAGTGTAGGATTGGAGAGAACTTGAACTTCCTGTTGCCTCCTCTGATTTAGTTGGCATTCAGCCATCCTCCAAATTGTTTATGCTCCTTCTGAGTGGCAGGAACTATTCGGACATCTCTTCACACTCTTCTCCTTCCCCGGTTGGTTTTACAGCCCTTCAATCTTCATTCCTCTCTCTCAGTTTTCTTCTTCCCCATGTATGGATCCATCTCAAACATCTACTTTTGGAGTTCATATGATTCCTTTTATTAGGACACTGGGGCAAAGATTATTGATTCCAGAAAAATCCCAACCCTGATTTTAGCTGCCCCATTTCAATGACTATTTCTTGTGACCCCCAAGAATTTAGGAAGCCCCAAATAGCTGTTAGCAAAGGGTTTTGGTTGGACCCTTTCTGGAAGAATTTCTTTCACCCCAATGCTCAGGGCATGCCTTGTACCCCACTGAAATCAGTGCTTTCTCTATGGGGAACACCATATTGCTCTATAGGGATTAATATTGCACAATAAACAGTACCTTTCAGTTTCCTTTCCCCTATTGGTGCAATAACAAAAGCATTGCAAAGTAAAGAAGCTTGGGAGAAGGAAACAGAGTTCCATTGCTGGGAATGACGCAGGTAGAGGCTTCAAGCAAGCATTCCGTGGGAAAGTCAAGGCTGTCCTAGATCTTTACACATCTGGAATTCAGCATCAAGAGGTACTCTTTCCTGGCTGGCTGGGTGTTATATCCAAATCCTTCTTCTAGGGGCTGAGGATACACTTCAGGTGGTAGAGTACTCAACTAGCATGCATAAGCCTTGCGTTTAATGCCTAAGAGCACGTACAGTTGGGCATGTAGCGTGCTCCTGTACTTTTAATCCAAGCCCTCAGGGCACGGAGTCAGAAGACGATCAAGATTATTCTCACTGTGAGTTTGAGGCCTGCCTGGGATATATGAGACTCATGTTTCAAAAACAAAACAAAACAAAACAAAACGAAACAACAACAACAACCTCCTCACCCCCCACCCCCCAAAAAAAACCCTCTCAAAATGGACAGGAGAGGTGGCTCAGCCTTTAAGAGCACTTGCTGTTCTTGCTTCCCACTCCCCACTTTGGGTGGTTCACAGCTGACTATAGCGACATCTCCAGGTACCCATAACTTTCTCTTTGCCTCTATGGGCACCTGTATTTGTGGGTATATTAATACCCCGGCCCACAACATGTACATCGCATAACACCACATACACCACATAATTAAAGAATAAGAGTAAAGCCTTTAAAAGTCCCCACAACAACTAAATCCAAATCCTCCTCTCCTGTGTAATGGGTCCTTCATGGTCTCAGATGAAGAGAGGCCAGTGACCATCTGAGCAGTTTAGTTAAACCTGACACAGAGACAGAGATTCAAAGACAAGAACAGACAATGATTTACAAGGGAAAGGAAGAGAAATTACAATTAGCCTCGGTTGCTAAATCGCGATTAGACTCCTGCTGTTCTGTTGTTCCGTAGCCAACTTAGATTACCAAGAGACAATGCTTGAAAGCCACTTTAACTAAACTAGCAACTGTGGAAAAGCGTCACTCGGAATATATATTTGTCTGCTCCTTCCCCTGAACAATTTCTGTCAAGAAATCCCATGAAAAATTGAGGTCAGAAAAGACTGATGAGGAGCAAAGATGTTTTTAGCAAGACATCAAATATTTGATGTAGCGCAGTGTGAACGAATGATGCTTAATTAATGGTTCCTCTAACTAGGGCAACTGTCTTGGTTTACACCTGCGCTCATGGTACAGTGATTAGTAACATCACACATGACTACTCAAAGTGTTCCATTCTGAGAAATGATCAGAAAAACCATCCCAATATCAGTTTCTGGCTTCCATTTGTGGCCAATGGACAAGAAAACCCACATGCAGTATACACATGCACACACCACATACATGCATCCACACAAGTGATAAAAAGTATTCCTACAGAATAACAAATTATTTGATCACTTGGGAATGAGGAGATGGCTTAGCTGGTGAAATGGTTGCTGTGCAAGCTTGAGGATCCAGATTTGATCCCCAGAATCCATGCTTAATGGCAGTGTAGCAGCAGATAGAACAACCCCAACCCCAACCCCAACAATACCACCAGCAAAACCCCATGTATCTTTGTATGTGCTTGAAATCCCAGCAATGGGAAGGCAGACATACGAATTTCTTGGGTTCACTGGTCAGAATGCCTTGCCTGCTTGGTAAACTCCAGGCTAGTAAGAGACTCCATCTGAGAAAAAAATAAGAGGTGGTGTCACCAGAGGAACAACTCATGTATACATGTGTACAGTCATGCACACTCCTGTGAATACAGGCCCACATGAACATGCATAAACATATGAGCACTTTAGATCTATATATGGAAAATTCTAATCTCTTGTAAGGTGTAAGAGGTGTTGTCATAGACATATCTTCTTTTCAAGAATTGTCTGAAGCTTTATTTATGACCTGGAAATGTTGACATTACGCATGACAGATGCCTTTATAATAACACATGGCTGGCTGTCTTCTTCTTCCAAATAGTTCTTCTACTTTCACATCTGTCTTAGTTAATGTTTCTATTGCTCTGAAGACACACCGTGACCATTACAACTCTTCTAAAGGAAACATTTCACTGGGGCTGGCTTACAGTTTCAGAGGTTTAGTCCATTATCATCATGGTAGGAAACATGGTGGTATGATGTTGGAAAAGGAGGTGAGAGTTCTACATCTTGATTACAGGCAACAGAAAGAGATTCTTGCCTTAAGCTTATGAGACATCAAAGCCCACCCCACAGTGCCACAGTTACTCCAACAAAGCCATGCCTACTCTGACAATGCCATGCCTCCTAATAGTATGACTCCCTAAGGGCCAGGCATTCAAATACATGAGTCTATGCAGGCCATACCTATTCAAACCTCCACAACATATTTCTGTTTTCTAGCGTCTTCATATGAGAAAAAATGTGAGATGTGTCTGAGTCTGTTTTATTTTACTTACTATTATTGTGATCTCTAATTCTATTTTCCTAGAAATGTCACAATTTCTTCTTCCTCCAGTGATCTTAACACCCACCAAGTGTTCCAACATAAGTACAATAATTAAAAAGATAGGCTCATGGTTCTATCAGTTCATCTTGCTGTCATTGGGTCACTTCAACACTCTCAGCTTTGAGTTCCCCATCTACTGTAGATACTCCTAGAACCTTTCTTCCCTGCATTGCTGAATGAAGCCCAGCTCCCCACCATCTAGAGGAGGTATGGCCCTCCATGTGACAAGTAGTTTTTCCTTCCTGGTGTTATAGTTAAGAGACAGTTATAGCATTTGAGAACTTGTAGACTTCATGTAGAAACTAAATATTTAGTTCCTAGATCAATGTCAGGCTCCAGGACTGCTGTGTGGTTTCCAGTTGTGGCCATATGCACTTGAGCCCCTTTCCTGGCTCTGCCCAGCCCATGGCTTATGCTCTAGTATTTGGATTGCCCCATCCTAGAACTGACACTGTACCAGCATCCATTTTTACTAGAAAGGCAAAGCTCACTCTGCTGCTGAGTGATGGAACTAGGACAGTAAAGCTACGTCCTTTCTGACCTGAGAAGTTCAAATTAATTAATTCACTCATTGAGCAAATGTTTATTGATGTCTTTGTGTCAGACAATGTATGCTAAGTCTTTCCCATATATTTCTCATTTAATCCTCAGTACACAGAGGCACCAGGGTCTTGCTGCTCACTTTGTAAATGAAGGAAGAGAGCTCATGAAATTTAACCAACATGCTCAAGATTATGCAGCTAGCACATTGTACGGCTGATATTTGAACTTTAATCTGTCTGACACCATAGCCTATATTTTCTTTGCTGTGGCATTTGTCCTCCTGGCTAGGTGAAGATCAGTAGAGGCAAGATCCTAGGGCCCACGTGTCTGTTGTAATAAGAGTGGAGGGTATTTGTGAGTTGGTTTTATTTATCTTGTATGCCTTCCTGCCTTTCTTCTCCTCTTGCTCTTCTAATGAAAATTAAAGCAGATTTCTCCTTTCAGGGAGCATCCCTTCCACCCATTCCAAATACTTCTTTGAGGTGTGGTCAGTTACAGAACTATCTCCTCTGACAACAGGTATTTCCTTTGACCATAAAAAGTTTCTCTCAGATGTGTGTGTGTGTGTGTGTGTGTGTGTGTGTGTGTGTGTGTGTGTGTGTGTACATGACCCAAATCAACCAATCAGTTTTTTCCCTAGGTACTCTATCTATATACTAGCAGAAGGTATCTTCTTTTTCTGTCCCAGAAGGGTCTGGGAAGATGCCTTAGTTAGTAAACTATTTGCCCAGCAGATATGGGGACCTGAGAGTTTGGATTCCCGGGATCTGAATAAAAAAGGCAGGTATTCCCTGGAACTTCTCAGCCAGCCGGTCTAGCTGATATCAGCAAGTTCAGTGAGTGATCCTATCTCAGAAAATAAGATGAAGAATTAGAGAGATAACTAATTTAATGATTAAGAATGTGTACAGCTTTTGCAGAGGACCCTAGTGTAGTTCCCAGCACCCTTACTGGGTGTTTCATAACCACTTGTAAGTTCAGCTTGAGGGGATCAAATGCTTCTGGCTTCTGTAGACACCTACATTCTCCTCTCTCTAGAACCACCCCAACCCCTGCCCCACTTTGGCTCCCTTCCTCTTTCTCCTCTCTTACGGAGATATACACAAGTGAAAAATTAAAACACAAATCTTCATTGCTCCCTGAAAGGAGAAATCTGCTATAATTTTCATTAGAAGAACTTGTGCACACACATGCGCGTGCACACACATACGCGCGCGCACACACACACACACACACAAAACCAAGGAGTAGAAAAGCCCACTCTAGAGTATTACTTTCAGAATTGTGCTCTCTCAGCTGTCTTCCCTCCTCCTCTGGACTCTTGTGTCTACAAGTTACACTTGTAACTAATAAAGTAGGCTTCTTGACTTCTCTTTGTGGAAGCTCAGGAAGTGGGGTGTGGTTTCCTATACCTATGGGAGACTGGCAGAGAGGGAGGAACTAGGAGAGGGGAGACTGTGTGTGGGGATAGTTGTGTGCTGATCTATGGCATGATTCTTCACCCTCAACATTCAGTGATATATGCATTTATATACATATACCCAAGGGAAGATGCCCATGAGCATTTGCTGAGGCCCTAGCATCTTAGGTTCCTGCTCTGGAGAGCTCTCTACCTACTGCTCTTGGCGCCTCCTCTGCCCTCCTTTCAGCAGGCTTGTTTGCTATTTAGAATCTACCACTTGGCAGTATTAAATTATTTACGAATACTTTTTTTTTTAAACCAGAGCATTCAAAGGCTGACAGATTCTGCTTCTAAGGCCTGGGGTCAGAACTCTTTCAGGAGCACTATCCTCCTCTTTCCCTTTCTTTCTTGCTCCCAGCAACCCATGAATTCAGTACAGATTTGTTGCCAAAGTTATCCCTAAGGGTATGCTTGAGTTGGTGCTCCCAGTGAATACATTTTTCTATTCCCTTGAATTTAAACTCAGCTGTGATTCTGCAGACACCTGAGAAGGAAGGTGTCCACTTCCAAGAACAATCACAGAGCCTGTTAATTGCATGAGCTCACCTCCACCCCTCCACATTGTACTGTTAGCTTTGCAGTTCCCCTCCCACACCCACACTTCCTATATCTTCCCATTTGTCCCTCTTCGTTTTGCTCTACCTCTCCATTTGCATTGGGTTATCACGGTCCAAGCAGAACTCCAATGTATTCCTTTGGTTACAGTGCCTCCTGCTACCCTGGAGGCTGCTTCAGGAGGCAAACAGGGCATAGACAATAAAGATCAACTGGGAGCCCTGGGTAGAGGGGTGGAATATCAATTTTAGGCAAAACAAGGGAATTGACTTGGAGAAAGGATGGTGTGGTAGGGTTGCTCAAAGGATCTGGAAAGTTAGTGAGGCACATCAGACAGAAGGGGGAAGAAGAGGGCTGGGCATAAACTCATCCAATTTAAAAGGCACTCAAGCAAGTCCTCCTTACTGCTGCTTATCCTACTCATTTAAATACATGAATTAGGATCTGGGAATGTAGCTCAGTCAGCAGAGTGCTTGCCTAACAGGGCTGAGGTCCTATTTTCTATAACCAGCACCACATAAAATGGGTGTGGTGACATGCACCAGTAATTCCAGCACGAGGGAGGTAGCGGCAAGAGGACCTCTCAGCTATGCAGGGAGTTGGAGGCCAGCCTGCCTTAAAAACGAAACATATAACATACACCACCTGGCTTAGTCTCTCAGCCAATTCCACCTCCAGGGATGCCTCTTATGAAACCTTTTCCCAGCAAGTTTGTTTGAAGTGTAGGGGATGCTAGACATGACCTTCTCCAGACAGCAGCTAAGCCCTAAATAAATATTCTGCCATCATTTGCCTACTGCTTTCCTTTCCCTTGGGCATCAAGATTTTCATCAAGATGGGGATTCCAGATAAGGTCCTGGAACACTTGGCTTCTCAAACATGTCGGTAGAGCAAAGGAAGATATGCTTGCTCTAGCACTCTGAATGTTTCTTCAGGGTTTTTACTAGGACTGCTCTTCTTCTAACAGGGCCTTCAGAGAAGAAAGGGTGTGGTTAATCTTGTCACTATCTTAGGCCCTATGATGATCTCAGGAGCTTCCTTTCACTCATAAAAACACAAATGAAAAGTGCAGATGTGATCTTTCAGGGAGACACTCGCCATGATCTGAAGGAGCCAAGCCAAGAAACGGAAAGACACACACAGGAGCTTACGGAAGCCAAGGCTATGGGGCAGGCATATTCAGAAGCCAAGCTTATCCCTGTAGTCCTGTGAGGCACAGAGAGCCGTATGGTTATCTTTAGACAGACCTGCGATCTCCACTTTTTCCTGGGCCCCATTTCATGCCAAATAGCTACCTCAGTTCCCATGACTGAAGTATTTTGTTACTTGTAAGTTCAGGTTTTATGATCCTAATTAAAATTTCAAACTTCCCCCTGGAGACCCTGGCATCTCAGAGTACGCGGGGGGACCTGAGGTTGACAAACAACCAAAGAAGTCAAAAGAACACAGAGCCTCAGCAAGAAAGGGAAGATTGCTTCAGAAAGAGGTAGAAAAATGAAGGACTGTTTAAGTTCTAAACACAGCAAGCCTCTTCCCTCTCCACTTCTTTCTCCCGCCCTCCTTCCTTCATCCTTCCTTTCCCCATTTTTTCTTCCATCTTTTTTTCCTTTTTTGTTTCTGGCCAATAGGTGGAGCCCAGGCTAGGAGACAGGCATCCTAATAAGCTATGTTTCCAAGTGCCTATCCCAGCTTAGCATTATGTTGGGCTCTAGGGTTGCAGCAGGAAATGATATATGGTCCCTTTGCATGGCATGACATTCTGAAGCTCTCTGTCCAGTGAGTATGTGAAGGGTGTGTTCAGCAGCCAATAACTGTGCACATAGGAGTCACTGATGGGGTAACAGACATGTTTTACATCTAATAGCCACAAGAATCACCCTTGGAGATGTACCTTCTGGGCTAAGAACTGAAAGATATACTGTTCAGAGAAGCAAAAGGGATCAGGACGGGTACAGTGCAAAGGTCCTGGCTCAGCAATGAGCTATGTGAACTCAAGGCCTGGAGACAGCAGCATGGTTGGATAGAATGAGCTGGGAGACTTGGTGATATGAAGGGGGGCTAGGTTAGGAAGGACAGCCATGCTGTGGTAGGGCAAGGTGGAACACTTGCTTGGACACTCGTGGATTCCTGAAGAGATGCTCATAAATGACCTAAGTTTTACAGAAGACACTGTCTTCCTGAATGGAGAAAGACCTTAAGGGACAGAGGAGACATGTGTTGGAGGATGCCACATAGAAGCTGAGCAGGAGAAGGGGAGAATGGGAAGAGAAGAAGAAGGTTGGTTGGGAGCTCCACGTCTTGGATCCTGCTTTTGGCCAGTGTAGGGATCTGGTCCTCAGTTTCCCCACTTATCAAAAGGAACTATTCTCAAACGCCCTTTCTGCTCTTAGAGTCCTGGAAGGTCTGTGTGCTCAAGTATCTTCAAGTTCTTCCAAGGTCCGTGCCTGTTTGCTTTGTCCATTACAGCCGAGAAACCCTTGCTGAAAAGAATGCATAAACACACTCTGCTTTTTGACTTGGAGACATGTTTCTTTTCTTTTTTTTTTCTCTCCAACTTTCCAAAGTCCTGTTAATAGTTTAAGTGCGTGACTATCTTCCAGCCCTGCTTCTTGGTGGGAGGTGGTGGGTGAGGGTGTTACATTATTAATAAAATACGAGCACATTAAAGTATTTATTTTCATATAACTTACGTGGGAAATGTGATCTTTTGTGGAGCTTTTTGGGGTGGAGCCTCAAACCTCTGGAAGCTCTAGATCAAGATGAGGTCTTAGTTTGCAACAAAGCCCTTGACCCCTCGTGGTTTTGGTTCTGTTTACTCTTGGCAAATGTTTCGGGTTCAAAGGGAGATGCTTTAAAAGCTGTATTGGAAAAGTCTATAAAATCTGAACGCATCTTTGACATCAAAAAGCTCTTTCAAAGCAGTGGTTTGATGGAGTAAATAGGAATGTCTTACAAACCATATGGGATGCATTTTCCATAACTGCTCTGCACTTGAATAACAAAGGAGAAAAGTTCTTGGCAAAAGGAGTCTGGGATTTTAATGACCCTTAAATATTTGGCTCCCTAGCCAGATGTGTTTTACCAGGCTGAAAACCCAGTGGATAGACCCTGCCTCTCTCTCTCTCTGGCAAAACATAAACTAACAGGGTGCTGCTGTTTGTGAAAAGATGTTTGCGCTTCATTGCAGAAAGCTTAATTCACCATGATTTCCTTAATTATCTACCCCTCCTCCAAACTGGCAGAACTCCCAGCATGCCTCAGAGCATCCGTTCTGATCTGAGACTACAAGCCATTTGTGAGGAAGCCACCGAAACATCCTTAGTTATTTGAAATTGGGACCAAAGGGTTGTGACACAGATTGGAGTGAGTGGTTCTCCTTGAAGGAAGTAGAGCAGGGTAGGTAGTGCAGACCTGTCTGGAAAATATAGCTATATTTTCCCTGACTGTAGGAACTAAAGCAGTTTCTGGATGCTTTAAGACAAAATGAGACAACACCTGGCCTGGGCTGTTTTGTCAAGTTTAGTTTCTGATTATGAAGGGACGCACCTGTCCTATAGACGAGTGCTTTCTGTCCCTCAGAGTCACCTGGGAAGTCCATGCCTGGCTGCTTCAGATGCCTTCCTGTTATTCAATACCTTTGTGCTTGGTTGTATTAATTAGTGACTTTATCTCCTTCTGTGACAGAATACTTAACAAAACCAACTTAAGGGAGGAACAACTTAGTTGGGTGCAGCCCTAGGTGAGAAAGTCAAGATGGCAGGAGCTTGTGACAGCTTCCTGCATTGTATCCCCGGTCAGGGAGCAGAGAGTCATGAATGCTGTTGCTTAGTTACCTTTGCCTTAGTCCCCCACTTTTATAAGTTAGGTGGGGATCCAAACTCATGGAATGGGTTACTCATTTAACCCAGCCTAGAAACTTCTTCACAGACACACGCAGATGTTTATTTCCATGTCAAGTTGACAGTCAAGTTTAACTATAACAGTTGGTAATCAGAATGGCCCTCATCTCTATAGCACCCCAGAACTACTGTGACTCTCACATACTGATGGATGGGTTGCTATCCCCCCAAAACCTTCCCTGATAAGAGATACACCACTACCATTTCAGAAGGGGTACCTTTCAGAATGCGATGGAGCCACAACTCTCTCCAAAGACCAGGAAGTCGATGTCCAGTAGACATCAGAGCCAAGACTAGAATCTACCCAAGTCATAATCAGTTTGGTTCCTTACTGGCTTGTTTGCAAAACTAGGACAAAGGACAGATTTCCCAATCCACCATGCTTAAAAAGATGAACAGCAGGACAGGCTGGCAAACTGGACAATCCTTCTGCCCAGCTCTGAGCAATGTGCTAGGCTGTTTATCAGTTACAGCATGGAGCGAGAAGGAGAAACAGAAGCTCAGAGAAGTTAGGGGACTTTGGCAGTGGGAGCTCCAAGGCCTTTGCTCCTTTTAAGAACTGAATACTGACTGCACTTGGCTCAGCCCATTTGGACTTCTGTATCAAAACACCATAGGCTGGTGGCTTTTGAACAGCAGACTCTTATTCCTTTAGTGATGACTCTGGAGGTTCATGATCTGAGCATAGATCCTGAGTGGGAGAACGTAGCATGGCTGGAGTCAGCTGAGGACTATTTCCTGACTCAGAGTCCTGAGATAGTTCAGGCAAAGTAGAAGCAGCAAAGGACATCTCTGGGACCAATTTCCCAGAGACGTCATTACTTTTCTCGTTGGTATGACAAAGTACCTAACCAAAAATCTACTGAGGAAGGTGATATTCTGGCTCACCGTGTAGGGGTATACCCCATCATGGTGGGAAATTTCATGGCTAAAAGAAGTAGAGGCAGCTGATCATGTGTCCACAGTCAGGAAGTAGAGAGCCATGAATGCTGGAGCTTCAATCACTTTCTTCTTACTCAATCCTGGACCTGTAGAATGACATCATTCACTTTTGAGGCACTTCATACCTCAGTTAAATCTCTCTGGGAAGCTCTCGCACTTGCCCAGAGATTTGCCACTTAGGTAACTCTCAACTCTGTCAGGTGGACAATCGGGACTACTATTACAGGTCCCAGGGTCCTTCCTGGGCATTCTCCTCTCAGGACCCAGTCACTCTCTAACACTGTCATCTTGATGTTGGGATCTCAACTTGTCTGTTTGAAGAGATGACTTCTCAGACATCCAGGTCTCAGCCTGGCAGGCTGGGCTCACGGCACTGGTGCTGCTGGGCAGACCACTGTCCTCCTGCACTCTGTGTGCTCTTCTCAGTGATGATGGAACACTGGATGAATTATTACTTCCATCCTTATTAATAGATGGTTATAGAAAAACAATCGATGTGCTCTTGGATATGGGGGAAGTAGAGTTAAGTCCAGATCAAAATCATAGCAGGGACTGGACACACTTTCTAAAGCAAAACAAACAGAAAACAAAACACAACAATAACCAAACAAAATCCAAGTGCTATTTACCTTAACAGAATAGTAAACACCCAAACCCAAACCTCCATCCTCAACCCCACTTCTCTTTCTAGAACACAGAGATAGAGAGACTCACCACGGTCTTGGAAGGGGTTGGATGTACAACATGGCTTGTGGGCTCTGCTGTGCCTTCCACACTCTGTTGCGTTTCTCCCCTCTCCAACCTCCCTGCATGACCAGCTTTAGTAGGACTGGTCCCTTGGCTGACAGCTGACTCCCATTCTATCCCCTTAGTTATACTGCTGGGATATGCAGTACTCATTGGAGATGGTCCATCAATGATGGGGTTTCTCAAGGGAAAATGCTCTCTGAAAAAGAGCTAGAGAATGAGAACAAGAAGTCAGGAAAGCCCAGGGTTGGTGTCCAGCCACTCATGGAAGGTTCTGCCTTTCCTTTCTTGAACTCCATCTTTCATTCCCTGGAAGGTGCTGGATTAGGCGACTTTAGTATTGAGAGCCCCGGGGAGTTAGTTTAACCCTGATTTGGGTTCATGCAGTTTCTGAACATCTTTGCAAGTTTTCTGCTGCCCAGCTTTGAGGCTGAGATTTCCTAGCCTTTTAGCAGCTCAAAGCCAAGAGTAGAGAGAGGGATGCTGTTCCCAGTCTCAGGATTCTGTCTGAGCCAGTTCTGTTCCAGCATATGCTCTTGGACAGCTCTAGGTGTGCCAGCAGGGAGCAGGTGAGCGATGGTGTGCACTCCAGAGGGAACTGGGCTGAAACCAAGTGTCTCTGTGCTGTCTCAGGCATGTTAATTAAACGTGGGATTATGGACCCCAGATCTTCACAGAAAGTAGATTTATCGTACCTCATTACCAGATTTTATACACTCCACTTGGGCGAGACTGATGTTCTGCATTAAAAGGAATGCCAGATTTTATGGTCTAAACCCTTCTGATATAAAGAGAGAAAACATTCAGAAATAGCAGCGGCGAGACCTGAGGCTTCACTTTGCTGGCCCCAATGACATACTGAAGCCAGGGCATCAAAAACATTCAAGCATCATCATAATACATCAGTGGCATACAAATCCAAGAGTGCTCATCTGAACCCCACCAAGCTTCTGTTCTTCCACAGCCTCTGACTTTGCTATTGACTTTTCCAGAAACTCATCCCTCAGATAATTCATAGGGCCCATCCTTGAGTGCTTTTCCACATTCAGGACGAGTGCTTGTGCCTCCACCCTCAGCACTTCTGTTTGCTCCTCTGCCCACTCTGTCCATGTGCACTGGCACGCATAATGATGGGCATCCAGAATCCAGCACCACACAGCATGGTGCCCTGAACTTTGAGCAAACAGAGAAGCAGTGAGGCGCCCTCTTTGCCTTTCTCCTTGACAGTACAAGCCATAAAACCTAGAAAGAAGTCTCTGATTTTTCTCACCATTAAAAGAAGACCCTTGCATGAGATGTATCCACTCCATGTCTATGGAAAAGAAATGGGCTTTTCTGAAACAGTGGTAAATGGAGTTACAAGCTCAACAAGCAGGTCTCACTAAGTTTTTACTGTTAATTACCAGGATGCTACACTCTTTCTCCAACCACACTGTTCTATGATCATTCATTTCTCAGAATTTATGAATAAATATAAATACGTAGGCTAACCTCTGTGTGTGTGTGTGTGTGTGTGTATGTGTGTGTGTTTGTGTTTGTGTATGTGTGTGTGTACATGGGAACTGGAATCCACTAAGGGTATAGGAGGCAGAGTCATGAACCAGGGAAATATACTCTGGAGATCAGCATTGAGGTGCAGATCGACTGCATTGCTCAGCAGCAATTATTTTTATACAGCCTTTGGACTAGTGGGGAATCAACAGAAGATCTGGAATAGACAACCACCCCACTGGCACTATGGGGAGCTGTCAGGCTTCTAGCACCTAAGAGGACTTCCATAAAGACAGAGGAATCAGCCATCCCCCAACCAAGTTTCTGGCCCATTTCAGGGTTCCAGAGTTTTCTAGGATCCTCTATTTTGTGTTACTGGTTATGCTGGTGGACATAGTCACTCATACTATTAGAAGCTTCAGCCACCTTCCTCTGGGCCCTCCTGGGGGCTGTAGCACCCACATACACACACTGTGTTATGCAGGCACACATGCATGTGCATGCAAGGAGACTGTTTTTCAGGAATGACTTTCACTAGATTTTTTTTTTTATTAACTTGAGCATTTCTTATATACATTTCAGGTTTATTCCTTTCGGTTTCGGCAAATATCCCCTCCTCCTCCCCCCCTTCTTTATGGGTGTTCCCCCCCTATTCTCCCCCCCCCTGCCCTCCCCCAACAATCTAGTTCACTGGGGTTCAGTCTTAGGGACCCAGGGCTCTCTCACTGGCCTGGAGTTTGCCAAGTAGGGTTGGCTGACTGGCATGCAGGCCTCAGGGTTCTCCTGCCTCTTCCTCCCTTGAGCTTATGATCTTAACTGCTACACTCTGCTGAACAAAAGATGGGTTGAGGTTTGTTCCTATCCCAGTGTAACTTCAAAAATCAACAATGAATGGGTAGAAACTGGAAGACAGCAGTGAATCAAAAACCATTCGTGGGATCAGGTACGGTATGTGGATGGTGATCTGTGATTCCAGCATATGGGAAGAGAACATAGGAGGATAGGGAATTCAAGACCAGTCTTGGCTACATAGTGAGTCTGAGGCCACACTGGGCTACATGAGACCCTAAATAAATAAATAAGTAAAACTGGTGAAAAGCTTTTACATATATATTTTAATAACTCAGCGCATCGGTTTTAAAGGATAAATGTGCATTTAAATTACACAGTTTACAAACTATGGACTAGATACAGAGAGGAGGTTTGTATAAAGTTTAGAAATTCAGTATAAGAGAGGGTATTCAATATTTTCAAACATGTGGAATGGCTTCAAATTTTACCTATTGCCTAAACCACAAAGAAATCATGAACAAGTTTTAAAAAGCAAAACATGGGGTTGGGGATTTAGCTCAGCGGTAGAGCACTTGCCTAGCAAAAGCAAGGCCCTGGGTTGGTCCCCAGCTCCAAAAAAAAAAAAAAAAAAGCAAAACACTCAGGCGAGTGAGAATAGAAATCATGTCCACATTATCTAAAGCTTGATGTTGCTGTGGAAGAATTCCTACGGCACTAAACTGGCAAAGACAAAGGGGAGTTTTGGAGCATGTTTCAGAGGAGGAGCTCATCACTGGTTGTTTTGGCGTGAGATGAAGCTTGTGATTGGGGCTGTGTGGTAGGGGTGAAAAAGGAGAAGGGACCAGGGACCCAAGATGTCTTTTAAAAGCATGTACATACCCCCGAATGACCTGAAGTGCTCCCACTAGGCACCACCCCTTAAAGGCATCTACCTCCTAGGATCACCAGGGTAAAGATCTGGTCTTTCACACAGACCGTTTTGAGAATATTATAGATTTAACCTGTGAAACTTGGTCTCTCACTGACAGGTTAGGAGGCCCCAAGCCTCCTTAAAGCTCTTCAGTTGGGTTGAGTGTTGTTAAATTTTGCTACAGATAGGATGCTAATTTCGTATTAGATTGTTGAGGATACTTTTCTGACAAGATCTTGTTATATAGCCCTATCTTGCCTCAAGCTCCCAATCTTCTTGTCTTATCTTCAGAAATACTGTGGTCATAAGAATGTCCCTTTACAAGCATCTTAGAAAAATGCTTTCATTTGTTTCTTTTCTCCACCCATGACTGAAGCTGTCAGTTTTGCTGCTGCTGCTGGGTTATCAGATGTCTGACCCTCCATGCACTCACTAGCAGCTGGGGCTTGTCTTGGTCAGAACCATAACTAGTAACTACCTAGGATCTGGTAGAGACCAAAGACAGAGTGGGAACAGCTGTTGTCTTCTCTCTGATCCCCCCCACCCCCTCAAGTCTTGCATGTTTGGTTAGAGTTACAAAGCTGTCAATCATCGATGTCTGTGATTTAGTCTGTTAGCATCCCAACTCCGGGCTGCTCTCAATGCCTCCTGCACATCCTCAGGGAGACTCTAGTTTCACTGCCGATGCTCAATAGAGAATTCAGTTCCTACATAAAAATTGCCACAGCTGTCCTGGATTCATCAAAAGCTTCTGCTTCTGGTTTTGTTCTGGAAGACACTGCTTCAGTAGTTGTCATTGAACTGGGAGGCCCTGCTTCAGTCACCACAGTGTCAGATACTCTTCTAAGAGCCAATAGCTGCTCTGGACACCCACTTCCTCATCTTGTAGACCTCCATCACTGTTGTCAAACACAAGGCCAGGTGCATTCTGAGTGGCTAATAAGTAGACTTCCTGCTGCCATCCTTGGAATACTCTGGCAACTTCCCAACCTTCTGTGCACTTGCACCCTGCTGCCGAAGCCTGCATTCCAGGTAAAGGCAATCTAAGTGGCTTTATTGACTAGCTAGGGTTCTTATGCTAAAGTAGGCTGAGCTGGTAACCTGAAGAAAAGGCAGCTTCCAGGCTTCCCACACCCAGCAACTAGAAAGCAGCTGAATGTTCCAGGTGCAAAGAATGAGGAGAGCTGAGGGCTGGGACTTGTGAGGGACTATGAGTACTGGCAAGATAACAGAATACTGAAAGCCACAAGGCCATCAAAGGCCATGAGCTGCAAAGGTAGTACTGCAAATGTGACTGGTTCCAGTTTCTGGAAGAGCTCTAAAGAGGCCCTGTCCATTGAGCAGCCACCACAGTTGGCTAAGGAGAGGTTAGCATTAGGTACCAGGTCCTTTGGGCACTGGTGCCCAAAGTTCTTGAGTGGCTAGAACAAAGAGTGGTATACTTTAGCTGCTCATAGTTCTAGCTGAATATAGCTAAATAATCCTTAGTTTATGGGCAACAAACCTAGATGTTTAAACCACAGAAGAATGACTGAATTCAATATAAAAAATGTTAAGTATTAAAGTTTATTCTTCAGTGAAAATGAATTAAGACAATTCAATGAATTGCAAGACAATTTAAAAAGAATAAAAATGACAGGAATATTTTTTGGATATGTCAAAAATGGTACTCAGAGCAAGTTTATAATTTTAAATGCTTTCATCAGGAGATGGGAAGACAAAAATAATGCATTCACCCATGTAAGTTAGAGGGCAACCAATCAAGCAAATGGGACACTGGGAATAGAAGGACAACATATTAAGGAAGATTCAGAACTTATTAGGTTAAAAGCGAAAAATAGAATTGGATGTAGTAGGCAACTTTGAGGAAGAGGAGATGGGAAGACTGTGAGAGCTGGAGGTGATAGGTAAGTTCACAGAATTTTGTCTTCCTGACACACCAGGACCAATACCATATGACCTCACAGAGACTGTGGCAGCACACCCCAGTTCTAGACAAATTCAAGCCAGATAGGGTTCCAGCACTGAGAAGTGGAAGTAGACACAAGTTCCTACCCTTAACCATGAAGTTATCTGTAATTGATACATACTGGCAAAGGGACAAACAGTTCCAATGGAGTCTCACTGGGAATGTAAACCACATTCCCAGGGAAGCCGCCATGCCCAGGACTAGTTAGTTGGCCAAAGACAAAATAAACTCAATGGTATTTTTGTGACCCTTCTTTTGCTTTGTTTTGCTCTGCTTGGACTTTTTTTTTCCTTGTCTTAATAGTCTGGCTTGATTGTTTTGATTTTCATTTTTGTGGGTTTTTTTTTTTATGGGGCATTTTGTTTCTTGGTTTTTGTTTTAAAAGCGAGAAGGACCATAAAGTTGGGTGGATAGGGAGGTGGGGAGGTTCTGGAAGTAGTTGATGTTGGAGAAGATATCTCTATCCATATATCTATATCTATATCTATATCTATATCTATATCTATATCTATATCATCTATCTATCTATCTATCTATCTATCATCTATCTACATAAAACATTTAGTAAATAGTCAGATACAAAATAATACTCTGCCAGCACACACACACACACACACACACACACCACCCACACACACACCACACACACACACACCACACACACACACCACACACACACACACACACACACACACACACACACACACCACACACAAATCATCAGGCTTGGTGGTACATATGTGTGACCTCAGCACTTGAAGCTTGAAGGAGTCAGTAGAATCAGGAATGTAAGAGGTTACATAGCAAGTTCAAGGCCAGGCTTGGGCTTATGAAATTCTCTCTCTCTCTCTCTCTCTCTCTCTCTCTCTCTCTCTCTCTCTCTCTCATTCTTATACACACACACACACACACACACACACACACACACACACACAATAAAAAAAAAACTTTTCAAAATCTTCAGGGGATATAGGAAGACTTTATGACTCAATGTAACTCCTGGAAGAGTTTCTTTTGGCTTATAGTTTCAAATGTAAGAGTCCATGATGTTTGGTGGCATGGCAGTAAGTGACAGGCATGGTATCAGGAGCAAGAAGCTAAGATATGACATCCATCAGCAAACACAAATGCAATGCAGAGTGAACTGGAAGGGGCAAGTCTTAACACCCTCAGAGCTCACCCTCAGTGAGCTCCCTCCATCACGTGATCACACCTCCTAAACTTCCCCAAACAGCGCCACCAACTGGAGGCCAAATTCAAATGGCTGAGCCTATGGGGGACATTTCTCTTTCGATCACTCCAGCAGTTAGTATAGAGAGTTTGCACTTGCCGGGCCGAGTTGTAAAGTGCTCAGGAACAAGCTTAGTGGGTACAGGCAAAAGGATCAGATGCTCAAGGCTTTTCTGTGAGGCAGTGAGTATAAGGCCAGCCTGCATGAACCTTGTCTCAAAAATAAGTAAATTGGAAAGCTGAGAAAAAAATGCTTATTTCTTAGAAAAAAAGTAGTCTTGTTAGTGTTTTTTAGAGGGACAGAACTGTTATTGAGATTTTATATATATGTGTGTATATATACACACACATATGTATATATATATATATATATATATGTATAATCAAATATATATTATGTAATCTGACTTAATAAATTATGTGTGACCTACAATTTAATTTATTACATTTAGTTAATTACTAAATCTAATTAATAAAAATATTTATTTTAATTAATTAATTTTATTTAAAAATGATTAAAGTTGTACAATTAATTTTACAGATAAAATGAAAATAATTAAATTTAATTTAGTATATATATATATATATATATAAAATTTATCAGCTTACATAAAAATAATGCCAACAGTTGTCTTACACTGGAGAGGGTGAGAACAGGTAGTTGCTTGGCACCAAGCTAGGTGCCTCAGCAATTCTAATCTGGTGCTGGAAACCTGCAAGGTTCCTGGAGAGCTCCTTGGGTTTAGCCAATGATGCATGCAGGGAAGAGTTGGTTCTGATGTTAGTAAAGGGATCAGTAGCAGCAGCAGGATAGATCAACTAGGCAACAAGAGGGAAGGCAGAGATGGCCAGGGGAGGGGACAAGTGAGCCAGCAAAGGCAAGTCACTGTCCTCTGGCCACATGTTGTATCTTGGCAGCTACCCAGTGCTGCTCCCTATACTCAGGACCTCATATCAATTAAGTCAATCAGGATAATTTGTCTGATAACAGTCCCTGCTCAGATGAGTTTAATCTAGATTGACCTTAAAACCAACCATTGCAGTAGATTACAAAATTTGACTAAAAAATAGATATCAAAGCTCATTTTCAATGTATACTTTATTACTTCATCTGCCTCATTTATGTTGTTTGATTTGTGTGAGGGATCAGAGGATGCAGTGAGAAGCAAGGTTCGAGCATTGTGTCCTGACCATTCACTATTCCACTGACCCCTGCCATCACTCCATCTATTTCTTTATTTAGTAATTCCTGTTTTTCCAATGCTCATTTGAATGACATTTTTGTCAAATGCTAACACTTCTATGTGTCAAATTCATTTCTAGAGTCTATTGTCAGTTCCACTAGCCTCTGTCTTTCTATGTTTTTCTTTCAGAGGCTCTCTGTCATGTTGCACTGTTGAATAGGGCTGTCATCTTGAAGTGGGGCATTAGAATAAAAGTAGACATAGTCTTTCCTTAGTTTGAATATAGAGATAAAACATCCTGCAGGAAAACCAACAGCATCAACTAACCTGGACCCTTGGGGTTCTCAGAGACTGAACCACCAACCAAAGAACATACACAGAATGGACCTAAGTCTCCTCGCACAGATATAGCAGATGTGCAACTTGGTCTTCATGTAGGTCCTGAACAACTGGAGCAGGGGCTATCCCAAAATCTATTGCCTATATGTGGGATATGTTCTTCTAGCTGGGCTGCCTTGTCTGGCTCCAGTGGGAGAGGAAGCACCTAGCCTCTCAGAGACTTGAACTGCAAGGGTTGGGGGAAATCAGAGGGGTTCCCACCTGCTCAGAGATGGGGAGAGAGGAGTGTGGAAAGACTGTGGGAAGGGGCGATCAGGAGGTGGGCAGTGAGTAGGGCTGTAAAGTGAATAAGTAAAAAAATACAAAAAAAAAAAAACCTTCATAAGATGTTGGCACAGTGAGTTAAGCAATATGGAGGAAAGCAACATGTCATAGCATAGCAGAATGCCAAGTGAGGAAAACATTCTTTCTCTTTAATTCCATCAGTATATTTGCTATACTGTATTGACAGAGGAAATGTGAGCTGCAAAAACTATATTTGGTAGTAAGCAATAATATTTTTTTGGAAAGCACTTAAGAAACTAGACCTAAAGGACACATCTGCTCTTAATAATAGGTATCTACCCAAATTTACCCTAATCAACAAACAATCCATTTCTGGGTGAAGCCTTTGTTTAGAAATCCTGCTGATTCCATCTTCCATTAAACTGAAATCTGAGTAAAATGTGATAAGAAAATCCAGGTGTGTGCAGAGTGGGGCAGAGAAACAAGGATTGCTCCCATGTAACATGAGTCTCTTTAGAGAACACAGAGGAATCTGTAGCCACAATTATCCGAATGAGTGACAAAGGTTCTCAGGGCCCAAACAGCAGTGCTCCTGCACGATAGCAGAGAACAGTGAGAAAATGTGCCCTTCACACCATGCAGAGGCTACCATCTACCTCGTGTCTGAGAATAAACCTGCTGAAAGACAAGTTCAACTTTATGGCAAGATTATGAAATCTGGTTAATGGATATCAAAGGAAAACCTAAGCGAGTCGGGAAATATGCTGTATTCCCAGGTGTGAAATTATTACCGTAGATGGCAGCTCAATTTGGATTTAAGCTCTGAATCTACGCATGGCATTTCAAGTGAACAGGGGGACTTTCTATGGAACTTTACAAGGTGATATTAAAATGTAAAACTTCACAACCAAATCAAAGTTCTGAGATTGAGTGATAGTTTAATACCCCGTTACAAACGAAACATCTATGTTACCCTTTCCAAGGCTTAGGGGACATCTCAGAGAGGAGGGAAAGGATCCACAGGAAGGTTACACCTCCAAATCTTCCTCAAGTAGCCACCTACTGGGGAGCAAATATTCAAATACCCCAGGGGGATAGGTATCTCACTTAAACCACCACTGCGGTAGAAAACAGTTTGGAAAAAGTTGTATATGCTGGGGCCCCCTGCACTAGGGTTTTTTGTTTTGTTTGTTTTTGTTGTTGTTCTGAAAAATTTTAAGATCAATAGCTCAACACCTCAAGGGAGTAAAGACCTATTTGGGCCTAGACATTTACAGGTTTCTGTGCCTGGTCTTAGCCTTGTTTGTCATATGGCAGTAGGGCAATGTGGCATAGGAAGTTGCTGACATCATGGTAGAGAGAGAAAGAGAAGCCCACATCAAGATAAGCAGTTCAAAGGTACACTTCCTGAGAATTGATTCCTCCAGGTAGGTTCATCTCCTAAAGTTATCACCTCCCTAAATATGCTGGTGACCAAGCCTCCAACATGGGAGCCTGTGAGAGGACATTTCCTATGCCAACCATAAAAACTTAAACATCAAGTGTGGCAGTATTTAGAAAGGAACCCTAAGGAAGTAATTAAGGTTAAATAGGATCAGAAGGTCATAATCTTTGGGTCCTCACTAGAATACATCAGAAAGTCTTGGGTCCTGCCCTGCCCTCTATATATGTCAGGAAGCAATGAATAGATGTCCCTTAGGGAAAAGAGATCATTAGAAATCTGACTTGTTGGAACCCTATTCATGGACACATAGCCTCCATGGCTGTGAAAAAAATGAATGCCTACTATTTAGGACACTCAGTCTGTGGCATTTTGATAGGGAAGCCTGAGATGACATTCTCGTCCAAGGAACAAGAACCAAAATTCTTAAGAATCTGACAGATATGTTCTGAGGGGTGTTTATTTGTTTGCTAGTTTTTCCCATCCCAGTCCTCAGTACCAGGGTGTCCATGTCAGTGATTGACAGTGGAATCAGGTAACAGTCAGGAATGTAAACCCCAAAACTGGGAAGCTTGATTTTTGACTGGCTTCAGTTCTAAGGCTGTGGGGACTGCACCCTGGGATCCCCTCCTCTTCTCACTGACTTGCTCTCAAGGTACAAGCAATGACAAGTATGACGTACATTAGCAAAAGCCACAAAGGTACAACTACATTTCTGAACAGGAGAACTTTAGGAGCTTGGAAACCCCAGGAAGAAGACCATAGAGAGGAGAGATCTCATGCAGAGATCCTATCAAGTTGTGTATGAGGTTTTTGGCTTACTCCAACATCTGCATACATGGGTCCAACCCACACATCATACCAAAACCCAGAGAATTAACATACATGCTATGGTGTGACCTTGTCTGGTCACCCATACCCAGTCTGTGTGTACCATAGAAGGAACAAGTTAAGTAGCTCTGTAAATTATAGGAGGAACACCTAGCTTTTTAGCTAAGTATTAATATAGAGGACTTGAGCAGAACAATGAGCCATCTACACTTGACATGTATATAAAACACTATATCTAACAGCAATAGGACATACTCTTCCTGACTGTACTTGAAATATGTATTATGGTTATATGTGACTGGGTGCATGCATGACATGTACTTGTGCTTTTCAAGATCAGAATATGTGGGAGTTTGTCCCAGGGATTGCTGTACTCAAGTCCTCAGCTTGGTGGCAAGTGCCTTTAACCCATGAATCCACCAATCATTGACCTCACATGGAACATATCTGTGGTAGCAATATAGTATGACACAAAAGTAGTCAAAATGAATTAAAAAATATATTATCATACGTTGCTTGTGACGCTTCCCAGAGGAACAGAACCTAGTGTGTGTCTCAATGTAGATTTATCAGACTGCCTTACAGGACACAGGCTGGTTAGTATAACAGTGGTTATCTGCAGAGTGTCTGTGAATCTCATAGCTCTTCAACCCAAAGATGCTCCAGTAGTCTCAACCGGGCACTGAAGACCTGAGAATTCCCACAGCATTGCTGGTCTTCAGTTCGATGAAGCTACATTCAATTTTCAGGGAAAGACCATAGTAGAAGTCCCAGCAACAGAACAGAACTCACCAGTAAGGGGCACATGAAGGCAGGCAAACAGCATTGCTTTCCCTTCAGCATCTTTATATCTAGGATACCATATAGATAGGTATCTAGGATACCAATCTGGGACAGGGTCTTCCCCCATCATCCAATGCTTCTAGGAAATATCTTCAGAATCCCATCAAAGCCTATCTCTTCATTGGGTCCAGAGCCAACCAAGTTGACAAGCAAGCTTAACCATCACAGTTCCCACCTGAGGCTTCCCTTCCCACCAGCCAGGGAGGGACTTCCAACCTATTTTGTGGACTCTACAGAACTATTCTGTGGGTCCCACTGTCTTCCCTTTTCCTGGTGTATTCCTCATTAGATACTTGTCTCTGTCTAAAATCCATAGATGATGCTTTTAAAAATAATTCCTGTCCCCGATAATGTGATATTTCACACCAATATGGCATTTGTATTGATTTTTTCCACCTGTCATGTGCTCATCCTTCAATGAAGTCTTTCAATCTGGAAGTATGTGTCACTTGAGCGATTTTTTTTATTTCTTTGGTAGCTCGATTTTGTCTATTTCCCCCTCTATTTTTACACTTAATCATTCACATACCCCCTCTTCAGTTTCCCTAATCTCTTTTATTTCCTTTTCTATACTTCTGGAATGTTTTGTTATTAACAAAATACATTGTTTATTGAACATGTTTTGTTTTGTTCTTCTTTAAGGATATTCTCATTCCCCTTTCTTCCTGTTACTTGTGTCTTGGTTCGTTCATGACTCAGTTTACTTGGGCAGACATCAGTTTAATGCCTTGTGTGTGTGTGTGTGTGTGTGTGTGTGTGTGTGTGTGTATTTATGTGTGCATGTCTTGTGTGTATGTTTCTGTGTATGTCTCCATGTTTATCTGTGTATATTTGTGTGTGTGTGTGAGTGTGTATGTCTCTGTGTGTATGTGTTTATGTGTATGTTACTGGCTTACTCATTCTCTGGCTCTTTCTCTGTTGACTTTTTTGTATATCGCAGGACCACCTGCCTGGGAATGGTGCCATCCACATTGGGCTGGACCCTCCTTTATCTATCACCAATCAAGATAATTCCTCACAGACAGAGCCAACAGGCCCAGTCAGTCCCTCAATTGGTACAACCTTAAGTGGATCCAGACTGGGTAAACTAGACAGCTGAAGCTAACTAAGACAACATATCATTGCAAATATACATAGGCAGGCAATTCCTTTCCTTCATATGTAGTTTAAAAATCCATAAGAAAAAGAGGAGGAAGTAGAGAGAACATTCTTCAGGCATCACTTGATTCTGAGATTATAAAACTGCGTACTACAGATATACAGTGACTACCAGCATTTGCTTTCTATGAGCCAAGCTTTCTCCCTCATTGTGGTGCCTGTTCCAATGGCAGGAAGTTTGCCAGAAGAGGTGCATGCACACTTACTTTGTGTTCCTACTCTTCTTTCTCTTTCTCCTAGTTTGTATTACAAAGGACAAAGGCCTTATCTTGCTAATCTCCACATTCCTAGTACCCAGAGAAGTACTGGGTGTGAGTTAGATGTCAAAAAATTTTATGTAATTGGATGACAAGAAGCATCTCCGACATCTCCCAGAGATTGTACTGGAGGCGGCAGGGTGGAGGAGCTGGACAAGCTAACACAGCTCTAACATCTGAACTGGGTCATCCAGCGTGGTTGGGGAGCAGGGATTTTTGTGGTTTTTCTTGCAAAGGCAGCCACATGTTTATGAACAAATGGAAATTTAGCCTCAGATATTGCTACCACCAGCCTGGGAGACCTTTGTCTCTAACCGCATATGTTTGGGAATGTGCTTGTCTTGTTAGCAAGAGTCCTCTTGGATGCTGATGCTTGTAGCTGTGCTGTGGGTCTTGGGCATCCATCTTCATCTCTCCCTACTTTATGACTCTCTCATGTGGAAAACCAGACCCAAGCAAGGCCCAAGGGTCTTGGCATTTAAACTTACTTTCAGGAACAGATATGTAAAATACATAGGGTTACATTTAGTAAAAAACACTTATGACCTCAGAAGTTGGTATAAACCATTCTGAGACTAATACTACTCAAGCTCTTCCTCCTATATTTTGCATTCGTGGTCTGCATGAACCTTTGGTTCTCTAGAACATTCTTCTCTGTGTCTATGCTGTTTACCCACATGCTTCTGGAATTTCTTGTTTGTTTCTCTTTTACTTCATAAAATTTTTTATGCTATAAATATTTATATGCAATTTACTTTTCCTTTTTTCAGGGCTCAGGGAGGTCATGTGGAGGTCACTCATAATGATCCATTTACTGCCATTAATTTATTTTCATTTCTACATACTACACTTACATGTAGGTTCATGTGGACCCTGGATGCGAAATGTAGGAAGAAGAGCTTCATTAGTATCACTCTCAGAATAGTTTATACCAACTTTTGGGGTTGTAAGTGTTTTTGTATTATTAAAACTAACACCCTGTGTATTTTACATATCTTTTCCTGAAGGTAAGTTAAAAAGGCCAGGTTGACTCCCTTAGGCCTTGCCTAATATATGTGCTATATATACTATGTGTATTTCTGTTAGTGAATATTTGGATTGTTTCCAGTCATCTTTTAAAAATGCTGTAAATATTATTATAATAATATCTGGAGGCAAATGTGGCATTGGTTTAAACTAGGTCTACCAAGCTGTAAGTAACATTCAAAGTAAAGGAATATTAATTAGCTTTCCAAAAATAAATAAGAAAAAAGGAAAAGATTTAGCTTTCCCTTTACTACCAGGTAGGATTTGCCTTTAATGTACATCTTCATTAGTATGTTGTATGCAATATTCTTTGAGTCTATTACATAAAGCTTCAGTCTAAGATACACTCTATCTTATCCTCTGTTAAGCATTTCTTCACAATAGTGCAGAAATAAGTTTATTAGTTATTTTCTATCCTAAGAATATTCTGGAGCTTGGGAAGACAGCTCGGCAGTTGGAGAAGACACAAATTTGGTTCCAAACAGTAGTGCTGAGCTGTTCACAACTGCCTATAACTCTGTGCACAATCACACACACACACACACACACACACACACACACACACACACACACACTCACACCTCTTAAAAAAAATCTTAGAAAATGTCTAATCAGGCATTTTACATATTTTAGTTTGAATTGCATCATCTCAGTGGTTTGTAGGAATTAAATACACATTCTGATTGTCATAATTGAATATTGTATAATATCAGTTGCTTTTTTTCCTGCTCTGGGAACCAAGTATCTGATAAGAAGCAACTTAAGGAAGGAAGAATTTACTTCTGTTCACAGTTTGAAAGAGCACTTTCCATCACAGTGGGGCAGGCATGGCTAGAGGCTCGCGGCATGTGGCTTGCTCACACCTGGGAAGAAGATGGGTGAGTAAATAGAGAGCAGTGCTAGGGCTCAGCTTGCTTTCTCTGTGTCCTGTTTCTTCTATTTAGTTCAGGACCCCAGTCATGGAAAGTGCTCACACTTAGAGTGAATCTCCCCCTCAGTTAATCCTCTCCAGAGATGTTTTCACAGCAATAGTCAAAGAAATTATTATTGCTATAGGCATATGATAACCCAATCAAGCTGGCAATCAAAATTGATCAACACACACACATAGACACACACACTCAGATACTGACACATACCCACAGAGATACACACATACCCACACACAGACTCAAGCACTCATACACATAATATACACATGCAGACACACACACACACACACACACAGATATACATACACAGACACATATACGTACGACATACATATAGACACATAGACATAAACACTCACAGACATACACAGACACACACAGGCATGCATATACACACACATACACACATACACATAAGCATGTACAGCCATAGACACATAGACATACATAGACACACAGACATACAGAGACACATAGACAGAGACACAGACAAACACAGACACATACATACAGACACTGAGACAGACAGAGACACACAGAGAAAGATACCTAGACAGAGAGGGACAGATACAGATACATACACACAGACAAAGAGACAGAGACACACAGACAAGCACAGACACATACATATAGACACAGAGACAGACAGAGACACACAGAGAGAGGCACCTAGACAGAGACCGAAAGACACAGATACATACACAAAACGAGATGGACAGAGACACACAGACAAACACAGACACATAAACAGAGACACACAGACAAACACAGACACATAGATTAACATACATATACACATGGACACATAGACAGACACACAGACAGATGTAGACACACATCCCGTTCAGCACACAGACAGACACATTAAGATATTCCCAGTCTGAACTATTTCTAATTTATTCTGAGCTGCTTTAAAAGATATTTGAAGTATCATCTTTTAATTTTATTTATATGTCTAGATGCGTGTGCTGCATTTGTGCAGGTGCCTAAGGAAGCAGGAGAGAGTGTCAACGCTCCTGTGCTAAGTTACATGCAGTGGTGAGCCACTTGATATGCTGAGAACCGAACTCCAGTCCTTAGGAAAAGCAGCAAATACTCTTAAACACTGAGCCATCCTCCCAGCGCCCTTTCCAGCTGTCTCAATGAACAGAAATTCTTAATTTTACTGCAGTCGAATTTATTGATTTTTCTCTTCTTGAATGGTTTATTTTTTCGTGTGAATAATCAATTTAATTGTCTCAACCCCAAATATCGATTAGTCCTACTGTCTCCCACTCACCTGAAAAATTAGCTCTGTCAAAAACTGTGTGTATACACATAATGGATCTATCTCTCCCTGCTCTGCTCGGTTCCATTAGTCAATGTGTTTATTCCTGCATGGATGTCACACTCTCTACTGTGGTGACAATAGCTCTCCAGTAATGCTTGATGTTCAGTAGGGACAGGTTCTTCCGTCTCTTTGTCTTCTGTCTGGTTTGACCAGCTTTGTTTCCACGAATATGTTTAAAAATTCCTTTAAGTTTGCAAAATGGAATAACTTCATATTCACAGCTAACAAAGACAATTTCTTCAATGCATATAGGAGAAACTCCTTGGTTGAATCAAAATTCCAGTTATGGTTCATTCCAAGGGTTTTCCAGGTTCTGCCATATTAGTTATTTTTGTGTTGCAGTGACTACAACGCCTGTCAGAAATAAGAAAGGAAATGTTTATTTCAGCTCATGGTCTCAGCCTATTCTGTCAGGGGATGGGTAGTGGTAGTTCTGCTCGCGGTGGCTGAAGCACATGACAGTGGCAATTCCTATTGTGGTAAGTCAGGAAGATGGTAGGAACCAGGGCCCACCCCTATGACTCAATCTAGCTATTTTACACATTCCTAAGATGTCAGGACCTACTCAAATAGGTCCACCATCTGGGGCCAAATATTGCCACAAAAGCTTGTGGAGGAGGTTTCAAACTTGAAATATAACATCTAGATTTTCCTATCATACCACCACAGTATCATTTATTATGTTCTTAGGTCCACTATATTTCTTATAGTTTCTGAGGTGGTGAGACTTCAAGTTCATTATGGGAAGGGAGACAAAACCTCACAGGCATTGGTCTGAATAGCCATCTGGAGACACGTAATATTCGGCCTAGTTGGTCATGGCCTATATGGACTCATTCATTAGAAATTAACTCCCGGTGGTATCCAGTTTATCATTCCTTCTTAGGTTTTAGCTGGAATTATTTCAAAAAGCTATTTCCCCTAATACACATACAGACACACAGACACACACATACGCACTATACATTTTTAGGGTTCAATCTGTCAATACAGCATGCTTTCTCTCTCTATATATATATATATTTAAGGATACCATCTGTCAACACACACACACACACACACACACACACACACCACATACACACACACACATATGCACACGCACATGCACTCGGACACAAACTATACATTTAAGGATTCAATCCGTCAGTGGTATTTTAGCCTGCTGCTCTGGTCACCACCCTAAGTGATATCAAGAGTTCTATTTACAACAAGTAGGAACTTTGAGCTTGAATCATTCACCTGACCCCATAGACTTTGTTAGCATCTCTGAAATTTGAAATTACAAGATATTCCAGGCCAAGTTTGAACATTCCGTTCCCCAGATTTGTTTAAACCATCCTTCTTCCTGTTAATGCTTTTCAGAAACCCTATAATTGGGACATTAGGAACTCTTATTGCTATTGACTGTCACTACTTCAGGATTTTAATGAATGGAGTTAGAAAAATACATTGGACTTCTATATATTCTAGGCATATGCGCCTACAATAAACACATCATGATTGCTTAGGCTTCCAATTCAAACTTGGGATTACGTGGCTTTACTTAACCTCATCAGTCTTCAGGAAGATTTCTCCTTTGTGACATTAATACCATTTTGAAAATACTGTTTCCCCATGTAATTTTAGATACATCTTAAACGAAAATATCTAAGTGTAGTTTGAATCTATATTTATCTTAGTTTGAATAAATCACACATTTTATGTATGTGTGTGCACATACTCACTTATACATTTAATTACTTATTTCTAATACAACTTTCCCATTCCCACAATCACCTTGTGGGGATTTTTATTAGAATATCATGGAATTATATAGGTCAGTTCTCCTCAAAGTGATATTTTTATGGTGTTGTCTCTTCCTGCCCATGAAGTAGATATAGCTCTTCATGTGTTTCAATAAATCTTCCTAAGGTCTTCCGTGAGCAATTCAAGTATCATTTTTAGGTTCTTCTACTCCCTTTGTTTGTGTCATTGCTATTATAAATGCTATCTTAAAAACCTCACCCATACCAACTTCACGGCAAAAGAAATATGACTGATTTTTTTTCATCTTGTTCTCAGGTTGAATAATTTTGCTAACTTTTCTGTCCTAATACCTGTCAGTTCTTTCAGGATTTTCATGAAGCCTTTCTTCCAAGTTGGCTGCTATTCACTCTTTTCCTGGTCTTGTTCTGTATTTGATTTCTTTCTCATGCCTTATGCCTTTACCACTGCACCTTTGGGACAACATTGGGCCACACCAGAATCCTAGGATGTCTGTACAAAATATTGTCAGTTACCTGCCATCTCACCAGGGAACAAAATACATGAGAAAAAACCCTACTCATCTCTGCTCACCCCAGAGACTCACTCATCTCCCCATTACAGATAGGCCCGAGGTACTATGTGTGAATCTATCATAGCACCAATCTGGAAGACAGCTGTCTGACGCCCTCTGTTTCCTAGGCTTGACTTTGTTGACTATGTTGAGGTTGGCCAGTTGGTGTGCAGCTACGAAGCCTCTTCCTAGCTTGCTTTTGAAGCTTGGTTCAAGGAAAGGCAGTGAACCGCATCTCAATATGAGTAGGATGAGCTATGCTGGGGCCCCAGGGACTTCTGAGCATAGTGAGGACAAAACAGTGTGATGAACCTAAAGAAGCAGGAAGTCATACTTCCCGAGATCCTGAACTGCTATGATACAGCCGTTCAAAAGAAGGTGTAGATCATGAGTCAAAAACCAGAATATTAGGAGACTCACAGATCCTGGGTATTGGCAATGAGTCAGAGACAGGTGCCTTAGACTCAGGTTTGGTTGTCTGAATATTATTTCATCCACCTAGGGGTAAGCCTATGTCTGTAGGTCAGGGTAGTCAGACTCCACTTTAGCACTGAGGGAACGAACTAGTTATGTATGATAAACCCCTTGCTTATGTCCTGGCATGCAACAGGAGCTTAATACACAGCAGCTCCTGGCAGCTATAGCCCCTCTGTACATATTCAATGCTGTCTCTGCCAGAAACTGCTGTTTATTGTGCTCCCTTTGCATGCCAGGACACGAGCTAAGGGCTTTGTGGTCTGTTAGCTCCTGGTTATTCTGCCAACTCTGTCAACCCCCTGTGTTCTATGGCCTTCAGGTGCTCCCTGCTAACCTATCATAGCACCCATTCTGGAAAACAGCTTGCTGGAGCTTGCCCTGTTTCCTGGCCTATGGCTGCTCAGCCCTGCCTGCTGGCTTTGACACTTGCCTGTTAGCGTGTTTTAGAGTTCCTTTCCAGTTGTAGACAAAGCACAGGTGTGGTTTTCATCAACAGGCTAGGTTCTGGATGCATTGGGCTCTAGGGTTCTTTGTTGCCAGGACTAATTGTATTTAAGTATACGCTGGCTTGTATCTTATTCATCCAGAGATTCAAAGAAGTGACATCCCCCATTTGGGCTGTGTGTGCCATTGGTATATGATCTTCAGCACGTTCTCTGTCCCTGGCCCTGAGACCTCCTAATTCAACTGCCCAGGCATCTCTGAGAAGAGACCAGAGGCCCCCTTTCCAATTTTCTTCTTCCTGGAAGGCTCCTAACTCTAGGCGGAATCTTTCTACTATAAAACTCCATCAGGGAGGGGGAGTCAGGAAATTCACTGCTCTCATAGCTCGTACTATTATCATGACCAATCTCCTTTCACACATTTTATCCTTCATTTTATGATGTCTATTAAAGTTGGTTAGGAGCTCTCTCCGTTCCTTGAGGAATATTTATGCATTTTATGGGACTCTCAGGAAGGAGAGAAACCCCTTATTAGGGTCAGGCAGGGAGATCCTGTGTTAAGGGGGCATTAGGAGGCCTCACCCAGGAAATAACGAGGCTGAGACTTCCTGTTTAACTTGCTAGTTTGCGCACCTGTTTGAACTGTTTTCTCTGTGGGGATTAAGGGATCTTTGAACATTTCAAGCAGTGCAGACGCATTGCTCCCTCATTGAGGGCCACCTTCTCCTTGCAGTAAGGATGGTTAAAAAAGAGAGCCTGGAGCACCTCTCTTTTGTTGTTTTTGTTTTCTCGGCCTCTCTACTTTACCCCTTCTTCATGAACCCATCGAGAAATTAGTGCATGGCTACTTGATTTGCACCTACCATATTGTAGTTCCCAAGCCATATGTCAATAATTAGCCTCCATTGAACACCCCATACTTCAGGAGACAAAAGGCAATCTCCAGCCACCCACCCTCTTCATGGATGAACTTCAATACATAGAGATATTCTTGGCTCGTATCGAAAGTGAGCAGTCCCCATATGCCCTCTCCCCACATGCATAGCCTTACCCACCATCAGCATCCCACACCAGGGTGGCATATTTATTGTAATCAATAAGCCTATATTGATGCACCTTTATCCACCCAAACTATAATTTACATTACAGTTTTCCCTTGTAATTGTATGTCCTGTGGATTTGGGTAAATGTACAATGAGATTCATGTACCATAATACTAGCCTAAAGGATAATTTCACTGCTCTAAAATGTTGTTTTGCTCCAAATGTTCATCCTTCCTCTCTGCAGCTTGGAAACTACTAACCCTTCTACTGCCTTCTTTGTCTGTCTTTCCAGCATGCTATATAGCTGACTCACATGGCCGGTGGCCTTCTCAGATCAGCTTCTTCCATTGTGCCTTTACTTTTCCTCTCTATCTTTCCGTGGCTTGATAACTCATTTGTTTTTGTGTTGAGAAAAAAATCCATTGCCTTGATGCAATATAGTTCATTTGTCTTTTCAGCTATGTTTCGGGCATCTGTGAAAAAAGTTGTCATAGTCATCTGCGTGCAGGTTTTGTGTGAGTGTAAGTTTTCAACTTCTTTCGGGAAATACCAGGGAACATGCAGGTCGGATCATATGGTAAGATTGTGTTTGTTGTATAAGTAACTGTCAAATGGTCTGCCAAAGAGATCCAGCTCTGTTTTGAGCCATTGCTTGTCCCAGTGGGAAGTGGGCTATCTATGCTATCTAGGCTGATGGATTTCCATTTGTTCCCCTGGATACTCAGGACCCCTGTGTTCTGTTGATTCTTTCTCCTATAAATGGCTCCCAAAGGCTTCATCTCTTTGATAGAGGTTAGTGCAGGGTCTTTGTGTTCTCTATTGCCAAGATTCCTGCAGCAATCCCAATGATGAGGGTTCCTGGGGATGGTTAGATGGGCCAGTTCCTAGATTACCCCAGAGCTGACTAGGAAGTACACCTCCTAGGAAGTACACCTCAGAATCTATGTTTAACTCTCCCACCTCTCCAAGCGAAGCCGATTTTGGCAGTTACTCAATTTTGAGAACTCCTGACCCATATTCAGAGCACACCACTCACCTGCCTCTTAGATGTACCAAAACACATCTTTCAGCGCCTTAGCATCCCCCTCCCCATTGTCTTTCCCAAGGAAGTACCTTTAGATTGTGGTCCTTCTGCTCTGCCCCTCCCTCGTAGTATGCCTCGCTACTCCCTGTCCTCCCTGCTCCCTGGCCTTTTCACAATTGGGTCCGCTGCCATCCCATTTGTGCCTTTCCCTCTACTTTATTTTAATTGATTCTGAAGTGTTAAAGCATTTAGTAAGTATGAATTCGTGTTTTGCTGAAATCAATCTCTTTCTGCAAGCTTGCTTCCCCCTTCTTTCAACTCAGCTAAATCTTGCCTCCCCCAAATTAAATGGCTCCGGGGCTGAACCAGCTTTGACTTGATTACAGAATTCCATAGCATCTCGGATGCTGCTGATCTGGCTTGACCCAGTTTGACCCAGAAATGCTTCCCTGCTCCAGAGTATGGGCCTCATTTGCTGAAACAGGTGTGCCTGCCCCTGTCCTCTGAGGACAGAGGAGATGCCTCTGAGGATGGCAGACAGGGTGGCTTTCAGATGAAGTGGGTCATTTTGCCAAGACAGGAATGAAGAAGAGCACTCCAGCTTGGGAGGAGGGAGGAATTGGTGACAGCCTCTGAAGTTTGCGGTTGCTCCAAGAAAGAGGCCAAACGCTCCCTTTTCTCAATCGCTAATTAAGGCTCATTGTCTCACTCTGGGATTGGAAAGCTGGTGCCTCTGCGTTATGAGGAGGCGGAAAGTATGAGGGAAACAGTTGGGTTTTGCTGTGTGGTCATGTGACTTCTCATGTCAGGTGCTCACCCAATGATGACCGCGTGGTTTAGTGTCATCATTAACTCGTTTGCAGAATTCCATAACTGCTCTGCAGCTCCTCATCTGGCTTGACCCAGTTTGACATGATCAGATCGGCATGTACTGGACTGCTTATTTTACCGAAGTAGAAGGGAGTCACTAGGTGGCCTTAAGTGGCTTTCCTAAGACCATACAGTTCCGTCTACTGTTCATTGGAAGTGGAAGGACAGGGTTTGAATCCAGGAGAGTTTTCTCTTCCCCCAAGCCCATGTGCAGGTGTCGGGACCCAGGAAGTCCGTTCATCACGAGAACTTCTTCTTCTTCTTTTTTTTTTTTAAACTATGGATAGTCTTGGCATGCTTTCAGCTCTTCCTCACTCATTCCTTTGGTCCACAACCATGGGGCTGCTCAGTGAAGGAGGTCACTGTGTTTAGTATCTCCAGGCTCTCGTTGTGAGCACCTGATTTTAAGCTATGATTCTGTGAGTCTATAATTAGAAGGTGGGATAAAGGTACTGCTTCTACGACATTGTGACATTTGCATACATGAATATAATCCACTTTAATCATAGTCTTGTCGGATTATTTTGTGTACTTAACATTTATTCACTAAAGACAATGGGAGAAAGTGTTCCTTACCGTGATATGTTGGTGGTCATTGTTCCATAAAGGCCGAGTTTCCAGACAAAATCTAGCTACTGTGCAGCCTTTGACCTCTGTTCCCTTCATGACGTCACACATGCACCCAGGGGATTGTTATGAAGAACGGACTGGTTCGGGAATATGAATGCACTTGATTGCAGAGCATTTGATCAACGCTGTTTTTTAAATTTAAATCCACACATCTGTACCTATAGTCACAAATAATAGAATTTGTTAACCTACTCACACAGGCTACAGCCCTAGCAGTTGAAAGCAGACAGGACAAGTTTCAGCCTGTCTGTCTGCCCAGGGCATGCCTTCAGCTCTGCAACCCAGGGGATAAGATACGATTCCAAATCACAAGGATACCTGTCTTTGTTAAGGCATATACAGTGGGTGATTAGGGGTTACGCTGATTACGGACACATGAAAAAAAATTCAACCTCAGTTAGTTAGATCAGCAATTCCTTCTCCTGGTTTCTTATCACCCCAGGGTGTCTCCAATTATCTCAAGAAGGGTCAGGAACCACTCAAGATGTTATTAATTTTAATCCATTCTAATTAAATATATAAATGGGCCATGTACCACTTTGGGGAAAGAGAAGGGGGTGGTGTGATATATCTCAAAGCCAAATATGTAGTTTTTGAATAGTTGAAGCTTACATCTTAAGGGCTGGCTCTCCCCCACCCCCTTCTCTTTTTCTCTCTATACCTTGCTGGGTGTTCTGACTGACAGCGCACAGAGTAATGACACCAAGAGAACCAGCAGTTGGTGTAGGAAAAGTGAGGCCCAAGGCCTGAACTTTAGAAACACTGTGCCTCCTGGTGCTGTGTGGTTTGGGGTCAGTCTGACTTGAACCAGTCTCTGATGAGGTTCTGGTTTCTAGGTTTCACAAGGTAGGGATGGGGCTTGAGGCAACAGTAACACGCCAAGTGCAAAGTGATTGATACAGTCACACACTCACGGCCTTCACTGGGTTTATTAAGCACTATCATGTTCTGGGCACTGGGCCACACACAGGGGAGCAAAGATGAGCAATAGATTTAGAGTCCCGTTCTTGTGGAGGTCAAAGTAGAAAGGCTTTAGTGGAAATGGTCCCAGTGATGTATGGTAGTCTAGAAACAACAAACTCTCTCTGTGCTAGCACACTCTCAGGCTACCAAGACTGCTTCCAGAGACAGAAGAGGAACTGTCCCTGCTTTCAGTGAATACGGAAGGAGGTGGGATGCTGGCCTCCAGATGTCAGCCGTTCCTTCTAGAAGCTCCCTGGGATGTGCCTAGACTATCCTGTTACATTGTTGCTTTATACAGGTTGTGAAGGAGACAGAGAGGCCACAATTCAGAATGGGTTGGAGAGATGGGGCGTGGAAACAGAACCCGTGAAATGGCCAAGTTTGAGTAAGAGACACATTCTGGAAGGGACCAAGATAGCTCTGTCACCTGCTGAGGGATAGGTTGTTGGGGACATACTGTGTCATGCTGGGATGATTCCATACCAGCAAGGTATGGTTTCTGGAGGCTCCATGCTGCCACTACGATGTCCTTTAATGAGGCTTTGGTGAGCCAGTGAGTTTTGCAGGGGAGGAGTGTAAGGAGAGTCTCTGCCTCAACCATCTGGGCACTCAGAAGTCCCAGTGTGAGCTGGCAGGCAGTCCAATCCAACAGCTGATGGCAGGAAGCTGAGTGGGTAGCCCAGATAAGGGGCCCAGCAGTGGCCTCTTGACATTTTCTTTGTCAATTTTGGAGAGTGGGGAGAAAATGGAACAGGCAGAGTAGCTTCAAAAATTATGATCCTCATGCCTCAGCCTCCTGGGTGCTGGGTTGCAGGCATGTGCTACTTTAAATGTGCATCTGGCCAGGGACCTTACATATACAAGATACTTCCCTTCTAGATTTCTCCATCTACATTTCCTCTGCATCTATCCAGTGTTAACCCACCTCTAGGTCTGTCTGTCTCTCTCTCTCTCTCTCTTTTCTGTTTATCCATTGTGTGTGTGTGTGTGTGTGTGTGTGTGTGTGTGTGTGTGTGTGTGTGTGTTGCATGTGGAGGTTAGAGGACAATTTTCTCACCTTTCCCCTTGTTGAGTCAGGATCTGTCTTGTTTCTGTGGTTGTGTTCGGTACTTCACATCAGCTGGGCTTCTAAGCTTCCCCTAACCCCCTTTTAGTATCTCCTTGTATTAGCTCATTGGTAGGACTGCTGAGATCACAGAAATGTACCTCTGTCTGCATCTATCCTTTTACACTGGTTCTCTGGATCAAATGCAGAATATCCGGCTTGCAAGGTGGGAGCTCCCATCTATCAAGTCATCTCTTTGGCCCACACTCCCTGTTTCAGGGGAGATTTTCCTTCTTTGATGGCAACCTAATTCCCTGGCTGGGGCAGGAACTGTTCCCATGTATCCTTCGTGGCTCTCAACTCCTCAATCAGAATGGCCTGCTCCACACACTGGTTCCATATATAGAACACATTACTTAGTAGAAGCTTAATTCATGTTTCTGGAATGAACTCTCTGCTGAGGGTCTGTGTGGAGAGCCAAGTTGAAAATGGTGGAGACCAACATCATGGCAGCAAGAGATAGATGTTAACCTTTACCACCAGGAGCTTTTGAATCAGGTCTGTCTGCATCATAAAATGTGCTACAAGTTTCTTCTGGCTTCCTTTGCTCAGGAGCCTGGAGCTGTGGCTGCAGCTACATTTCAAATTCCTAAAATGTCTCGGGTAATTTTTTTTCAACCATTTTACCTTCAACGTGCTTTGCATGCCACCACACAGTTTTAAAGCCCACATATAATTTAAGGAACATTTAATCAATGGAGTCTTGATTCATTTTTCTCTTAAATCATCAGTATTATTGTTGTGAAGAGCCCATTTGAAGTTCAGGAAGGCTCTTAAGCATTTTTAATAACCATTTTCATCCCCTGCGTCCCATTTTTTTTCAAAACTATCTTTTTGAAAGATACTTTTTCCAATGGGTGAACAATCTCAAAATGCCAGGTTCTCAATTGCTTAAATTGTGGCCAATATGTAATCCTGTAAAGAAAACGGGCTCTTCCAGAATTATTTTATTCACACACACACACACACACACACACACACACACACACACACACACACAAATATAAAGCCAAAGTAGATTTTGCTGGTAGTTGTGGGAAAATTCCCTGGCAATGACTCTTATTCCAGTTATGGCTTAAGGGGCCACAGTTGGTCAAAGGAGATGAACTCCCTAACTATGTCTTACTTCCCTGGGCTCTCGGGCTCCTGATATATTCACCTCAGGGTCAATGTGACACTCTGTTTCAACATGTGACATTTCCTGAGTACTTCATTGGTGTTACCTCACAAAATTATATAATTTCCAGTGCACATTGCAGGCCAGGAAACTGAGCCATTCAAGGACTTATTATGCCCCGAGGCTGCTGTAACAAATTACTACAAAAACTTGGTGGCTTAAAACTGTGGTGGTTTTTCCTTTCCCAATTCTGGAAGCCAAAAGTCTGACATTCAGGTATCATTAGGGCTATACCCTGGAAGGAAGGCACTAGGGGATAATCTGTTGATCTATTTCCAGCTTTCTTTTTTTTTTTTTTTTTTTTGAAGAGGTATAAAGCTGAATCATCAACTACGTTGTTCTTTATTATCATTAAACTAATTTTCATTTAAAACAAATTAATTACAATTACAAAGGATTTATATTCATATTATATGTGTCCTTAGAAAAATGCAGACATAATATAACTGGAATATATTATCTTTTTTTTTTATTAACTTGAATATTTCTTATATACATTTCGAGTATTATTCCTTTCCCGGTTTCAAACATCCCTCCCTCCCCTTCCTTATGGGTGTTCCCCTCCGACCCTCCCCATTGCCGCCCCCCCTGCAACAGTCTAGTTCACTGGGGGTTCAGTATTAGCAGGACCCAGGGCTTCCCCTTCCACTGGTGCTCTTACTAGGATATTAATTGCTACCTATGAGGTCAGAGTCCAGGGTCAGTCCATGTATAGTCTTTAGGTAGTGGCTTAGTCCCTGGAAGCTCTGGTGGCTTGTCATTGTTGTACATATAGGGTCTCGAGCCCCTTCAAGCTCTTCCAGTTCTTTCTCTGATTCCTTCAACGGGGGTCCTATTCTCAGTTCAGAGGTTTGCTGCTGACATTCGCCTCTGTATTTGCTGTATTCTGGCTGTGTCTCTCAGGAGCGATCTACACTTCTGCACTTCTTTGCTTCATCCATCTTGTCTAATTGGGTGGCTGTATATATATGGGCCACATGTGGGGCAGGCTCTGAATGGATGTTCCTTCAGTCTCTGTTTTTATCTTTGCCTCTCTCTTCCCTGCCAAGGGTATTCTTGTTCCCTTTTAAAGAAGGAGTGAAGCATTCACATTTTGATCCTCCGCCTTGAGTTTCATTTGTTCTAGACATCTAGGGTAATTCAGGCATTTGGGCTAATAGCCACTTATCAATGAGTGCATACCATGTATGTCTTTCTGTGATTGGGTTAGCTCACTCAGGATGATATTTTCCAGTTCCAACCATTTGCCTACAAATTTCATAAACTCGTTGTTTTTGATAGCTGAGTAATATTCCATTGTGTAGATATACCACATTTTCTGTATCCATTCCTCTGTTGAAGGGCATCTGGGTTCTTTCCAGCTTCTGGCTATTATAAATAAGGCTGCGATGAACATAGTGGAGCACGAGTCTTTTTTATATGTTGGGGCATCTTTTGGGTATATGCCCAAGAGAGGGATAGCTGGATCCTCAGGCAGTTTAATGTCCAATTTTCTGAGGAAAAATCCAGACTGATTTCCAGAATGGTTGTACCAGTCTGCAATCCCACCAACAATGGAGGAGTGTTCCTCTTTCTCCACATCCTCGCCAGCATTTGCTGTCACCTGAGTTTTTGATCTTTAGCCATTCTCACTGGTGTGAGGTGAAATCTCAGGGTTGTTTTGATTTGCATTTCCTGATGACTAAAGATGTTGAACATTTTTTTAGGTGTTTCTCAGCCATTCGGCATTCCCCAGCTGTGAATTCTTTGTTTAGCTCTGAACCCCATTTTTTAATAGGTTATTTGTCTCTCCCTCTTGGTTCTAACTTTTGAGTTCTTTGTATATTTTGGATATAAGGCCTCTATCTGTTGTAGGATTGGTAAAGATCTTTCCCAATCTGTTGGTTGCCGCTTTGTCCTAACCACAGTGTCCTTTGCCTTACAGAAGCTTTGCAGTTTTATGAGATCCCATTTGTCGATTCTTGATATTAGAGCATACACCATTGGTGTTTTGTTCAGGAAATTTTTTCCAGTGCCCATGTGTTCCAAATGCTTCCCTAGTTTTTCTTCTATTAGTTTGAGTGTGTCTGGTTTGATGTGGAGGTCCTTGATCCACTTGGACTTAAGCTTTGTACAGGGTGATAAGCATGGATCGATCTGCATTCTTATACATGTTGACCTCCAGTTGAACCAGCACCATTTGCTGAAAATGCTATCTTTTTTCCATTGGATATTTCCAGCTTTCAAAGCTTAACTTCTGATGACCCCAGGCATTCCTTGACTTGTGTTTGCAACAGCTCAGTTCTGCTTCTGTGGTCACATGACCTCCTCTTCTTCATTTCTGGTGTTCTATCAGCTATTTTTTATTTTTCATTGCTGCAAAAAGAAGCCTAATAAAAGCATCTTAAAGAAGGTAGGATTTATTTTGGCTTACAGATCAAGGGTACAGTGCATCCTGGCTTGGAGGTAGAATCTTGAAGGAACTTATCACATAGCCACAGTCAAGAAGCAGATATGGATACTGCAACTTGGCTCCCATTTTCCTCTTCAGTCAGTCCATAGAAATGGTACAACCCACATTTGTGGTGGATCTTCTCACTTAAGTTTTGATCTGAAAACTCTCTTCTTGAAGAATGCCCAGAGATTTGCCTTCCATAGTCCAGGTGATTATAGAACCTGGCAAGTTGACATTATTAATCATCACAAGTGTCTTTCTCTGCTCTGTGTCTGCCTCTTACAACAGTACACCACTGGGTAATCTATAAAAAGCTCCTTTTACCCACAATCTTTAACTTAACCATTTTTTTCATAAGTAGATAGTAGGATACTATCTACTTACTTTCCATGTAAGATAATATTTGCAGGCTCAGCAATTAGGACATGGATATAGGTTCTTTTAGGGGGGGCATCCATGATAGCTTGTAAGGAGTAAAATCGGGAGTTGAACCCAAGCATTGGAACCCTCAGATGCCCTGAAGATGAGCCTGAAGTACACGGTGAGCCACTGGTAGCTCGGTTGGGGTCTTGGTTCCTTACAACTTTCCTATTATTTCATGTTTCCCTTCCAAGCCTGGCAAATGCTTGGGTCTAAGTCCTCACATCAATCACAAAGTTTCCATGGCTGGTGTTCTATTGTAGACCATATTCTTGCATTGTAGGCAGTCATATGTCTGCTTGTCCATCCCCTATGTGGGTACTGTCTGGGATGTGGGATTATGTGTATAGAAGATAGAACCATATCAAAGGGCCATGGTTTTGATCAACAATGATCAGATATCAGCAGTTCTTTATGGTCCAAACCCATGCTAATTGAAACCATGTTTCCCATAAACATTCTCATTTCTTTCTGCAGCTTGTCTTCATCCACATGCTTCTTCCGAAGGCCAGAAGAATGTTCTAGTTTCCTGCACATGCCTTTGATTTCAGCATGTGGCTGATCTGACCCATCCCTGCTCCTGACTTATTAGGCACGTCCTTGGAAGATTTGGCGCTTCGTCATGCCCCAGATCCCATCTTAATTTCAGCTGTCTCCAAAGAAGCCACAGAGCAGCCAGCCCATCTTGAAGCCATCAGCTTCCATTGAGGGCCTGGGAGCATCTGTCTGAAACCAACGTATTATTTTTCTTGCTGGCAAATCAGTAGCAGGACTGTATGCTGTGCCCACTAACACAAAGTATTTACGGGTAATGTCAAGTTGGGTCCAAGTCTAAAAATAATCTCTTTCAGCATATGATTGTTTCAGCAGTATGACCCAGCTTATGACTGGAGCTCCACTGCACTATAAACATTTACACATCTAATGCACACTGAAAGATTAACCTGCATTATGCCTGCCCTGCAATATGGAACTTTCCTTTCCTGGCAAGGTCTGTGCTATTGGAAATCATTTATTGAGATTTATGTTCTAACAAGGCTGAAGGGCTGGCTGCTTGCACCATGAAGGTCCCCAGAGCCAAGCTCAAAATCCTAAAGTTGGGGGTTTCAGGGAGATTTGGAGTCTTTAGGAATACTTGATCTTAGCTCTGAAGCAACACCAGGCATGTGCCTACTCAGCAGTGATAACTCACTGGCTGTGTAATTGAGAAATTCTACACTCTTTCGAACCCCAGCTTCCTGTCTGCATGATGGGGTGAGATGAACATCCCCTACTTTGTGGGGCTAATGGGCAGTCCCTGCCTTGCCATTCCAAACACAGAAGAACATTTTATATATAGCAAATTCATGAATGCTTTAAGTGTTGTGGCAGATCAAGATGTTGATCACCAGGGATATTACTACAGGATCCCACAACAGGGAGAAAACAAAGGATCTGCAGGGGAGAGTCAAGGATCTTGCTGTGTTTTGCCTGGGAAAGGAAGTAGAATATACAATGGGAGGTAGGGTATGAGGTTGTCAGAGACCTTGTTTCCTAGTACTTAGCACAAAGTCACCACTCAGCAGGTGCTTAATCATTGCACATTGTTCATTTGCTTAGCACTTACTGAATAACTTCTGTGATGTTAATAGTATATAGAGCTAGCAAGACTATTAGGATACATTCTGTGTTGCTATAACAGAATGCTTGATGCTGTGCAATGTAAAAAGATAAGAGGTTTGTTTTATTTGTCAAATGCTGGTGGCCGGAATGTCCAAGCAACATGGTTCAGGCACCCGGCTCCTGGGTACACTACCATGTCAGGGACGTGGAAAGGAGGGCCAGCGCATGTGAAGAAAGAGAGTAGATGTGCCAGGTTCACATTATAACAATACCTTCTCACAAGAATTAATCTATTTCTTCAGGTGGAGACTCCAAGACCAACTTCTTTATACTAGGTTCTAACTCTTAAAGAGCCCACTATCACAGTACTGCCAATACTGTGAAAAAATTCTAGCACATGGACCATTGGTGAAGTAACAGTTTGAAATGCGATGTGAATGTGTCCCACAGTGGCTTATGTACTGAAATATCCTCAATGTAGATATTAAGAGTGTGGAGACTCAATTGCGTGAATGTTTAAAAGAGGCGTCTTTGCAAGTAGATACATTTGTTGTGATTGGATGCTAGTGCCATTGTAAGAAAATGGAGAAAGATCAGAAGACACACACATTCACACACATACACATAGCCCCCAACATGTCCACATACATGCAGATACACAGATGCACACACTCATGCAAACTCACACATGTACACATGCATACATATATGCACACATTCACATATGTACATGTACACACATACACATATACACACTCACATTTGTTTACACAATGCACAGTCACATGCATTTACACACACATATACATGCAGGTGAACACTCATACCCATTCACACACATGCATGCACATTCATGTGCATTTCCTGTCTAGCTATATAACTTCTTCCTGTCACAGCCCTGTCTACTAACTGTGATGTCAGCTATCATTAGACAGGTGTCATGTTATTTAGATTTTTTTCACCCTCTAAAGCTATGAACTCTTTAAAAAAATATTACTCAGCTTTGGATATTTTGTTATAGTAATGAAAAGTAGACAAATATAGGGGCCAAACCATTGCAAATATGGAGATAAGCATTCCTGAACAACTCTCCCAACTGTCCCAACTGTTCAAAAATGTCAAATTTTATTGTGAAAAGAATTCCCAGGAAATAGTTCAGAGAAGAGAAGAGAAGAACACACAGATGTTGATGTGTCAAACATGCTGTGTTTCCCAATGTTGTGACTGAGTGTAGGAATTAAGTCTCATGGGTGTTGAGACTTCCCAGTGTCTCTGTAGTAGTCAAGATGGACTTAGTTATGTTTCTGTAACACACAACACCAAGACCTCAGCAACTAGAACCAAAGGCACACCTATTACTTGTCCTGTACAGGACTGAAGGACAGCTATGGATTCTGCACCACATTTACATCAGTCTGCATCCGTGGCTGGCAGAGCAGCCCCCACCTGGAAATTTGACACTTGCTAAACCAATGGAGAAGAAAATATGGCAGAACAAGCATTGCGTTGCTGCTCAAAGCTCTCACCTCACTAGTGCTGAAGAAAATCACATGACCACACTCAACTCCCAGGATGCAGGAAGATTGGCAAGCCTGGAGGGAGAGAGCTGGGCTGGGACTGAATAAATTTCTTGAATTTGGGTCTTGCAAGCACGTGGCAGAGCCAGAATTCAAACTCAGTGTAGACTCTCAAGTCCAAGCTGTTTGTGCTGGATAATGACACCGGGAGGTACCAGGAGGAACTGGGAGGCTACAGGAGGGTCACAATTCCAGTCGAGAGTCTTCCAATTCCTGCAGTCACAGTTACATATTAGTGGTGATGGCACTAAACTCTGGGACCATCTCTTTCAGCCCCCCCCTAGTTCTGAGAAATCATGGTCATAGTTGACATCCCAGCTCTACATGAGGGGTTTCTGTCCCTGTAAGGTGTGATATCTATGCTTCCTGCTTCCTCAGTTCCAGGAATGAGGAAACCTGAAAGAAGTCCAGCTGACAAAAGCCTCACTAACAAAATGGAGCAGGAGGGACAAGCTGACCCTTGTCTGATGAAATGGAGGACTGCAAGAATGGCAAAATAGAGTGCAAATTTCTGATTTCTTTGGAAATTCAATTGTATCATGTAATGCTTTTTCTGGAAGCTGTCTTGTGAGAGGATATTTTGCTAAAACAGACATGTGAGAGGATGTTTTGTGAAGCAGACATATGAGAGGGCATATTTGTTTTGATGGAGTGGATACTTGAGAGGACTCATAATGTTTTGAAAGAATTTAAATAGAACACCACAGAGAGTGAGAGGAGGCCCTTACATTGCTTTGCTGGTCTTCACTGATCTTCACTTGTCCTGACTTCATAGAGAGAGATGCGCCAAAGAACTTCTTTTTGTATCCCAGTTGCTTCTTGCTGCTTTTGTAGACCTGAGATGATTCCGTGGAGCCTAGAGGTTTCTTCTGGATTGAGTCACTGCTACTGATTTGTGTTTGGCATTTGCTAATTGAACTGTAGTTACTGATTTGTGTTTGGTATTTTGGACTGGACTGCTGATACCCAGACAATGAAGATTAGTATTATCTCAAAGAACTACTTCTCAACAGGTCTATATTAATCATTGTTGTTTTTGTCCTATTAATCATTTTTATCCCCTACCTTTGGTCAGTGGGCTAGAAGGGAGGTTGAAGTGTTTATAAACCCTTATTAAAGTAGGTTTTTTGAAAAATATAAGCCTACAGTGAAAGCCCTAGGAGGAGGAGGAGGAGGAGGAGGAGGAGGAGGAGGAGGAGGAGGAGGAGGAGGAGAAGAAGAAGAAGAAGAAGAAGAAGAAGAAGAAGAAGAAGAAGAAGAAGAAGAAGAAGAAGAAGAAGAAGAAGAAGAAGAAGAAGAAGATCCATCCTTGGAAGCCTCTGACTTAGCTATTTATGGCACCAAAACCACAGGTCACAGGCCAGGCCACTCAGGCAATGGAAACTCAGCTACTCCAAGTTCTAGAAGCTGGAAGTACAAGATCAAGGTTCTGGGAAGATTTGGTTGGTTTATGATAAAGTTTGTCTTCCTGGCTTGTGGGTAGCTACCTTGTCTCCATGGCCGTATATATCTTTCCTCTGTTTATGTGGAAGCAGGGAGAGGAAACGATGGAGCAAGTGAGGGAGAGGGAGAAAAAGAGGGAAAGAGAAAGAAAGACAAGAGAGAAGTCTGATTTTTTTCCAGTCCTATTAGGAAGAGCCTTATAAGCACAGTATTGTTTAAACTTAAATGCCTCCTTAAAGACCATAGCTCCAAATATGGTCACATTGGATCATAGGATTTGACCTTATCAATTTGAAGGAGACACAGCAACAATAAAACATTCCCTATTTGAAGCCTTTTGCAGTGGTGCAAGCCTGTAGTCCCAGCCACATGGAAGGCTGTCAGGAGGATCACAAAACTCAAGAGTTCAAGATAAGTCTGGGCTATGTGATGAATCAATTCTGTAAAGGACTGAGAGTGCAGCAGGCAGGAAATGTGACCTTGGGACCTGACTGCATGGTTAGTGCCTGTGAGTGAGCTACTTTACCTTCAGTCTCCACTGCAACATAACTGTAACTGAACAGAGCTCCTTGCTGGTGCAGGCATGCAGAAAGCACACAGCTGTGCCTCTTTCCACCATGCTTGATTCTTGATTGGCACATTGGCTGTACTATTTTCACATCACAGAACTGCTCCAAGAATTTTGTGTGCATGCCTGTGTGCATGAGTGCATTTGTGTGTGTGTGTGTGTGTGTGTGTGTGTGTGTGTGTGTGTTTGAGAGAGAGAGGAGAGAGAAAGGAGAGAGAGAGAGAAGAGAGACAGAGGGGAGAGAGAGAGAGAGAGAGAGAGAGAGAGAGAGAGAGAGGAGAAAGGAGAGAGAAAGGAGAGAGAGAATTCCTGAACATTTTAGAAATGGTTTGGACAGTAAAGTGCCTGCTACAACCATAAGGACAGGTCCTTACACTCATGTAAAAGCCAGGTGTGGTGGTTTATGTGTATGACAACAGTGCTGGTCACAGAGGTCAGAGACTGGGGATCCCTGGATGTAGTTAGCCAACAAGTTTGGAAAAATCAGTGACCTCCAGGTTCAGTGAAGAGATCCTGCCTCAAAAATTAAGGTGGAGAGTGATCAATGATGATACCTGAAGTCAACCTCTGGTGTCCACACACATGCACCCATGTGCACATTCACACACACACACACACACACCACATACACACACATGTGCATATTCACACACACCCATGTGCACATTCACACACACACACACACACACGAGACATACATACACATGTGCATATTCACACACACCCATGTGCACATTCACACACACACACACACACACACACACACACACACACACACCTACACACAAATCTGGAAGTACCCTTTGGATGACATCATTAAGGTGTGATATCATCGGGACAATAAATACATGTTGACTAAATTATGGAGCCACGAAGTAACAGGAAGCAACAGAACAACATGCTTGTTCCCGTCCTCATTTTGAGCTGGAATTGTGTAGCCACTATCACAAGGGCCAAAACTTCTGTCAGGCTAAGGAATTGGTATAAGGCAAAAGAGAAAAAGCAAGCCTTAAAGACAAATGAATGGGTTCACGTCCCATTCCCCAGGATTTCCTAGATGTGAGAATTGGGGGGAAGTTCTGCCCTCTGCTTCAGTGAAGATGAGGATCAGGGTCTAAAAGTTTGACAAGTTGAGGCATAGAGATGGTTCAGCAGTTAGAGCACTTGGTTTTGCAGAGAACCTAGGTTCTATTCCCAGCAGCCATATTGTGTGATTCACAACTGCCTCCAGTTTCAGGGATTCTGATGTTCTCCTCTGGCCTCCTCTTGCTACATTCACATGAATGCATACATAGACAAGAAAGCTCACACACCCATACATATCAATAAAAATAAATAAAATGTAGGGATAATAGATGTGAGGAACTGAATACTCGGGAACTTGGACCATAGAGATCTAAATTAGCCTCCAATGACCAGCAGATGCCTTTCTGTGGGTACATGCAAGAGGACCCTGATGATCTAACAGTGCATCCCTCCCACAGCCTTTCAATAGCCTACATTTCTGGAAGTCCTTCCTGAGCACCTCTATGGAGGATCCTCTCCCAGTAACACCCTTGTTGCCCAGCTCCTAGGCCATGAATGATACAGAACTGCATTGCTTTATCCTCAGTGAGGGATTCCCAACCAGAGAGAGCTTAAATTTGACTGATGGCTTAATATTTCGTCCTCAAAAGAAGGCAGTTTTCCCGAGGGCCTCTCTGGCTGTGAATCACTGTAATGGCTCTTAGTCATTGGGGAAAACCAGCTCCTTCTTGGACTTGACATATCATCAGTTACAGATGAGTCCTCCTGATTCCTGCAGGGGTATTGTTCCTGATTGAGGTTCTGGGGGCTCCTCTGGCCCTGGTAAATGTCCTGAGGTCTAATATTCTTTCTGTATTACTCTGCCTCCCTCTTCATTATGCCCACTGGGCCATAGGCTGTGGGAGCATGAAAGCCCTCAGGCTGAGACCCAGAGATGTGGCTGCATTGATGCATATACTTAATGGCATTACAAGTCCAGGTGTCTGGAAGTGCCATCAAGGATGTTCCCAGCCATCTGGGGGTCCCAGCTGGCCTTTTAGCTATATGTAAACTTTTATTGAGCACCCACTGTTGGCTGAAACTACTGTGGTGGTGAGTTAGCTAAACCTATTCCTCATGGTGTGTTTAACAAATTTTATTACCTTACCCACCATCTATCTATCCATCCCCCCTTTCCTCCCTCTTCCATCCCTTCACTATGTTTATTGAATCTTTACTACACACCTTAGAATATGCAAAGGTATGTTGTTTCTCCAGTTAATTAAATAAAAGAAAGGCTTTACCTTTCATAGCTTTATGGAGAATAAAGAAGTAGATTCACTAATTCATCCAATGAATGAGAAAGCAAAGTACTTTAGGAGCCTGTTGCAGAAAGAGTCTAACAGGGTGTGTATTGAGAGCACAAGAAGGATATGTTTGAATGGGCTTCCAGAAGCAGCATATCCAAGGCTGAGTCTTGAGGATCTCTTGAACCTAGGGAAGCCAAGAATGGCTTGAGGAAAGTGAACAGGTGCAGGCAAAGGTATGGGCAGACACTTAGAGGTGTGGAGACCTCTATGTGCTTTCTTCTGAGACCTTAGGGGTGTTAGAAGATGAGAGGAGTTGAGTGGACTTTCCCCCTTATCTGACCATCTGAATGCATCATTGTGCAGAACTGTGTTAGGTAGGCTCTTAGGTATGAGATCCAGAATATGGCCATGCAATCTGGTGGTTCTTTCATTCTATTTCTCACAGTGGGGCAGTGAGTTGACTGTGGCCACTTGTCTTCCTGGGACGTCTCTTGAGTTTTTGATGGAAAGGCCTGAGGCTTTCTGTTCTCTATTCTGTTTGCAGGTCTCTTGACCTGGCAGAGTGCTGGAGGCAGGGCACAAAGACTTAGCCAGTTAAGAGTGTTGGACCACACTCTACTGGTCAGGACCTGGGTTCCAGAGTTGGGGCAGCCTCTGACTCTGGGTGAGACCTAGGGAAATTTGCTTCTGGCCTTAGGAGATACAAAATGATTGAATCTATTTCCCCAGATCTGCCCTCCCAAGAGCTTATAGCCAGTTTCTGCTGTTGTGCTGGCTACATTTCAACGGTTCACAGAAACTTACATGTCTCAGGTCACATGGAATTGAGCAATTCTCTTCCCTGCCCTGCCCCTTTGGTTGATTCTGCAGGTAGTACTCACTCTGTAATGATGATGGTGCTGGGCAGGCCTCTGTGGAAAGTTGTACTTCTCTCCATGGAGAGTTGTGCTCCCCTCTCACTGCACTTAGAGGAAATGGAGGCTGAACTCCAGCCCAACTTTTGGGTGTCCCACCACACCTCCTCCCCCAGGTCTGTTCTCCTCTGCTTACTCTTACAGTGATAGGGCCCATCAGCTATCCTGGGCTTAGTGGAGTACCTAAGCTAGAAGCTCTTATTATATTTAATTTTCCTATGATGAAGAAAGAAATTACTTGAGGATCTGATTGAATTTAAATTAGCCTCAATTTCCAAAACTGTGACTTTTTAGAAGTGGGATGATTTATCTCTGCTATTCTTTTGTGTTTGGATTACTTCTGTGGCAGATAACCTTGATTGCTGACTTGAATGGATGATAAGTGCCTACAAGTTTAGCAAAGCAATTTCTGAGTATGACTGAGATGGCCTTTCCAGAGGTCTGTCCTGAATGTGGTTGGCACCATTGCATAGACTGGGACTCCATAGACTAGGGACTTAGAAGGAATAAAGAGAGAAGAGAGGAGGCCAAGAGACATATATTCTCTCTGCTTCCTGGGTGAGACAACATGAACTTTCTACTTTGCTCTGTATCCACCCTACAGGCACTGTGAGCTAAAAGCAGTCTTCCCTGCCTGTGAGTTTGTTTCCCAGATGTATGGACACAACAATGGTAAAACTAACACCATTTATGCGGTTACAGAATCTGGGACTCTTGAGCTCAACCTTGGGTGTCCCTTGGAGTGATCTACCTTTTGTTTGAGAGAAGGGTCTCTCACCTTGCCAATTAGACTGGGCTGGCTGTTCCGTGAACTCCATGGGTCAAATTGTCTCCCCTTCTCTAGTGCTGGGATTACAAACATGTACCACCACATCCAGCTTTTTATGTGGATGCTAGGGTTCAAGGTCTTTACTGGCAAGCAGGTTACCAACTGAGCCATCTCCCCAGTGTCTGAGCTCAGCCTGAGGTCATATCCACATATCCAAAGCTTGTGTTTGAGCTGATATGATTTCTGTAGCTGGAATCCTGGAGGGTTTACTGCTTTGCATGGGTCGGTTTGGTGGAGAGCAGCCTTTTCTTTTTTTCTCCAAAGTCCATAAGAGGGGTCCAGGTTTGTCTTGGCTGCTGATGGGACAAGATTACTTCTTCATTTCTTCACTGTTGTCACTGTGGAGGCCAAGGTGCTGCTATGAATTCATCTGCCAGGATGTCAAAAGAGACAGAGCAAGTGTAGAGAGGAGGATGGTTTCTCTGCTCATACCAGAAGAACTGTGTCCAGCAAAGATCCCACCTTCATTAAAGTTTGTGAATTTGCAAAAAAAAAAAAATTATACTTTTCCCTCTTAGTCCTGATTGTACAACATTTCCCAAATAGAAGCTTGAAGCTTTCACACTAGCAGAATCTGGTCAGACTAGCTATCCAATCAGTGCTCAGCACAGCTTCCAGGTCTTGATGTGTGGCTGTGAGACCTATACTGGGCCTGGGATGGGGAGCTGTGTTTGCTGAGCTGGCACCCAAGGTAGGCTAATTAGTGAGAAATGCCTCTGGTGGAGCTTTTCTCTTTGCCCAGTGGTGTCCTCCTGGGCTTCATATTTACTGGCCTGACTTGGCCTCTGGTAGAGAGAACTGCAGAGGCTGTGATGCTCTGACAGTTTCCTCCAGCACAGGTCCCAAGACCACACAGCCTGGTTGTTCTGTCTTCCAAAAGCCAGGGCTGCTGTTGGCTCCACTCCCCCAGTATGCTTTCCACAGCTTCTTCCTATCTCCCCCTCACACTCTAATCTCTCAGCTTAATGCAGAGACAGGCTTCCCTCCACCTGTCTTTCCAAAGGGCACAGAGCAGAGTGGCAAATCAGTGACTTTGATGATGGATCTATATGAGTGGAGTTCCTTGAGTATTCACAAGTCTTTGTTCCTTCCTTGTGTTAGAAGTGGGCATCCACATTCTGTAGGCTTAAATTTTTTTCTCAACCCTACTTTAAATAAAGGTTCTTAAATGTTTTAACCTCTCTTCTAGCCCACCACCCACCAGAGGTAATAGAAAAAAGGTTATTAGGATACAGGGGAAGTGGACCTGTTTAGAAATCATTCTTCGGAACAAATCCCATCTGCGTTGTTAGGAAATTGGCAGTTCAGTTCACAGGTCAGCAGTGGCAGCTCCATTCACTTGCAAACACTTCACAAATATTCCAGCAGCACAGTTCCGTAGTGTTGGGATGGTGAACATGAATCAGCAGCGGTGCCATTATATAGCAGAGACAGCTAGGCCTCAGCAGAATTGGCACTAGTCATCAGGAGGAACCAGAACCATCAGGGATACCAGGAGACTCTGTCGGCAGTGCCTCTCTTAGAGAAGCAGAGGTCAAGCAAAGCTAGTTGTGCAAGCAAGTGAAGTCCAGGATCCATTACTGTCTGTTGGGTCCTATTTATACTCCCTCCAAACATCATGTGTCCTCCACAGGTCTTGTCTCATCATGTGTCTTGCCTTAGCATGTGAGTCTGTCTTAGCAAAATTCCATGTGAATCTGTCTCAGCTAACATTAAAGAAGTGGCGAGAAGCCACCAGCACACCATTAGAAGTTTTTCTGATGTATTTCTTCTATGGAGCCCAGATAAATGATGCCCAGATAAGCAATGGTAAGGCATACCAATACCATGCAGTGTTATCCACCATCTGTTGGGTCCTTAACATCATAAATCTTTCAGATGTTTGCTTTAGCAAAACATCCTTTCACCTGTGTCTGCTTCAGCAAAACATTCCTTTCCCTATCTTTCTTAGCAAAACATCCATACACCTGTGTTCACTTCAGGAAAACACTCCTTCATGTGTCTACCCCAGCAAAACACCATCTGACACAACTGACTTTCTAAAGAAATTAGAAGTTCCCACTTTAATGCCCCTCTTCACATGACTTGGCGGTGTCCTTTTATAGGAAAGCAAAAAAATGATTTTTCACTGCCTCAATGGCTTTCGACATGACTAGGACACTAACCATATAACATGCAAACAGTTGTGACAAGGCTGTCTTTAATTGATGAGGAAAAAATGAACTATATGGTAAAATTGAATGGCTCCAAATGCAAATAAACAATTTAAAGGCTTCTAAATGTGCCCTTGAAGAGAATCTTCTCTCCAGTAGCCATAGAGCTCAAGTTGCAGAAAATCAGACTGAAGCCCTCATTATAAGGTTGGCTGAATTACAGCGAAAATTCAAGTCTCAGCCCCAGAGGGTGTCAGCAGTTAGAGTAAGGGCATTACTGGCAAAGAATGGGATCCTGTAACTTGGGATGGGGATGTGTGGGAAGACCATTTTGAAGCTGACAATTTTGAATCTTCAGATCTCAACGGTTTACCTCACCTGAGGAAGTAGTACCCTCAGCCCTATCCCTTGAAATAATGCCTTTGTCACATGAGGAAATTAATCCCTCGGAGTCTGATAAACCAGCAGTGACTTTCTCTGAACGAAATGCTGGGCAAGACAATACGGATGCTCCTCGAGGCCCACCAATAGTTCCTTCTAGACCTATAACCAGACTCAAGGCAAAGCAGGTCCCTAGAGAGGAGGTAGAAAGTGTAGTCAATGAGGAAATGCACTACACTACTAAGGAGCTTAATGTGTTGCTAAGTCATTCAAGCGGAAGTCTGGGGAATATGTGTGGGAATAGATTTTAAGGGTGTGGGATAATGGTGGAAAGACCATAAAACTAGATCAGGCTGAGTTTATTGGCATGGGCCCTCTGAGTGGAGATTCTAGGTTTAGAGAACCCTGACTAATACAGCTTCTTTAGGTCTGCAGAGCATAGCATGGGTATCCTGAACTTTATGGCTAATATCTACTTATGAGTACATACCAAATGCAGGTCCTTTGGGGACAGGGCTACCTCACTCAGGATGTTATTCTAAAGTTCCATTCATTTGCCTGCTAGGCCTCCTTGCACATGTGTAGCAGATGTGCCGTTTGATCTTCCCGTGGATTCTGAGCAACTGGAGTGGGGTCTATCCCAAAAGCTGTTGCCTGTGTGTGGGATGTGTTCTTCTAGCTGGGCTGCCTCAGTGGGAGAGGATTTTCCTAGCCTCACAGACTTGATATGCCATGGTGGGGAAATACCCAGGGGGCCTAGTTGCTGAGAGGAGAAGGAGAATGGGGGGAGGATTGTGGGAGGGGTAACTAGGAGGGGACAGTGAGTGGAATGTAAAGTGAATAGATAAAATTAAGGAAAATCTGGAAAGAAGAGCCATACATGATATCACATATTACAGAAGATCAAACAATAAGTGTTGTCGCAACACAGCTTCTGAAACTGTTTTTCACACAGAAACTTTTCGGGGTAGATGAGACACTGGGTTCATGTCATCTTGTTGCTTGTTTGTTTGACCCATTAGTGTTTTGGCAGTCACAAACTATACCAAAAATTGTGTGGTGAATGGGGATGATGGAGACAGGAAGGGCAAACTCTGATTGGATCACAGTGCTTGGCGAATCTTTGCCCATCCTTGTCTGGGTATAGACATCTATGCTCAAGCTATCACTAAGTCCAGTGAAAAGTACTGCCAACATTTAGCTTAGATTTGCATGTACGAGTTGTCCATTTTAAAGTACTGTGCTGGTTAGTGTCAACTGTTAAATTGGCAGAATCTAGACCTGCCTGTGGAAAGCCTCTTAATTGTGTTAATTGAGATGGGAAGCCATTGCTGTGGGTAGCGGCATTCCCTGGCTGGGGTCCTGAACTCTTTAAGTACTGAAAGGGGGCTGAAAAGCATGAGTTCATCCCTCTCTGCTTCCTGATCATAGATGTGATAGAATCAGCTGCTTCAAGCTCTGGCCATCATGACATTCCCACCATGACACACCCTTGAACTATGAGCCAGCAAAAACCCCTTTCCCTGCAAATTGCTTTTATCAGAATATTTTATCACAGCTAAAGGGAAGCTAAGTGAGACAGGCATTGAATCTATTTTTATGACAGCCTGCAGGTGAAACAAAACCACTTCTGATCAGACTATGGATTATCAATTTACAGCCTCTGGTCTACCCATTCTGAATATGCTCCTCCTTGGTGCCATTACTATTGACCCAAACTTTCATGAGGAGATCTAAGAATGCAGAGTAACAGTCAACCTAGCTGATATACCTTGGTCCCTGGACAGCAGTCCTCTGGAACCAATAAAATATCCCCAATTTGACTGAGAAATAGTACAAGATCTAGAACCCAGAGTTTTAGATCGATTCCTGCTATTGGTTTGACTGGCTTTGTGACACTGAGTGAATCCCTTACCTTTTCTAGTCTTCCGTTTTTCCCATCCGCAGAGTGACTTTCCTGCTTGCATGCTGAGAAGCTTAGAATCCATGAGGCAGTCATATAACCTCTGCACAGGTCAGCATCCTTACCTATAAAGCAGTGGTCAGCTGCTGGCCTGACCTAGTTAAACAAGTATTGGATAAAGTAACAGAAGACACACTGCCTGCCACTAGAGTCCAATGGTTCTTCCTTATGACTCCACAGGCTTCTGGTAATTATAGCAGCAGCAGTAATGAACTGCAAACAGCACAGGATTCAAAGCAGTGGCTAGATTAGCAGGTGAGGGAAGCTTCCTTGAAATTATCTTGAAAGGAAGAATAATTGATCATGCAAAGGTAGAGGTTGAGCCACCCCTTTCTTCTCCTCCTCTTCCTCTTCTTTCTTCCTCTTTGGCCCCCCATCTTTCTGTGCCTTTGTTATTATTTTTCTTAGGGAGACATGAACAAATACCTATTTACTCTAGATAGGGCATCAGCGATGAGCAAGAAAGTGAAGTGATTCCAGCCAAGAGTAGCTTGGCCGATCAATAAATTTACTGGTGTTATTTATAAATGCAAGGCTGACTTTTGGGCAACTGCATCACCAGAAATCCCACTTCTATGTGAGCAATGACTCAGAAAAGCTGCATTTTTAAAAAGTTTTATTTCATTTTTATTATTATTGTTGTCACCTGTGTTGTATATGTATGTAGACAAGGCATGCATACTATAATGCATGTATGGAAGTTAAAGGACAACTTCATGCAGATGATTCTCTCCTTAAACCTTACCAAGGTGCTGGGATTGAATTTAGGTCATCAGACTTGTGCTGCAAACTATTTTAGCTGCTAAGACATCTCACCCACCCAAAGCTGCATTCTTGAAGTTTCCTGCCTAACATGCAGCCAGCTTCATTATAGTCTCCTTCTCTCAGTATTTACTGTGCATAAATATAACCACAGGCTTGAGTCCTGTGGGTCCTGCAATTTTGGGGAACTTCCTGATCCTTGTAAGTTGTTTCCTGATCTTTCTAAGCCTTGCAAATTTCTTTAGCCTCCTGAGGCTTACAAGCTTTTTTTCTGCTTCCAAGAGAGAATGTTTTAGTTTGGCAGAAACAGCTACACAATAGCTTTTACTTTACTTTTTCTATACCTTCATGGAATATGATTGGTGACACTTTAAACAGATATGAGGTGGCTTCCCAGCTAAGAAAGGACTCTGATGATTTCCTCTGTGATAGGGGGAGACATTGTTCCTCGCAAGAAAAGGTTATCCCTTTTCTTTGTTCAACCTGTCTGGGATGTTGTGCCAAGCTTTGCTGCAGTGTAAATATGGTCTGTCCTTTCTGAAACTCATGCTGAAGTCTAATCCTCATTATGAGATTTTGAGAGGAGAGACCAGGTGAGGCCCTTAAGAGGTGATTAGGGCTCAGCCTTCATGAATGAATTAATCCATTCATTCGATTAATGGATTAAAGGATTTACAGGTTAACGGTTATCTGAGGTGTGATTCTGTAAGAGGAGCCAATTTGGCTAGGTGTATTGTCTCTTGCTGTGTGATCCCTGCCCTGCTTTTGGACTCTGCCAATCAAGACATGGCTTCTTGACCTTGGACTGGGACCATGAGCCCCAATAAACCTCTTTTCTTTATAACCTACCCAGACTGTGGTATTAATAGCAACAGAAAATGAACTAAGAGAGGCCTTAGGTCACTGGTTTTAGGTTATAGGTTTCGTACAGCAGCATGAAGTAAGAGAAATATTGGCAAGACTCTGCATTGTAGGGGTGGCTGACACATATTGTTGGGGGGCAGGGAGAACCCACTGCACCAGGGACATCTGTGATGAAAGAATTATAAGCTAATTTGCATAAAAGCCGAACCACCTGCCACATGTGCAGGGAAAGCAGAGGCTACATACTGGATAACAGACCAGGCTCGCCTGTGTTTTATTGACCTGCAAAGTGCTCATGAATCTCTGTGGGCACTGGCTAGCTGCAGTACATCCTCTATCTGCCTCCCCCTGACCCCTGCACCACCTCCTCTATGACTTCTCTTGTTTGGAGTTGTCTTTGTACACTGGGCTCAGCTCTTGTCTGTGTCCTGTCTTGCCCCCTGGTCCTCTTCTTTCCATGTTCCACACAACTGCAGGATCAGGTCTCCCTGGTCTTCTACTTACCAATGTCTAAGGGTATATGTAACCCAACAGAAGCATGCCTTAGGTGCGCTGTGTCAGTTTTCTCTTGTATTTCTTTCCGTTTTAGCTTCCGGTCCTAGAAATTGAACCCTGGGCCTTATACATCCTGGGCTAGTGTTCTACCACTGTGTTTCCCCAGCCCAAGTTTCTGTCTTGTATGTGTCTCTTCTTCATCTCATTATGCTTTCTGCTATATTCTAAAACACAGACTGGAATGATGTTTTTAGATTTGAATCTTCTTGCTGCCTTTGATTGGTCTAGTGATATTGGACCTGAGAGGGACTCTTTCTGAAATCCCCCACTCTTTTTCTCTTTTATTTTTCTCTCTTTCTCCCCTTCTGCCTCCCCTGTACACATACCTTATAGTGGTGTCCTAGGGTTAAGATGATCAATGCACAGCACAGAGGAGGCATCCAATGCTCTGGAGGAATGCAGTGGCCTGGAGGAAACCTCAGCACCTCTCTCTTGCCTTATGCTCTCCTCACACCCTTGTTTGGCAATAAGATGCTTGTCTAAGCCAGACAGAGTGGTATGGGCCTGTAATCTCAGTTACTTAGGAGGTTGAGACAAAAACCATCAAAAGTTCAGGGCCTGCTAGTGATGGGGTGAGCTGAAGGTCTGAGCAATTGGTAAGGCACTGTGTCAAATAAAAATGAAAAGAGAGGCTGTGGGTCTACGTGTGCTGCAGAGTCCCTGCATAACATGGGTGAAGGGATAGAATGAATCGCCATGGTACCAGTGTGGTAGAGGCAAGGAAGACTCATCTGGCCTAAGATAAAGGGCTCCTGACACAGAGAAGATGGAGCTCTCAGAATCTCGTGAGTAACAGTAAGTCTTTGTTCGTGACACTCTCCATCTCACTCCCAAACATATAACAAATATGAGATGACTCAGAAAGGCCAACCTTGTGATACTATGCTTAGGACTTGGACCTCTGAGGAGGGGCAGGAGGCTTCAGACTGGATTGTCGATCATGTTGCTGTTAAGGAAGCCCACACAACGTTAGACCCCTAAACTCAATGGAATTCCCATTTCGGGAACATCCTGATGTGTAGGAGTGGGATTGACCGGTCCTGATTCTCCAGAGAAGTGGATACTAATGGCGTGTACTCAGGACAATTTTTGTTTGGCTGCTAGTCTTAGTAGTAAAATAATAACCGTGCAGAACTTTTCAGAGTTCTGAGAGCTGTTCTAGTTAACTTGAATCTGGAGGGATCATAGGAACTCTCACATTTATTGCCAATTGGCCAGAATTGCAGGTGGCCTGGGGACTCTGGCTGGTATTTAGGAGCATGGACAGGGTGGTGGAGGATGGAGGCCTTATCTTGTGGACTTTGGCTGACTGGATGGTTAGTGTCTGGATGGAATTGTAATTTCTGCTTAGAGTAGATGCAGAGTAGCTGCCCACCTGGCTGTATATCTTTGGGGTCTGTTCCTGTGATTTATCCCTTTCTGCTTGGATTGCGTTTCTGCTCTTCATTTGACCACAGACTTATTTATTCTTTAAAGTCCACACCAAATGCCTGTACCTCAAAGGCTTTCTTTACAACTTATTGTGGACGATTATGAAACTGCACTGGAGGAGAGTCATACAACCAGCTCCTCTGTGCCTCAGCTACTTCCCATTGTTCTCATTGTTGACCATCCTGAACGCCCACATTTCAGGGGCCCCTCGTGGGTCTAAGGACTAATGTGTCTTTTAGGGTCAAAGAGATAAAACCAGGCTACGGCTAGTTATTCTCTAGGGAGATCTGGCAGACTTGGGTTTTGCTGCCTTGCATCAGTGACTTGCATACAGAGGAAATGGAACAACAAGGAATGCACTTACATAAAGCTGAGTTGGCACAACAAGCAAATTCACGGAGAACTGTGTTGTTGGAAATAATAAGACCAGCATTGTACAGAAGGCAGCAGATGGGAAAGAACATGTCTTGTCAGCCAGGACTTGGGTTTAACAGCCCCGTGCTAGTTCAGGGCTGTTATTTCTCCATGAATGATGGTGTAGGCATGGGGGCTGGTTATCAGCCAGGAAGTAGTTATGGGCTGGGAGTTCAGTGAAAGGACAGAAAAAGAGCATGGTTCAAGTTTGCTTACCTATTTCTTTCTCCTCCTCTCCGCCTTCCTCCTCCTCCTCTCCTCCTCTTCCTCCTCCTCCTTCCCTCCTCTTCTTCCTCTTCCTGCTCCTATCCCTCCTACTCTTCCTCCCATTCCTCCTCCTCCTCCTCCTCCTCCTCCTCCTCCTCTTCTCCTTCTTCATGTACCCATATATGAGCATGTATGTAGAGACCTGAGGTCAAGGTTGGGTGCCTTCCTAAGTCATTGTCCACCTTATTTTTTGAGACGGGATCTCTCCTTGAACCTGAAGCTCACCAATTGGCTAGACTGGCTAGCCAGCAAGGCTCAGGGATCATAATTAGATTAACTGCAGATTATACTCAAGTGATGTTGCTTTTAATATGGGGGTTGAGGGTTCAAATTCAGCTCTTCATGCTTGCACATGTTCTTTTACTGACAGCCATTTCACCAACTTTTTCTTTTCTTCCTTAAAGGTTTTGACCTCATCCCTTTCTTTCTTCAGCTCTTTGCCTGTGAGCTTTTCCTCTGTGCTGAGTGGAACATGTAGTTAGAAGAAAGTCCCCAGGGCCTAGCCCACGGAAGGCACAGTCTAAATGTTTTTAATGTCATCATTCATTCATTTCTAACACAAATGCCATTGAAGCCTAAGAAACAGAGATGAACTGTTTTCTAAAGTCACACAGCTACTAGACATGCAGAGCAGATTAACGTGTGTGGCCACCAGTTTGTTCAGGCTCTCACAGGCCAAATTTAGGTAACAGTTCTGAGCAACCAGTATAATAACACAGTTTTCACTAGTTGCTGTTTCCTCCTAGATGGAACAGAGGGAATTCTTTACAGAATAATGCCAATTAATTAATGTGGAGTGAATGGAAAGATAATTTACAACACCCATGCAGTCATGGATTCAAGTATAGTTCATAAGGGATGTTGAGACCATGGGGGAACAGTATATTCACATGTTTTCTAAGATTAACTACACATTATGGGGGACAGATGGTCTTTTGTAGATGAGAGATCTGGTAGTTACCATCTTAACTGAGTAATTAGACTTTGCATCACCAAGTGTGTGTGTGTGTGTGTGTGTGTGTGAGTGTGTGTGTGTGTGTATGTGTGTGTATATGAATATACTATGTATATGTGTGCACATGTGGAAATTTATATGTATACATGTGTAATGTATGCACATATACATAAAACATAAAACTGGCATGCATATAAATATGTGGGTTTATGTAAGTATACACATTATGAACATGTATGTTTATGTATATATATGCACATGTGCATATATTTATATCTTTTTGGAATAAATGCTAAATGGAATTCCTTAAATTTTTACTTTTTAAATGTTTTAATTTGTTCAATGAGAAGTTTATACATCCAAACTATATATTTCAATCATATTCTTGCCTGGTACCCTTCCAACTCCTCCAATCTCCTCTCTCATCCACCTTCAACTTCAAGATCTCGTCACACATGCACCTTCTACCTCATCCACTTCATATTTTTCCTCTTCCTCTTCTTCTTCTCTTCCTCCTCCTCCTTCTGTTCCTCCTCTTCTTCCTGCTATTTCTACTTCAGAAGCCATTGGATTGAATTAGTAGTGCCTCTATATACATGGACATGAGGCCATGCACTGGAATATGGTCAACCTACCAGAGACAACACTACAAAAACCAAACCAAAACAAAACCTCTCCTCCCCATAGCCAACAAATGTTAAAATTAGCGGACATTCTAAACTTGTGAATTTTATTTGTGATTAAACAGGAGAATGATCTTTTAAGAAGATGCAGGCTAAAATGCTTTCAAGTGTTTTATTTGGTGCATGCACTGATGCATGCAAAGAAAACATGGAGAACATTAATACTTGGTGAATAAATGAAGAGGATGTGGAAGTCTATTGTATGTTTTCTGTAGACTCAGACATTTTCCATGGAAATCATGAGGAAAATGAGGTAGGAACTAAGAAATGACCGTGTCAATGGTGGTGAGTGAGAAGAGGTAAATCCTGGAGTTGAGATGGTGAACTTGAGAATAGACAGGAAGGATGGGAAGGTGATTGTTTTCAAAGTCAGACACATATTTGGTGGGGCTGCCATCTCTGCAAAGTGGACTATGAAAAGCCTGTAGTCTCAACTTCTCCCTTAACTGTCCTTCCCAAGAATGACCACCTTCTGGACTTGAAGGCGACTCTTGGCATTCATCTGTATATGTGCAATAACCGCCTATATTGATGTCTTAACCTCTATTATTGGAACATTATTGGGTGCTGTCTTACCTAGAAAGAGAAGGCTGAGCTGTCCCTCAGTCTCACACATTCTTGACTTCCCCTATGATTCTATCATTGTTTTCATTGGATTGACTGTGTTTTCATCCTTTCATTCAGAACACACCTATGGTCTGAATAAAACACGAGGGGGGGAGTAACCTATCAGTTTCACCACCAGTGTTTTGGTCTTGTGTATAGTCTCAGTAGAGAATTATTTAAAAATATGAATTGCCTGATATGTTTGAAGAGTGAAAGAGGAGACTTACATAATTAGTAGGGAGACTGGGGTAAAGTCAATGGCTCAAACTTAGAATCCACACATATAGAAAGAAAAAAACCCAATTGAATCTGGTATATATTTTTTAAGTAATGAAAATAAAAAGGGAATCATACTTCACCACCCCAGTGTGTGGGCGCTATAGAGAATGGAACATTTAAGAATATTTAGCTACTCAAAAAAAAAAATGTTCAAAGTCCTTAGTCATCAGGGAAATGAAAATCAAAACAACTTTGAGGTTCCATCCTACCCCCATCAGAAGGGCTAAGACCAAAAACCTCAAGAGATAGCACGTGCTGGTGCGGCGAGGATATGGAGCAAGGGGAACACTTCTTCATTGCTGGTGGGAGTGCAAACTTGTACAACCACTTTGGAAATCAATTTGCCAGTTTCTTAGAAAACTGGGAATAGTTGTACCTCAAGACCCAGCTATACCACTCCTGAGAATATACCCATAAGATGCTTCAAGATCTCACAAAGACATTTGCTCAACTATGTTCACAGCAGCTTTATTAATAATAGCCAGAAACTGGAAACAATCTAGATGTCCCAACTGAAGAATGGATAAAGAAAATGTGGTGCATCTCCACAATGGCATACTATTCAGTTATTTAAAACAAAGGCATGATGAATTTTGCAGGCAAATGGATGGAACTTGAGAATATCATCGTGAGTGAGGTAACCCATTCCCAAAAGGACATGCATGACATATGCTCACTTATAAGTGGATATTAGCCACAAAATACAGGTACCATGCTACATTCCACAGACCCAAAGTAGCTAAACAAGAAAGGAGGAAGTTTGAATCTCACTTAGAAGGGGGAATAAAATAGTCATAAGAGGTAGATAGAGGGAGGGAACCGGGAGAGAGGGAGGATAGGGAGGTGAATGGGGGGTTCAGGTTCAGGCGTGGGGAAGAACAGGAGAGATGACTAGATGGCTATGAAAATGAATGGAAATCTGCAATTGACAGGGTGGGGGGGAGCATCTCCAGGATGAGACAGAGACCTAGGATAAGGGTGGTACCCAGGAATCAATGGAGGTGACCTTAGCTGTAACTCACTATATTGGGGATAGGTAACATGAAGAGGCCATCTCCTGCAGTCAGGCAGGAACCCCAGTGGAGTTATAGAGACACCAACCCATCCACAATACTTTCAACCCCAAATTTATCCTGTCTACAAGAAATGCAGGTACGGAAGATAGACTAGAGACTGAGGGAATGGCCAATCAATAACCAGCCCAACTTGAAACCCATCCCATGGGCAAGCACCAGTCCCTAACTATTAATGTTCCTCTGTTATGCTTGCAGACAGGAGCAAGTTGTCCTCTGAGAAGCTCCACCCAGCAGCTGACTCAAACAGATACAGACACCCACAGCCAAACAGTGGATGGAGCTTGGGGACTCTTGTAGAAGAAATGGAGGAAGGATTGAGGCCCCGAAGGGGATAGGAACTCCGCCACAGGAAGACCAGCAAAGTCAACTAACCTGGACCCTTGGGACTCTCGGAGTCTGAACCACCAACCAAAGAACATACACGGGCTGGACCTAGGCCTTTCTGCTCATGTGTAGCAGGTGTGCAGCTTGGTCTTCATGTGTGTCCTGAAAAACTGGAGTGGGGGCTATCCCAAAAGCTGCTTCCTGAATGTGAGCTATGTTCTTCTAGCTGGACTGCTTTGTCTGGCCTCAGTGGAAGAGGAAGCTCCTAGCCCTGCAGAGACTAGAAATGCCTTGGTTGGGGTTTGGGAGGTGGGTGGGTACTCAGAGAGGTTCTCACCCACTCAGAGAAGAAGGGGAAGGTGGATGGGGGAAGGACTGTGGGAGGGCGTGGGCAGTGAGTGGGATCCAAAGTGAATAAGTAAAAATAAATAAATAAGTAAGTAAGTAAGTAAGTAAGTAAATAAATAAATAAATAAATAAATAAATAAATAACTGGAAAAAAAGAATAGTTAGCAAAGTCAGGGAGTTCGGGACTACAAGAGATGGTCTGGCCATGAGTCACAGGCTCAGGCCATCCCTGCTGACTCAGCCTTACTTTACAGGCTCTGGGAGAAGAGCTCAGTGAGGATTCCCCACTGGCTGCTGAGTCTTTGGTAATCCACATTGTAAATGGTCTTGCTTCCCTGTCTCCCCACAGTCCTAGCAGGCCTCCCCTAGGGTCTAGCTCATCTCTTCTCTCTCCTCAGCTGCCTCTGCTCCTTGTCTCTGTCTCCTTGTCCAGTCTCTTTTTTGTTTGCTGGTTTAATTAATGTTCTAAAATCTGTTTGCTCTCCTCAGTTTCCTGGGACTTTGGCAGGGAGAAAAAAAAAGCTAGCCTCTCACTTTCTATCCTATGAGGAGCTTCCCTTTTCAATTTTCCTTTTATCTCCTTTCTCCTTGGTTTTACTGTGAGCAGAAGTCTTGTCAGCCCAGGTTGTCTGGGGTTGGAGACTATTGTGAACATGCACCTTCATGTACCTTAGATACAGGCTTTCTTGAACTTCAGAGTAAGGCTGAACTTGCTTCAGAGCTGAGGGTGTCACATGTCTCCCTTCCTTTGGCTGTCCTTCCTCAGTGCCTAGGCTTCCTCATCTTGGGACTTCTCCCTAGTACCTATGTCACGGTTCCTTTGTCCTTTAATGGATTCACCATTTATGGGCCGTGTTTCAGTTTTGAAACTAATTGGGACCAGGGAAGAGGGGAGGACATAAAAAAAAAAAAGAACAGAGATTTATGCTGCCACGGGCCACTCACCCAACTCCAGCCTCCAGCCACAACAGCTGCATAGAGCTTTTGAAGTGGCGTTCTGCTCTCTGCAATATTTAATGAAGGCATTCTGCAGACCAGGCAAGGGAAGGTCTCTGAACCTGTTGGCCTCTCTTCTAAAGCAAGCTGCCCTGGGCTCTGTAACAAAGAGCGCAGAAGCCCTGGGAGGGCTAGTGGCCGGCTTTGGGAGCAAGGAAGAGGCATGCCTGCCCCCGTGGTCAGGTTGGCGCTAGCCTTTCTGCCACCTGCTGCTCTGACCCTGCTCACAGGCAGCTACATTGTCTCTGCTGAAGCTGCGTGTGATCTCCAGAATGAAACATTCCTTTCTGTAGTCTGCTATGGTTACTCCATCCCCCCAACACGCCCTCCTTAACATCTTTGTTCTGCTGCTCTTAACAGGGCAGAACACACATCCTCCCTGCGATGTGATCTTTCTGTTAACAATTTCACCTAATTCCATTTAATTGTTTCTTACCAAGTTTGGTTTCCTGAGATACAAGGTCTCCCTCCCCTGCTACTCTTGCCCAAGATCTCCTTCATGTTGTTTCCTAACTGCTGCTGTATCTTCAGAAGGGCATGATTCATGTGCCTCCCGTTTGCCTGAGGATCAAGTCCCTGCTCAGCCCAGTCCGTTATGAAGAATGGTCTTCCTCAAACAGAAATACAGGGAAGGCATTTCCTAGCCTCAGTCCTTCACTGGCTCTGCCTTAGCAAAAAGGACAGAGGCAGTTCAACCTAATCCATTGGAAGCACTTGCAAAACATTGGTTGCTCATTAAAATCCAAGTTCTGCACAACCTCCCCATTCCCCTGCCTGCCTTTTTGGGTTTGTAGCAACTCTTCAGTAGGCCTGTATATTTGAAACTACCAGGCTCCGTTTTAGCCTTTTATTTTACCCTTTGTTCATTGGATTGCTATGTACCAGGACTCATTGTATATCACATATTCTAGATCAGGAATGTCAGATAGCTATATCATGTAAGCCACTGTACTGGCTGGTTTTGTGTGTCAACTTGACAGAAGCTGGAGTTATGACAGAGAAAGGAATCTTCTTTGGGGAAATGCCTCCATGAGATCCAGCTGTAATTAGTGATCAAGGGTGGGAGGGTCCATTGTGGCTGGTGTCATCCGTAGTGTGGCAATCCTGGGTTCTATAAGAAAGCAAGCTGAGCAAACCAGGGGAAACAAGCCAGCAACATCCCTCCATGGCCTCTGCATCAGCTCCTGCTTCCTGACCTGCTTGAGTTCCAGTCCTGACTCCCTTTGGGGATGAACAGCAATGTGGAAGTGTAAGCTGAATAAACATTTTCCTCCCCAACTTGCTTTTTGGCCATGATGTTTTGTGCAGGAATAGAAACTCTGACTAAGACAAGCCCCTTACGAGTAGTGGGGGTGGACAGATGGCTCAGCAGTTAAGAATTCTTGTTGCTTCTGCAGGGGATCTGGATTCTGCCCTCCATACCCACATGACAGCTAACAATCACCTGTAACTCCAGTTCCAGAGGATCTGATGTCCTCTTCTGGCTTCTGTATTAAGATACACTATATCGTTTCAGCCTGTCTTCGAAGTGCAGCATCTGTGTTCCACGGACAGCACATCCTGATCACAGTGGTTACATTTCAGGTGCTGTGACTGCTGTGTTAGCTCGTGGAGTCCTTCATGATAAAGACTCAGACTGAGCTGCACCCGGGGAATCCTTCCCCTGTGTTGTTTCTATGCCAGTTGGGAAGAGACACGGGAAAGCAGATAGTAAATGGTAGAGCGGCACATTTTCTGCAGCCCTCTGGGCATTTCTAGTTCTGTGCCCTTAGGTGACCGATTCTCATAGAGAAGTGGCTGATCTGTGGGGTTCTGCCCTTTACTGCTTGAAGGAGACAGGGGCTGCAGGGTGATGTCTATTTGTGACTCATCAAGACCCTCCTACAGGCTACCTTACATGGCATAAGTAACTTCACAGGAGTGATTAAGGAAATAGAACTTAAGGCAGATTATCCTCAGCTACCCAGGAAGTTCCAAGTCACTAGCACTTAAAAGCAGATCAATATTCCTGGATTCAGAGAGCGGCAGAGCTGGCAGCAGGAGAAGGTCACAGCCCATATTGCTAACTGTAAAGATGGAGTAGAGGCCATGAGCCAGGGAATATGGGGGCCTCTAGAAGCTGGAAAACGTGAGGAAACAGATTGTTCCCTGCTGTATCTGGAAAGATCACGGTCTTGCTGACACCTTGTTCTTAGTCCAGTGAAACCTCTGTTGGCTTTCCGTCTTGCAGAACGGGAAAATAATAAATATGTGATTCTTTGAGTTACAAAATCTGTGGTGATTTGTTATGGCAGCAGTAGAAAACTAATACACTTGCTTTGGGGCTAAGTAATGAATAATTCACCTTTCTGAGATTCGGAAATAAGTTATACCTAACTCATGGGATTTTCAGTGGATAAAAATGAGGCACCAGCTGTAATGTTCTTAGTCCGGTGCCCGGCTCATCGTGAAAGCTCACTGACTGTCAGATGGAGCTACGAGGATGTTATGATTTCCCAGAGTGGCCTGTCTGGAGCGAAAGCTCCAGAGCACTTGTTGAACAAGTTTAGAATGAGCTGGTCTCCTACTGTGCCCTTCCCTGACATGGCTGTCAGCCTCTTAGAGATCGGCAATTCCATTATTTTCCTGAGTGTGTGTGGAACCCTAGTGGATTTGGGTGGCATACAGTCAAACATGTTTTACTTGAGTGGTTATGCATTTTAATATGCATTGGGAAAATATGGCTGGCACATCAAATCCATAATTCACAGATAAAGGATAACAAAGGGAATCCATTTTTAATATGTGTTATGTAAACCCCAGCTCCCATGATGAGGGACTGAAACCCTGGTTCATGCAGCTGTCTCATTCTGGAGATATGGCAGCTGAGGCTGAGGCTGAGGGATGGACTAGGAGTGGCCATGAAGGAGCTACTTCCCTCCATCCCTCCATTCCTTGGCTCATTAAATGAGGGACTGAGCTGAGTGAAATAAATCACAGATTTCTTTTAACTGGATCTCAGGAATGGTAAGATTTATAAGTGAGTTAGCCTTGTGCTAAATAATAAAGGGGCATTTTTGTTCAGTCTGATCTTACTCATTCAGTCCCCAAACGAAGACTAGAAAGCATGTACACAGGACCTTGGTATTTGTTTGGACCCTGTTTTGGCTGCTAACCTAGTATCTCACTGCCGACAACCAGAGGGAGTATGTGCTAGCTCATGGTAGACCAGGAAGCACTGAACAACTGAATCCCAGGGAGAGAAGAGACACAGCTGGGTGTTGGGGAAGTACTCGCACCAGAGATCAGGCACTCCCACCCTCTCTGTTCCCTTCTCAACTTTCTCTTCCATTGTCAATAGCTCTCTATTGCTATAGGACTTTATCTCAGAAATATAAGCTAGGATCTGACACTGTTGTCCAGTTATAATATGGAAAGTTCTGGAAAGGACCTCTGTTGACTAGGTGTGGCTTGAATATTAGACACCTATATTCACAGGAGATAAGGCAGGGCTAAGGCCAAGGTCAAGGATGGTACTGGCTGCATTTGTTTAAGTGTCAGGGTTCTGTTCAGCAGAGAAAACGGTAATGATAAGACTGTTCAGAAGCCCACGTCACACTGTCTACAAGTTTGCTGGTATGGCTCCAAACTGCTTTCAATTTACCAGTTATTTGCTTATTTACTGCATGTGCACACACGTGTTTGTGGTACATATAGGTGGGCATATATGTGCCCCAGCCTGTGAGTAGAAATCAGAAGACAACTTCTCATCGGTTGGTTCTCTTTCTATTACGTGGGTTCCCAGGATCAAACTCAATTTTTCAGTGTCATTCAACAGAGCCATACCATCTTACGGCCCATCTACTGATGCTTTTAACTTCAGAATACTCCCAACTTCTCTAAGCCCCAGGTTCCCCAACTATAAACTTGGCAATTGTGACACCTTTTCCCCAAAATTTTAGGAGGACTGAGGGATAATACAAATGAAAATATCTAATGCATAAGAAGGGATCAAGAAATTTTTGCTACCTTTTCTCCCAAGTAGCCTTTTCCCCCCTTCCCTGGATTTTTGCTTAAGAAGCAGATTTCTTAGCTCATGATTGAAACTCTTATTATTTCTTCCTGTTGATTGGAAAGATGCGAAACCAGTTCCCTGCTATAATTACTTCTAAGGCTGTTTAAAAACCATACTGGGTTAATGATAATTGGTGAACACCTAGGACATGAAAAAAAATGTAGGTCAGGCTAATAGTGACTGCTGGAGTTCCTGAAATAAACAGGATGGAAATGGGTTGGGGAGAGCACATTATGCAAAAGGCTGGGATGAGAGGGAGGAGAAGGGAGGCATCTCTTATGGGGAAACTGCCTAAAACAGGGATGAGTCAATGGCCTCAAGAGCTGTGGGGCTCAGCATGGACTAGGGAGGACCACCTACTCTAGGATCTTAAATCCATTCTTTTGTAGAATGCCTATCTGTGTGACAGCTTTCTGGCATTTCAGAAACTCCTCAGGATGGCTCAGCTGCGTGATATGGAGACCAAAAAAAGTGTTGCTGTGCCAGAGAAAGAGAGTCTCCAGAATTCTGGAGATTTCTGGATTGTGTAGACATTCTACTGGCTAGGGAAAGAAATCAAACTTGTCCTTCCTTAGGCAATTCCTAAGTCCTTTGGAAGATAGTGATTTTGGAGAGAAAAATCACAGAGAAGTCAAGAGCAGGAAGCCAAGAAGGTAGCCATACCGCTCACCTCACCTCCATCTCTCTACCTGGTTGGCCACCCATTCACCCTTTGTCTTGCTCTCCTTGCAAACAGAATTCAGTTCTAGTATGGGGGAAGGGACAGATGAGCTAATCAGTCAGCACTAGAGGAAGGGAAGTGAATCTGACAAAGCCTTTCCAGTCTCACCCAGCCCATTAACATATATTTAATACAAGGCACATAGTAGAGGGAAAGATTGCCTTGCACACATAGAGGTACGAAGACAAGAGAAAATATTTAGAATACACTGTACACACTCCCAAATTCTATCCATCAACACCATTACTCCTGCCTCTGTCCCCTTTCCTTCCCTAAGCTTTGTTGTATAAATAGCCACCTGATTACTTTGGGGAGATTTGCTACATTCTGCTTGAGTTGGGGTGCACAGAACAATTATTTTTCCCAATGCACTGCTTCCCTGTTCCTGACTTACTTTTCTAAGAATATTGCATTTTGTCCTGCTAAAAAGCCAGTCTGGCTGTCACTTGCCTTTCGAGTTTTGTGAGCTGTAGCATGAATTAGTGGAAAGAACGCTTGCCAGGAATTTGGAACCCTAGTTTCCAGGCCTTGTTCTGTGCTGTTGGAGAGTCATTTCCTATTCCTCACTGAGCTGCATCATTTCTGTTTCTATTCGGTGTATCCTTCCAAGTTCGTCCCATCTTCTCAACTGGGTACCTTTGCTCCCTTCAGGAGAGGAGATTTTGCAGGGTGGCTACATCTATCGATGTTTAAATGAGCCACTTCACGTTCTTTTAAAAACTAACTCCCCCTTAGATGATAAAGGTATTCATGACACTTAGGGGACCCCGAAAGCAGCTGAGAACAGAAGAGGCCATGTGGCTCTTTAAAATGCATATATGTGTAAAGTTCTGGACTTATTGACAAATTAAGACTTGATCCTGGCCTCAGAGAGTATGCATTTCACAGTGGAAGTAAGGCTGTACACCAACCATAGCAATATTCAAAAGGCAGCATAGTGTAGTTGTGGGTCCCCATAAAGTAGATGGAGTCAGGTTGTTCCTAGTTTGCAAGGTGTTAGTGATATCTTCAGAATCTGAAAGCACAAGCAGGAAAATAACAGGCAGAAGGAAATAAAGAGGCAGAAAAGAAAGGTCTTCAGTGAGTGGTCAGCTTTAGCTTCAGGTATGGTTAGCACTTGAAGTTTAACTGAGGAATAAGAATCAAGAGCTGGGTTTTCCCAGCTACAACCTCAATCTCTAATGATGACCTTCTTGCATGACAAATTAATGCAATAATGACACAAGAGTTGTGGGAGTTACCAACTACTATCTGATTGGAGCCCGAGACTAGATAGGCCATAGATCAGTGTCTTGGTCGGCCATCATTGGAGAAGCTTCTTCCTGCAGTATGGGAACAAACACAGAGACTTGTACCTGGACGAGGTAGAGAGTGAGGGACTTTGGATCACTCATTTCTAAATGGAATGTCCCCATCAAATCCCTTCCCTTGAGGCTCAAGGATCTCTAAGGAAGAGGAGAAGAAAAAATTGTAAGAGTCAGTGGGGATAGAAGATACTGAGGAAACAAGACCCTTTAGACACAACAGGACTGATACACAAATGAACTCAGAGAGACTGTGGCAGCATGCACAGGGCCAGGACAGGTCTAAGACAGATGGGATCTCAGCACAGAGAGGGGAAGCAGACAGGAGTCCCATCCCTAACCCAGAAGCTCTAGCCAATTGACAGCCACCTGCAAAGAAATGGAGTCTCATCTGGTATATCCACCACACTTCAGGGCGTGCCCCATGCTTGACAGTAGATGTCCAGCACAAAATAAACTCAGTGGTATTTTGGAGTTGTTTTTTCCCCTCATAATATTTTGTTTGGTCATTTTTCTACTTTACAGATGTTTTACTTATATATTACATTTTCTTATTTTGTGTTCTTGGGGATTTCTCTGTGTGTGAATGTGTGTGTCTCTGACTCTGTAGGTATTACTTGTGCTTTTTCTTTGGCTCTTTTTTTTTCTGTTTGTTTTGTCCTATTCTGGTTTGTTTGCTTGTTTATTGTTTGTTTTTAGATGCCTGCTTCTTTTCTAATAAGAGAGAAAAAGAAGGGATATGGATTAGGGTAGTTGGCAGTGTACACACACACACACACACACACACACACACACACACACACACACAAACTTTTTTCAACTAAGAAAGAAAAAGGATTGAGTTCTTAAGAGCCTTGGGTAATAATTAGAGGAGTGCCAGGTTTACCTGAAAACAAAGAGATTTTGAGGGACATTAGGAAGGGGAATAAGGTGGTATCTAATGTGAGTGTCTTTGAAAGCAGAACTTATGGGATAACCAGGACATGCGCAGTTTGTTTGGATGATGATCCCAGGCAACAGATGGGGCACAGAGAAGTCATCCAAGGGAGGAAGGAAGGAAGGGAGAAGGACAGGAATGGCAGAATGTGTTTTGGAATCGCCAAGTATCAGATCCGAGTCCTGCTGAAGGTCTTTTAGTGAACTGTACAAAGCATAGCCCAGAATTGTCACACTGAAGAGTAAAGCCAAGGACACCCTTCAGTGGTTGGATGTTGACTTCACAGACAACTTTGAGCCTGCATCTATCCTTCCAGTTAGCAATAACTATGGAGAAAGTCCAAATATGGAAATGCAGGGTGACATCTCAGTATGTCTTTGAGGTGGGATGTTGGATATGGGCATAAGATTGTCCATTACATCTGCTCTTAACTCAGCTGCCTTTGGGGGATGTGAACCACCTGTTACGTATGTGCCCAGACTTAACTTTTAGAATGTAACCTTGGACTTAGTAAGGAGCGTGCATTGGATTCATAGTCCCATTTGATCAAGGTCAGTAACAGGCAAACCCAGTTTGTAGGAAAGAATTTCCCAGTAGTTCTCCAGTCTCTTCAAAGCTATAAATTTGAATACTTCTTCCAGTCATTATCAGTGTTTCTAAAAAAAATGATACAGCGTAGCGGTGGCTGTGGGTTCAGTCAAAACAAGACAACATGAGAGGAGAAAGTTAGTTGAGCCTGTGTTAAACACCATTGTTCTAAGTCATCTTGAGGCTTTATCTTAGGAAGTGCTTAACAAAAAGAAAGACCAGCGGTGTTAAATGCCAGGAGGCTGATCACAGGTTTAACTATTCCCCTTTTTCAGAACCCATGGAAGGTGGGTAAATATGTATGGGGTTACAGCTCTTGGCTTTAGAACTGAAACTTCTCTTCTTGTACTGGTATCATCAGACACTCACCTTGATGGGGGGGGAAATTAAAGATGAAATCAGAACTTTCAAATATCCTGTGGGGTATATTGATGTAAACGTGGAACATCCATATCAGATGCCTTTGGTCTAGGGAAAGGAAGGTTATCATATTTCTCTTTCTTGAGGAGAAATAAGATTTAGAGGCAGTGGAGGTTTGTCCTGTGCATTTCCAGTGTCTCACGTGTAATTGAGATAATTCCTCTCTTTATTTTACATTTTCTACCCACTGCTTGGAGGAAATAGCTCTTTCTTGGTTTCAAAAGCAGATTTCCTTGGTCTTCAAGGGGAAGAGATTCCCTGCCATTCCTTGGCTGTAAAAAAAAAAAGTGACAGAAAATCCAGGAAAGGGCAAGTCGGAGCTGCAGTTAGCACATTCCCTGGGCCGTAGCTCTGGGGTTTCCCTATTTCCTGCTGCTAGGTTGTAAGAGTGTCTGTAATTACAGGTGTGTTCTCTAAGCCATCTCATCTGTCTGCGTAAATAACACCAGCCTACACCTCAAACTCTTCCCTCATGTCTCTATGAGAGCATTTTGTACACGTGGATATGAAGAACACACTACCACTGATGTCATAGAATCACGTGTACCCTTTCTTCCTTGGACTGACCTATCCTTTATATGGGGGTTGGATGAGTTTTTCTCCAAGTGGGCAAGGAGTTTAATCTCTCTTGATCAGTGCATTCATTTGTGTTGATGGGGGAAAAAAGCACCCACCTTTTGATGAGATGTGTGTGTGTTTTCATGCCATGTGCTTATGTGCAAACACATGTAGAGACCAAAAGAGGATGTCAAGTGTCTGGCTTTGTTATATTCCACCTTATTCTTCTGAGGCAGATCTATCACTGACCCAGGAGCTTATGCTGGTTTCCAATAAGTCCCAGGGATCCTTCTATTCTAGTACCCTACTGGAGTTATATGCATGTGTGGCCATACCAAACATTTACAGGAGTGCCGGAATGCAAACTTGGTTCTCACATTTGTGCACCCAATGCTCTTATCCAATGAGGTATCCATGAAACTTTCATAGGACCTTGGCATTATATGCAGGAGGTACTTAATAAACATCTTCTGAATCAACAGATGATTTTGCATAAGCAAGGTGATGCTAAATTATTAATAGTAATTAGAACAGTCAGAGCATGGTGCGAAGTAAAAATACAGGAAGTATTGAAGATATTTGAGATGACAGTTGACCGCTGAACACTACACAAGAAATTTAAATGCCAGGTCTTTGTGACTGTAGGTTGGACATCCATTGAAGCTGGTCTTGGTGGTGACTGTCTTCAAGGATTGGGGTCATAGAGCTGCTGTTACATATTCCAAACATTCTGTAAAATGAATACACTTGATGATGAGGGGAAAAACCATTTCAAAATAAACTCCATGGAGTAAGAGCAGCAGCAAGTGTGCCCCCATGAGACAGGGATCCTTCTCTTGATTAGGTGACCTTGAACACAGCCTTGTGCAATCCGTATTTCCTAGTTCCCTCCCTAGTACTATTGCTGTGACGCTAAGGGCACCTGCTTCCATGCAGTTCTTGGATGCTAAGATAACCACTGGGAAAATGAATGTGCTGAGAGGTTGGTTTGTTTGTTTTTGGTACAGGGTTGGGAGGTGTGAGAGGGCAAGCTCTGCCAACATTTCTTTCCTTGCAAGCATTGCTGGCTAGACTCTCAGGGGCACCCCCCTCTTTGCAGAAGGACTCCCTTGGCAGCAGCCGGTGGTCTCTCGGGATGGACGTTCTGTGTGAGTCTCACCCAGCAGGGCAGAAGCAGCAGCCATGTGTGTCTCTTAAGCTCAACACCTCAGTCCTGAGTTGGGTCTGGCTGGGAGGGAGAGGAGTGATGCGTGGCACGCAGTCCCCTGTTTTCTTACAGCAATTGCAGGAAGACTACAAATATTTGAGCTGATTGTACTCGCTTACACGCAGCAATGAATCATCCTATGATGAGAGGCCTGAAATATGCTGGGATGAAATTAACGTCAATTGAAACAGAAAATGGATTCTAGCTTCCTCCACAATGAGCCTCGGAAGATGGGCTCATCGTACAGGGAGCCGGCGGCTGCTATTCTTAGAGGCAAAAAAGCCCATGCCTTTGGTATTGCTTTTTCTATTTTTATTTTCTTAAAAAGATTCTTTTCTGCTCCTCCTCTGGGGGGTACCTTTTAATCAGAGACTTTGTCTGGTTCAGGCTCCATTTTGACTTCTTGGATCTCTGGGGATAAAAAAAAAAGTTTAAGAAAAAGAAAATTCATCCAGACCTTTGGAATCTAAAGGAAAAGAAAAATTAGGACCTTTATCCTAAAAAGTTCACATTTCTCCTGAACGCTAGATGAATAGCTCCTAGTGTCGAGGTCTCGTGATTTTGTGGGAGGGTGATGGGAAAATTCTGAAATATTAACCCATGTTCCCTCTGCAGATCCTCAGTCCACTTGCAGGCATCTGTCTGAATTGTGAATTGTTATTTTTATAAACATGGGTCCTATAGGAAACAGAAGGAACTCATGCCTGGGGTAGACTGAGAGAATTCGTGCTGGGTCTGAATGAGGCTTCCTAATGTAGCCTTAGAAAAGAATTCCCTGGGATGAGGTGAGCAGACCCTGAGGGAACATAGTGAGCTGATGGTGGGTGTCTGAGAAAATAGCTTGGAACCCTGGGACCCTCCAGCAAGATCTCTCCAGCAGGATCTCTCCAGCAGGATCACCTCTGTGTGGTGACTCACCTTGGTTATCAGCTTGACCCACCTGGGAAGAATTACTTCCATCAGATTGACCTGTGGTCCATATTTTTGGTCTCCAATTGGTATGGGCAGTCCAGCTAATTATGAGTGGCACAGTCCCAGGCTAGTGGGCCTAGGCTGTATTGAGTAGAAAGCAGAGAAAGCCTGAGGCAACAAGCCTTACTTCCCTCATGATTCCTACCTGAGTTCTTGCCTTAACTTTCCTCAGTGATGGACCTCTAAGATCAAGTAAACCCTTTCTTCCCCAGCATGCTTTGGGTCACGTGTTTGTGTTTGTTTATTGTGGCAACGGAAAGCAATGGCAGTCTAATATCTACTTGCTTTGTTAGTCTAGAGTTCTGGGCTCTGTTCCATGGCTGATGGGACCGCTACTCATAAACCATCACTGTCTGAAGATCACCTGCTTCGGCCACCTGCTGCAGTGCCTCAGATGACATGAGCCTGAAGGGCACCAATCCAGGAATGTGAGTTTGGAAGTTCAGAAAGCCTCTGAGGAGTTAGTGCTTAAGCAAACTGGTCTTTGCTCTCCCCTGGAAGCAAAGTGGGAATAATGCAGAGTATTCTCCAGGGTGCTGCACTAAACTGTAATTTCAGTTCTGTTATGTTTCTGCCCTGAGCATTGGCACCTTGTCTCAGCATTGCTCAGGCTTCATTCTGACTTCACTAAAACGCCCGAAATTCACTTGGGACTGAATTCATGTAAGCGGAGAGGTCCAAAGGCACAGGATTTTGGAGACTACAGCTTATTCATTTATGTATTTTTTTTTTCCGGTTTGATATGTCCTGGAAAGATGAAAGCCCATCTGTTAAAAGCAGGGCAGACCTGAACAAATGCCACATGGACCGGCTTGCTATGGCATTAGGGGACCAGCCATCTGCATTTGAACCTGTATCTAATGCTCAACTCATACAAATAACTCCTTCTGACCTCTTCGCAACACTTTTTCTCTTGCCAGAGCTGATAAAGATCATGACTGTAGTCTCCCTCCGGATTGTGAGGAATGCATGGGCCAACTCTTGCTAAGTGCTTAACAAAGTGTCAGGTACATGGAGGGGATGGCTTTGTCTGACTACAGGTCTTACCCCTCAACTTCCCTTCATCCCCCCTTTCCCTTGTTTTATTTTGTGGATCCAATGAAGCTTTCTGGGAGGCAGAGATTGGAAACCTGTATGCCTTCCTCAGGGAAGAATGGCTTCTATAAGATATTCTTGGGCTTAGGAATGGACTTAGCCCTGTAGGGCTGAGATGCCTCTGGAGTTAAGAGGAATTAGTCCCCTGGATTTTTCTTCTGCCTTCTAAACCTTTGACTTCCGAATCTTCTCTGCCTTTACCCTCTACTTCCACAGAACTTGATTTCTCTGTCTCTCTCCATGTCTGTAGGAGTGCCACAAGGCAGACTCTGGGCCAGACATGAAGATTCGCAGACAAGTGGCTACTGGGAAGTGATTTCAGGTGTTTTTATCAAGTAAGTTACCATCAAATACAATCTGGACCTACTGCTTTTGGGGAATCTGTTATATCTGCATAGATCAAGAGCATCCAAGATAGTTTACATGAAGGTCAGGAGTATCAAACCCTGCTCAATTTTCAGGACTGACTGAAGGGGTGTTATGTCCTGGTCACTTTCATGTGGCTTTCCATGTGGTGGCCAGAGCTATGGATGCTTGTAGAAAGACAGTTTTGGTACATCTACGTAGGGACCCGAAGAGCAGGGGAGTGAGTCAGGCATCCAGATCATCCACCACAGTTCTCATTGCTGAATGACAACTTGTCTCCATTTTCTATTTCCAGATGTGAGGTGTGAGTGGAGGGAAAAAGCCAAGGAAGAATGGGGTGGGGGACATGAGAAGGATGGAGGGAAAAGAGAGAGAACAGCAGTATGATCACAGCGACCTAAGATACATATCTTCTCTTTCCCCACTTTGGTTTGCTGAGCAATGGTCAGAATGCAGGAATCCTGTGATCCGCATGAGGAGGTTCAACTGAATGGCTGGTAGGTTGATCCTTCCATTTTGGTTTCTTTTGTATAGTTTCCCGTAGGGGAGGAAGATGGAACCGGGCTTGCTCTGACAGCTTGAGGCTAAGAGAGGTGAAATCAGATGGTCTCAGCCTTGTTCCCATGCTGCTTAGCATCCGCATCAGCAAGATCCACTCAATTTCTTCCTGCTCACAGCTGAGGTGATGAAAAGTCACGTCGAGCCAGATGAAGCCCTGGGACAGTCGCCAGCGCAGAACAGTTGTTTCACCTTAAAACAAGCCTCATCTTGGCAGTGTCACCATTGTGAGAGAAGTCACACATGCTTATGTTGTCTTCCCTTTCGTTTGAAAAAAAAGGAAGAGGAAGTAACAGCTTTAATGTCATCCTGACATGTTTGTTCTCTCCTTGCCCCTCTCTTTCTTTCTTCCTCTCTTTCTTTCTTCCTCTCTTTCTGTCTTTCTCTCTTTCTTTTTCTTTCTTTCTTTCTTTCTTTCTTTCTTTCTTTCTTTCTTTCTTTCTTTCTTTCTTTCCTTCTCTCTCTCTCTCTCTCTCTCTCTCTCTCTTGCCCCTCTCTTCTTTCTTTCTACTTTCCTTTCTTCCATTCTTTCTTTTTAAATTCAAAATTAATATCAGCTAGGAATGGCAGAATAACACATCCAAATCCTACTAGAGAAAAGCCATAAGGCATTTAATGCTAGAGGAAACAACATAATGAAGAATGTTTAGTAAGGGCCTTTCTAGAACAGTGACAATGAAACTGAGTGCTCATGAGACAAGTGCTAAAATGTAGGTTCTGTTTTGGACAGCTTTTGGTAGAGCCAGAGAATCTGAGTCTTCTAATTAGCTCTAAGATGGCACTGATGCTGCATGGTCCGAGGACGTTAAGTAGCAAGGGCGTAATATCCCAACTCGGGAATGACTAGCTTCAAATTGCCCCTAGTTATGGTGAATTGGATAAGTTACATTCAGCTCTTTGACATTGAACATAAGGAAGAGAATTTCTACCACTCGTGGCTATTATGAAGATGAAAAGGGTTAATATGTGCTGATAAACCCTCTAAATATTCTGCCTCATAATTATAGACTAGCTGGCATCTGCTCGTCTTACCTTTACTGTGCTCGGGAAATGTTCTTCTCTCCATGCTATTTCTGGACTCCAGACTCATTTCCAATTTTGTTGCTGGCTTCGCACCCTTGTGCCTACTTATCTGAGTTTACAAGCACTGCTAGGCTTAAGTTGTGAGGGCTGCTTCTCGTCAGGCAACAACCTTCCCCTCACTTCCCAGAGAGGATTTCCTTTTTTGTAGGTCTCAGTTTCCCCATCTCTACAATGCTAAGTCTAGTTCAAAGCAATTTTAGAAGGTTCTTTCTATAGCAATGGTGTTGGCCACAGTAGGTCCGCCTATACTGCTTTCAACATTTTTTCTTGGTTGCAGGCCATTTGCTTCCCATCTTGCTCCATTGCCTGGGCACATAGATGCAGGAGTGTCTGTTCACGTAAAACAGTGCTTCCTGGAGTTGGACAGTGCACAGACTGTGCATCTTTATGCTGAGGTCTTGTATAACCATTCCTTGGAGCCTTCATGAATGTACATTTTGGTGACGGTTCTAATTTCATATTGACTCTCAGGTCCTCAAACCCTAGCGTGTTTTCTAAACTTCCTGTGTTTTCTAAAGGGTCCCAAATATAACTAGTGAGGCTTATATGACACCAAAGAATTAAGGCATAAGTAACGTGTACATGGAGACAATGACCAGACCAGCTGTTGATATGTAAGCCTTTCTAGGGTTTGTGCCTCAGGCTTAAAGCTATGACTCACTACCTTTAGTGACTATCAGAATTTGGTGTGCTTCAGAAAGCTGTCTTGCTCAGCCAAGAAAGAGCATGGCAAATCAATTTTGGTCACTGGATAATGAGCTCCAGTTGTCTAACAAGCATTTGTCTCTGTGGCATCCATGGGTAAAAGGCAAATGGCAATTAGGCATCCATCAGCCTGGTCGCCAGTCCCTTTTAATGGAATTGACTTCAATAGCTTTGCGTCTAGAAGAGCTCCCTTCTTCTGGCCACAGGTTCAATGTCATTGTTCATGCTTTGATGTTCATGTTTCAATGTTTATGTTTCTACACCACTGTTCTTGTAGACAAGGAGCCCGTGTTCTGTGCTCGAGCTTTGTAAATGAGGATTGAACAATAAATCGTACTTAATGCAAGAAAGAAAAACATGATTTTTCCAACCCAAAGACTATCCCAAGGACATGTACGTAAGGGAGAGGAGGTAGAGAGCCTATGAATGGAGTGCTAAGCCACATACTTGACACGACTCCCACTGACTGCTACATGGCAAATAGGCTACAGAGCTGATTGTATCTACATCTTCCAATTGTATCTATCTCTTCTTTTAGACATGCCATGTTAGTGCCTTGAAATTGGCCACAGTGAGAACATTTTCACCATGAAAATTGGCCATTGGCTCAAGTCAGGGCTATTCATTTTTAGATATTTTCTAAAATGTTAAATATTTTCCGGCATACTCCTGCAAGAAGGCTGTGATTTCCCTTTTCCTGCAAGACGGACTTTACTAATGGATCCCAGCATATTTTCTCTCAGCACACGTATGGCCCAGGACTTTTCCCAGTATATTTTCTTAGTAGCAATTTCCAATGAACTGGTGTGAGTTCATGGAATGATGCTGTCCCAATATAATCTACTTGCTTTGATCCAGTATGTCTTGTGCAGAACCTTAAAACAGTATGTAATAGAAGACCTCAAACTTTTGTTTTTGTTTTCTTCAAGGCCTTTAAAATGCCCCCATTATTTTTAGAGTACCTTGGAATAACTACCTTCTTACAGGTCCAAATAAGGAGCTAATATAAAACAACAACAACAACAACAACAACAACAACAACAACAACATATCATGAACCTTCTGCTATCATAATCATCTCAATGAGAAGAACATTGTTTCAGCTACTTTCTTTCAATAAACTACCCCTGCAAAAGCAACTTAAGGGAGAAAGAGTTTAGTTTTATTTATAGCTCCAGGGGGATGCAGGCCATCACGGGGCAGAAGTCATGTCAGCAGAAGAGAGAGCAGCAGAAGCAGAAGGCTGTTTACATTGCCTCTCACTTCAGAATCAGAGATTGAACAGGAAGTGGTATAGGGCTACAGGATATAAAGCTTTCAGGTCTGCCCCCAGGGAGCCATTTCCTTTAGTGAGACTCCACCTCCTAAAGGTTCTTCAATCTTCCCAAATAGCACCACCTGCTGGGGACAACAAGTTCAAACAAGTGAGGCTATGGGGAAGATTGCACATTAAAAATGTGACGGATATTTTAACAAGTTGTTCCAGATATCAGCGTGTAACCTCAGGAAACAGGAAGCATGACTAAAGGGAATACATTTTTATTTTCTAATTCTAATGCAGAGTTTCCCGTGGATAAGACTAAAGCCAGTGGTTAGGCTTGGGGGACTATATACTTTCAGGATGCAGAGGACATTGCCTGAGCCTATGATTGCATTCGCCATCCTGCCTTGGTGGGGCTGCAGGGACAACTGAATAGGATGCTTCCTATGAAACTGCTCCCATTAGTGAAAGGCTCTACTAATGTCTCTGCACCCATATTTGCAAAATTAGATAATATTCTCTAATGTTATTAATAAAGCTATCATACTAGAATCCGACTTGTACCAGTTTTCCTGGGGAGACCTGGGCTAGTGAGATGAATCTGTTCTTCTTATTGGGAATGAATTCAGGGAATTACAAAACAGGAAATCACTCCCTTCTCTCCCTTTCTTCTCCCTCCTTTCCTTTCTTCCTTCTCTCAAGTCATGTTCTAAGCATCCATGACCAGTTGGGTGTAACATTTTCAATCCCAACATTCCAGAAACAAGGCGGGCAGATCTTTAAGAGTTCAAGGTCAGTCTGGTCTACACAGTGAGTTCCAGGACAGCAATGGCTACATAGAGACACCCTGTCTGAAAGCAATTAATCTACAAAAAAATAAAGAAGCATGACTAGCACTTCTGTCTACCAACCTTGCTGTAGCCCAGGCTAGCAAACTAAGAGGCAAGTTTTCCCACATCACTCTTCTATGGAAGTCTATAGAATCATCCCCTTGCCTTCAGAGGAATGCAAAAACTTCTTATGGGTCATATAGCTCATTTATAAAACTAGGTCAGTGCCAACTTCTATATCCTCTACTCTACTTTCCAACATGCATGGTATATGGCATGCATGCTATAGCTAGTTTACTTTTTATTACCACATTCATTCTCTCCCTCATACTTCTGTCTTCTCCATTTTCTTTCATGCCTCACTCCCTTCCTCTCTTAAGGTTCAAATCAGGGATGGACATGATTCTTTTTTAAAGAAAATCTTCCAATCTTCTTTTGAATCTATACCACGGCATACATCTTGCTGTACCCTTACAGTTCATTTATATGTCTTTCCCACTTGTCTCAGCGATCATTGAGGATATGATGCCTTATGGTAGGTGCTCAAACATTTGTTGAACAAGCGAGTAGGTGTTCATTATGCAGAAAGATAAGGAGAAAGCCCCCCCTAAAGGGAATAATCTCTGTAAAAATAAGCCAGTGTGGAGGCAGGTGCTATACTGTGAGGGAGAAACAACCAATACATCTCAGAGGGAGGGTGTGTGATCTAACTCTACATAGGTAAGGCTGGCAACGTGACCTGGAGATGATTTCTGAAGATTCTAGAACACCATGCCTTGGGTTTGAGAAGTCATCTGGAATGTAGAGACATTGAAATCAGTGTGGTGGAAGCACAAGTCTTCTGAATTCTTGAAGCTGAAGCAGAACATACAATGATGAACTGAGAGAAATTGAGTCAGGCAGAACAGGTGGTTCACTCTGGTCAGAGTCCGTGCAGTGAACCAAGATCCTGGAAGCAGGCATGAAAGATCAGGTGCATTTAACCTGCAGTTCTGTGTATAGAGTTCGAGTGTATTCCTGGAAGTAGCTTTGAGACACTCTGAGCAGATGTTCCTTTCCAGGATGTGGCTGACAAAGCAATCAGGTGTGTGGCACCAGGGAAGTCTGAGATATAAATTAGCGCTACTCAGAAAAACCATCCACGGAGTCTGAACCTGCAGGTTAACACAGCTAATTTTGTTGGGAACAAACAGCCATGTTCCAGTGGCTGCACACTGGGGGTCTGTAGATTTGGAACACATCTTGATGCTTCATTTTGCCAAAAGCGTTGCTGTTGCTTAAAACATTTTTCATTAGAGCAAAGTTGTCAGCGAATTTTATTGCATTTTGTTTGAGAGGAGTTTCTGATTTAAAATATGGTACTGGATATGGGGTAAGCAGAAGGTAAATTACCCACAACTGTGGGGTGTTCTTCCTGTGTTTAGATGGGGTTACATGTGTGAAGATTTCAGTGCTGGGACATTGCTTTACCGATTTCTTTGTTCAACAAGCCCAAAATAGATTTGAAAGTACAGAGAGGGAAAGGAAAATGCCCCGAGGTTACATAGCAAGTTCATTGCAAAGTTGGAACTGGTGTATGTGTCCTGATACTGTTATTTCTGATTTCCATGTCACAGGATAGCCAATCCTTCTTCCTCTATGGACTAATGTTAGAATCACTTGGCATCAAACAAAATCCAGAACAGAGCTAAAGAGAAAATATGTCTAAAGATGTAAAGCAAGGTCTGTTTCACTATGGGAAATTCTAGAAAGGATGGCAAAGCTACACCTTTTCATTCAAATGAGCAGCCTGCCATAGTCCTGCATTTTGATCAAATCTAGCTTTATGAAGCTGTTTTGCTTCGATTCAAAGGATCTTGCACAGGTCAACACTGGATGGACACTAAGGACAATTCTGATGCTTTGGTCTCTGTCACCTGCTGTACTGGCTGGTTTTGTGTGTCAACCTGACACAAGCTGGAGTTATCACAGAGAAAGGAGCCTCCCTTGAGGAAATACCTCCATGAGATCCAGTTGTAAGGCATTCATTTTCTCAATTAGTGATCAATGGGGGAGGGCTCATTGTGGGTGGGGCCATCCCTGGACTGGTGGTCTTGGGTTCTATAAGAAATCAATCTGAGCAAGCCAGGGGAAGCAAACCAATAAGCAACATCCCTCCAAGGCCTCTGCATCAGCTTCTGTCTCCAGGTTCTGACCATGTCTGAGTTCCAATCCTGACTTCCTTTGGTGATGAACAGTAATGTGGAAGTGTAAGCTGAATAAACCTTCTACTCCCCAACTTGCTTCTTGGTCATGATGTTTTGTGCAGGAACAGAAAGCCCAACTAAGATACCTGCCTTATACAACCCATTGCCAACTTCTACTGATTTACCTTCTAGAAATGTTCATGTGGTTCCTCTTCACTGCAGCCATTTCCTTTGAGTTGAAACATTCCCTTGGGAAGAAGGAGGGCTCAAACTCAGGAAGCTGAGCAAACTTGAAAGGCTCAGTTAGTCCCTGAAACTAAAGAGGTTCAGGAAACTCAGAAAGCTATAAAAGTCACAAGGTCTTTCTCAAGTTTATAAAATAATTATTTTCTTGGGGAGGAAACTCTTTGGTGGAACTGCCTTCAAGTTCATTGGAGAACTCCAGGATTCAGTTCTTGTGAGTCTTTACCACACAGGGGACCTTTTCCACCTTGTGGCTTTGTCACATGTGTGTCTGTAAGTAGGCATTTCACATTTTCATTAGTGAACTCAATAAACACACTGGAGCAGAATTGTTTCTTTGCTCTGCCATTAGCAGCTTACCTGGGATGAACAAACATCCTTCCAGAAAAAGTCACACAATATCTATTGCAGTCCAACTTCCTCACCTTGGGGCCTTAGCAATAACCCACAGTTCCGTCTTTTTGCCTCCCTTCTTGGCAAAGGAACCCATAACGCAGTCACTGCACAGCATCAAGATTTAAACGTTTTAAAGCCCATGTCTAAGAATGTGTACTGTTACTCCAGCTTAAATCCTCACCACAGTATGTGCTTGGTTTGACCTTGTCCACTGTCATCCACATCCCATTCTTTATTGCAACTATGGTTTTCCTTCCAGTCGCCCAGACTCCCAAGGCTCTCTCTCTTCTACCACAGAGCCTTTACACACCCGACCTTACTTGCACCCGCCCTTCAGCTATTCAACATCAAATTACTTGTCAGACTTCAGATGTGATTTTCCTCCTCGGGTCTTTGTCTGATCTTCAGACTGGATCAGTTTCTCACATTATGCCCATGTACAGAGTGATGGAGTTTATTTGAGGTATAGCTTGGGAGTTACGTATGTAGCTTTTCATTAGTATTGAGACACCCTATCCAGAGTGTGCATTCTAAAAAGGATTGATTTTGTTCTGTGTTGCTGAGTGCTGTACTAAGGTTAGAACTCATCACAGCGAAAAGGCTCTCAGCAAATACTGTTGAATGAATGTCTTCCCAAGACAAACAAAGTCTGGATAAAGAAGTTCTAGCAACTTGGTTCTGCTTGCGATAAGATCGTATTTCTAAGTTAATGACATTAGTTCCCAGGCAACATTAACAAAACGAAGGGTTGTGGCTGATATACTGGCTCATAAACAGGCTTAGTACCCTGCACCAGTCTCTGATGCCTATGAATCTTTGTAATTGTGGCTTTATAGGTGAATCGCTGTTATAATCCTAGACTTACCCTTTATCTCCCCTCCACTTTTCTGTTCCTTCAGCAGACCTTAGCGAGGCAGTTTTCAGCTATAGGGTCTGTTTAGAGCCTATTGTGGAGTATATGAGAAGCTGAGTCTTCTGGAGTGAGAAAAGGCAGAGAAGGACTGCCAGCCAGGACAGTCTTAGATGATGAGCTCACACCAGGGAGACAATGGTGAGCAACCTAGTAAGCAAAAGCAAGGCCGAGCAGGTTCAATGCAAGGGTTCTGGGGAAGGGGTGGAAGCAACAGCAAAGGAAATGCACTAGCTGTTTTTCTCATTGCTGGACAAAATGCTTGACAAAAACAACTTAAGGAAGGAAGGGAGGGAGGGAGGAACGGAGAGAGGGAGGGAGGGAGGGAGGGAGGGAGGGAGAGAAGGAGGGAGGGAGAGGAGAAAGAGGACAAAAAGGGGAAAGAAGGGGAAAAGGAAAAGAGGAGGTTGTTTTGGCTTACAGTTTAATGGTACAGTCCATCCTAGCAGGAGAGCCATGGTTCCAGGATCTCAAGGTGGCTGGTCACATTGCATCCACTGTCAAGAAGCAGAGAGAGACGAATGTTGGTACTCAGCTCACATTCTCCTGGTTTTGTTTAGTGGGCCTATAGAATGGAACTGCTTATATTGAGGGTGAGTCTTTCAACTTTAATCAACTCAAATAGAAACTACCCCACAGACATGCCCAACATTTGTCTCTAAGGTAATTCTCGGTCCCAACAATTGACAATCGATATTAACCACCACAGGCAGAAACAATACAGATACATCCCCTGTTGTAGAGAAGACTGCAGATGGGATGTGGGTATTCTCTTGTGGATTCTGTGAAGGAGTGGATTAGAAGTAGAACGAGCCAGCACACACCCCCCAGTTCCCTCTTCTCATCATGGCTTTTGATTCTGGTCCAAGTCATCTCATTCCATTCAGGCTCCATCCCTCGATTACTCTCTTTCTATTTAACTTATAATTATTTTTTTCTGCAATCTTCTTAGCTTGTTGTGGGTAAAGCAATGGGCAGAGGTTCTTAAAAAATGCATAAGCAGGCAATCTTTTAGTTGTGTGGGCATTAAAGGATGGAGTTGAAGAAGCTTAGATGGTACCTGGGTGATGTAGTATTATGGGATCACTTTTTCAGATACCTTCATTGACTTTGACTACAACACTGTTACTCAGTTCAGGACAGAGCACAGTTTTCAGATATAATCGGTATATTGCCTCTTTCCTCAAAGAACTTGCACTCTCTTTATGGAAATATAGTAGTACCTGGGAATAGTTTACTACAACATTTCTTCCACATTGAGAAAATATCAGACAACAACCTCAATATCAGACAGTCATTCTTAAGAGGAACTTGAAGATGTGGGAGTGAAATGAAATTAATAAAATCTCCCTGGTGAGAAAAAGCAGTCAACCAGACAGTCAGAGTCCCACTGGTCACACATGTGAAGACGATGCTCTCAGAGCAAGATGACTAGTCAATGTTGAGGTCAGACACCAAGCAGGCAAAAGACACCCCATGTAGATCCATTTTGTTGGTAGGATTGGGAGGCAATGCCTTAACTGGAACCCTGGGCAGCTCTGGAAGCATCTCAAGTCCTCTCACTACCATTTTTAAATAGTAGTACTCTCTGCATCTGTTTTAAATCGCTGTTCCCAGGATGCAGTGATATGAAGAAGGAAGGGCAGGTGTTCTCCTCATGTTTGAACATGTTAGTCAACCTATATCCTGGAAATGGAGTGGCAACTCTGAGAGTTAATCTGGTAGGTGAGGTCAGAGATTAGAAGATAGCACTCTCTAGCTGTGTTTACCTAGAGCAGCTGAGAAGAAACTGTATCAGGAGGACCAACATTGTCTTTCTCAAAGAGAATGAGGATCAGGCAGGGGACGGAGCAGTGGCTGTAATTGGAGATGGCGGCCACAACACTTAAAAGACTCCTGGTATGTTTCTACACTTTCCAGCCTTTGAAAATATTTGCAGTAGCTAAATGCTTTCTATGCTTTGGAACTCAGTTCAGTAGTAAACACTTTTAACACTCCTTCCAGCTTGAGATCTGAGAAAGAGGTTTTTTTGTTTGTTTGTTTGTTTGTTTGTTTAGCAGCCATCATGGGTGCCTTTACCCACTTGTTGATAGTATCAGTCTGTCTGCCACATTCCAATGTTTTTGTGAAGTGGATAGTTAATATACAAATAAAAAGATATACTTTCTGATTAATTAGTCACTTTAAAAATTGGACCCCCGCTTTTTGAAAAAATTACTCTAACCAACATGGGTCTGGGAAATGGCTGGGTGGGTGACGTGCTTGCTATGCTGTCCTGAGATTTGAGTGAGGATTCCCAGCACCTGTTAAAATCTGGGCATGGCAGAACGCACTGACTCTAGCACTGGTGACCGGGGCAAAGATGAGTGGATCTAGGGGCTCATTCAGTTTGTCAGGGGGAAGATTGTTCACACCAGGTCCAGTGAGACACTCTCATTGATCCCCCACTCGGAACACACTCACACACCATTTTCTACACACAAAGTCTCACCAACATAGAGATGACTACCATCTTTAAAAAAAAATTAAGGAAAACCTCAACCTTGACCGCAAGGTGGCAGGCATATTTACCTTTAGTGACCATGCTACCTCTCTTTTTAAAATCTGTCTCTAGAGTCTAAACCTCCTGATCTCATACCCTTACTCAGGGGCTCCCAAGTGCAATTAGTTGCCTTCTGAACTTTTTGAGATCACCTTGTTAGTTAGATTTTTTCCTCTACTTTGACAATATACCTGTGTGTGTGGTTAAATAAGGGAGAAAAGATTTACTGTGAATTTTGGTTTCAAAGACTTCAGTTCATGGTTGTTTGGGCTCCGATGTTGCAGAGTCTGTGTATGATGAGTCAGACCATCACAGCAGAAGGGAAAGTCCCCTCCCCCCAAGCCCTGTAGCCAAAGAGCAGAGCATGATTGGAAAAGGTCAGAGCAAGACATTAACCCCAAGGATGTGCTCTCAGTGACCTACTCCCCAGAGAGCTAGGCCACAACCTCCTAAGGTTTCCTGGCTATCCCCTTCCTTCTCAAACAATGTCACCAGCTGGAGGCTAGTCCTTCAGCACAGGCGTCTGTGAGGGACCACTTTATATTTAGACTGTGACAGTCACCAAATAGCTCTCTGCAACCATTTTCCACACATCTCCTTGTTATCTATGGTTCCAGTGGCATTTGTCATGCTGTCCACATTTTATATTTGAGACCTTTCCTTGTTTTCTGCCTCTCTGACCATGATGTGCTCACGACTCAGGCATTTTTATATCTAGATCTGCTCTTTCTAAGGGCTTTAGGATATTTTTCATTTACTTGACTAATTTGCATTTAGAGCTTGCCATACAAAGAACAGAACTCTAGATTAGCCACTGAAGATCTCTAACAATCTGTATCCTCCACTTCAGCAACCATCACCCTCGATAATCACAGTATAAACACTCCAACTCATCTCCTTGTCTGCACGTCTCATTCATTCTTTCAAGGATTCCAATTGCTTTTATAATAAAATTTCAACCACTTCTCTTAAATTAGCCAGTTATGCTAAAGATGACGTGAAGTGGATGGGAGAGTATTGAAACAGAGATGGTAAGGGGGAAGGCACAGCCAATAGGGTCAAACCAATAGGGACTATAGAAAATGTGAGTTAAAACTGAGCTGATGTTAGTGTATCAAGATGCATGTCCAGGAGTGAGGCAAGAGAGGCCTGGACCTGAACTGGGTAAAAATCTCCATCAGAGAGTAGGTGATAGTGTCTGTACAGTGAAAGTGAAAGGTCAAAAAGTCAGTTGACCTGGATACTTATCAGGTTTGAAATTTAGGTCACTGGTATCCAGTCTTCTCTTTAACCCAGGGCCAACCTTTTACTGATCCCTGCTGGGTTTTTAAAGATATTTCTGCTACACTGGCCTGGATTTTGCTGCTTGCAAGTTGGGAAGGTTAGAATTTTTTTAATGTTAGCAGCTAGAATGAGGAACTAGGGTAGGGGGAGGATGAAGTAGATACTGTCTGCCTCCATCTAGATCAGGTCACCAATACCTGGTTCCAAAAAGAAGAGTCCTTGACTCTTTTAAGTTTTCTCTTTGTGTTTAGACCTCTTAAAGGCCCTGTGTATTTTAACATGGCTCTGAGGAGGGGCCCATTCTTTGTAAGTCACCATTGTCTGCAGCAAAGACCTACTCTCACTCTTACAGAGAGGAATGGCTGGGAGTCACCTAACTCAGTGCTGTCCCCCCTTCTGTGGCCAATGCTCCCCACTTGGAGCTTTGAATGTCTCTGTGGCTAAAGGAATGAGATGGGATGGTATAAATGAATGTGACACTGCAAATACCTCCCCCTTAAAAGTTTATGACTTGAGATCACATTTCCCTGAGTTCTGCCAAGTCACACAGTGATTTGTGATAACCCATTCTAGTGGATGACTTAGGAGAGCCTAAACGATATTTCAACAAAGCTGCAGGAGAGTTAAGTCTGGAGAGATCCCATTGGGGCTCCATTCTGTATATTTGTTTATTCCTCTCTCCCCCTTAGGGAAGTGGACCTGACTTTACCTGAGCTCTTTTCCTTTGAGATAGGCCTGCAGTATCCTCCTTCATCTTCCTTTTTACATAGCTTCAGGACCCTCTAGAAAAATCACAGTGATGAAGAGAAGAAAGCATTTGTTCCATACCTACCTACATAGGGAATTAAAATAACAAGGGCACATAAGCAAGTGCAAATGATTTTAGTTTATAGAAGAGGAAACTGAAGGCTTTAGAGTTTAGCTGACATTTTTGAGGTTAGTCATGTGGTAGTATCGCTATAATCTGTCTTACTCAGGGTTTCTATTCCTGCATGAACATCATAACCAGAAGCAAGTTGGGGAGGAAAGGGTTTATTCAGCTTACACTTCCAAGTTGCTGTTCATCACCAAAGGAAGTCAGGACTGGAACTCAAGCAGGTCAGGAAGCAGGAGCTGAGGCAGAGGCCATGGAGGGATGTTACTTACTGGCTTGCTTCCTTATAGAACCCAATATTACCAGCCCAGGGATGGTACCATCCACAAGAGGTCCTCCCTCCTTGATCACTAATTGAGAAAAACTCCTTACAGCAGGCATTTTCTCAAGGGAAGCTACTTTCTCTGTGATAACTCTAGCTGTGTCAAGCTGACACACAAAACTAGCCAGTACATAATAATCCCATGTCTATAAAGTTCCAGAGGTCCTAGAAAGGGTTGTTGAGGACGGGGGGGACATTTTCTTTAGAGAAGAGGTCACATGAAGCCTGGTCTAGGGGTACTGTGTGTCCCTGTGACTCCAGGTCATCGGGGAGAAGATTCCAGTTTACTATAGTGAAAACATTTTCTGATGAAATGCATGCTTAACACGGCTGTACCACCTGTGGCAGCGGTGACAGGGAGGTTGGATACAGTATCTGAGTCTTCCAGAGCCCTTACATTCTACAGTTCTGTTACATGTCACAGCTGTATTGCTCAGGCCTGCAACCATCTACATGCAACCGAACAAACGGTTCTAATGGAAATTGATTTTTCCCCCAAATCTTGTATGTGGTTTTCATCACGATGAGATTACAGAATTATTCTTGTCACTGGGGTTCCCACCAGGCACTATGGAGTTTGTGAAGGATGCCGAGGGGTTTTAGATGATGAATTTAAAGTGTTTCGGGCTAACCCTAAAAATTCTGTTAACTCCCGATATGTTTCCAAGTTTGAGCTCCATTTCCTCCAGCATAACCAGTTAGAGCTTGAATGTCTCAATATGGTAGTGCAAGTATATGTGTGAACCTAAGTATGCTTAGCCCTTACCTAGAGAATGAAGTCTGCAGAATCTAACACACAGAACAGATGACAGAATGCAGACAAGGCGTCTGTTTAACTGCTGGGCATGTGGTACTTATTAAGTGATGCTACAGGTCACATGATTGTCCCATATCAATCCCTATGTTCACAGTTTACAACACGATTTCTAAGATTTATAGTGAGCTATGAAATTTTTTATGTTTAAGGAAATAAGCCATGGGCTCAGAATAGACAGGGACAAGGAGTGCTCCTGATGAGTGCTC